>NC_054375.1:67514183-67840183 GCF_017654675.1 Xenopus laevis
CACTTAAATTTTCCAGTAATAATCACCTAGATGTTTTATGTAGATGTAATATAAAGTGGACTAATATTAAATGAATCTATATTTCTTCTTAAAACATGTTTCAGGTCAAAACTACAATCTATACGACAGTTAATCAATGCATTTAATTGTTCTTTAAGCACATAAAGCATGTTTAAAAAAACAAATATAATGATTAACCATATCTATGTAGCAATACCAGTCTGCAAACTTGTTGCAAAAATCTCAACCTGAAATCTCAACAAAATGGAAAATGAGCAAAGCAAAGAGAAAGTAAGGGAAAGGAATCACAAATATGCTCCATGCATTTTTAACATTTTTAACAATGTCCACATTGTTGGCAAGAGGGTTATCAGAGGAACTGGCATATTTCAAAAAAGCCACTAGGGCTCATCTACAGGTATATCCGCAAATGCAGTTATTGTCTGCACAATTTTCCTGCAGTCAGTTGCACATAAAGTCATTTTCAGTAAAGGTACATATGTCAAAAATGCACTCCTTGCATTTGCATATAGTTTTGTTTTATGCTGCTCAGTTTCTTTCTTCCAAGCAGGCAGTTCATTTGCACCAAACGAATAGGGGGCAAACATCACTCACATGCCAAACACCTTAAATGATGCCAGCTAACATTGGAAATGACACCAGAGAGTACAAAATATTTGTTGCAATTGCACCCGATTTACGACAAAGCACATGCACAGTTTCATTAATATTGTCAAATCAGACACAATCGGGTGGTTGCAGTGCAATGGTGCCAAGCCCGTTGCCCCCTTGCAAGTGCAATGATGCTTGTTCTGGGAAAAACAAAAGAAGATACCTGTTGCTTCTTTGAAACATTGTAGCATGTTTGCTCTCTTCTGACATATGTTATCTGTTGTTTTAACAAAGATTTGCCTAGTTTATTAGGTTCAGTTCTTTTGGCAAAATGGTCAAAAAGTATGCATGCTTTTAAAAATGATGCCCGAAAGAAGATGTCAAATTGGGGGCTCCTAAGCAATTCATGGCAGTTTGAATTTTTTCTTATTTATTTTTGACTATCTGGAATGTGTTATTTTTTCATCAGAATGTGTCCACCAAGTGGAATTCTATTATTCCCCATAAAACACTGATTTGTATACTCACTTTTAATCCAATGCAAAGTCTATAGTGTGCCATTACAAATTGTCAAACCCTCTTTTTTTATTTCCCAGCATTAAGCATTGTTACCGTTTAAAGAAAAAAAGCATTATCATTTGTAAGTCTGCCCCCACATAAAAAATGCAATCTCAATTGTTTTGCCAATATTGCCCATTTATACTTTTATGAAATGCGGTAGCTTCTTTGCTACTTTTTATTTACTATTTTTAATGCTGAGGCTGAAAGAACAATAGATGTGTCGTTTGCTGATTATGTTCAATTCAGAAACTCAAATTCTGAAGACGCTTGACAGGATTAGTCTATACCTATCTGCTGTTTGTCTTTTCTTGTGTTTTTACTCATCCTTGCACATTTTCTGTTGTAGTCACTCTCGTGAATCCTAAGAGAGTTTATCTTTCTACTAAACCATACAATGCAGCTTCAAAAGAAAAAAGCTCTATTAGTGTTACACAGTGTGACTGAAGCAGCATGATGCACCTTGCTCCAGTCTTTCCTGTTTGATATTCCATCTCTCCAAGGCCCAGCATCTTTGAGATTTATATTCCCCTGCATGACATTTTTAAAGCAAACAATGTTCTGCTTATCTCTCCAGTTATGACCTTAAAGTGATGTTGAGATTTAAACTTATGCTTATCACTGGATACCAGAATGTCTGTGTATGTAGGAAATGTAATTTTCTTTCCTAGCTCAGATGGCTTTATTTTTTCACCATCATGCATGAAGGAGTTGTGCCTTTCTTTAGTGATATGTTTGTTCCATGTTAATTAAAATCGGTTTGCAAACTCACGGCTCATAGACAAATATTTGATAGTGGCAATGAGCATTCTTTATTTATGTGAGCCTTTCTTCTTAATTACTGTGCATTTAACTGTGTTCTACTTCTCAAAGCCTCTCTGCGCAGCAATGGTCACATTTCTTCCATGCAGTATGCTTCTTTCACACTGCTGCTGCTTTCAATAACAGAATCTGAGATATGAGTTAGAAACGTGTAGATCAAAAATAAATTGCACTAACACATTTGTATGTATCTTCTGATTGCTTTCCCATTGCTTGTAAAATTACTATTAGGATCCTTCTAGGGTAAAGTCCCAACAATATATTATATTAAAGGCTGTTTAATAAGTGTGGAATCAGTCTTTTCAGGCTGTAAAAACTTGCTTGAAATGTGGATCTCACATTGATGATTTATGTTTATAAATGGATTTTAATAATTCTTAACCAATTTTATACTTGAAACAGTTAAAAGGGATTCTGTCACAGGAAAACATGTTATTTTTTTTAAAAAACGCATCCGTTTATGGCACTTCTACAGCAAAATCCTGCATTGAAATCTGTTTTTAAAAAGAGCAAACAATTTTTTTTTTATATTTAAATTTACCATGGGGCTAGACACTGCAAGTTGGAGTGTTATCACTTCTTCCTTTCCCTAATAGCAGCCTAATCAACAGAACAATTGGAAGGTAACAGAATAAAATCTCCCTGACACCTGCATTGTTAAAAATGCTTCCATGCCCTGCCTAGTCGTATATAAGAGAATAGCACTCAATACTAAAACACTCCTCCAGTTATATTGTGTAGGGACAATAGCTTATCTGAAAGCAATTCCATTGTGAAGTGCTGGCTCTTACTGAAAGCACAGAATCAGGCACAGTAACCTGAGATGACTGTGAACGAACCAACATTTCAACTAAAAAATATATATTTATTTAATCGTTCGATCGAACGATTATTCGTTCGATCGAACGAATTCCGCTAAATCCTTTGACTTCGATATTCGAAGTCAAAGGATTTAACTTCGACAGTCGAATATCGAGGGTTAATTAACCCTCGATATTCGACCCTAAGTAAATCTGCCCCTTAGATACTAAAATAACGTTCTCAAAGCTAGACTTACAGTATAACCTTATTAAGCCACAAAAGCTACACATGCAATACCTGTCAGGATCATACAATGCAGTAGTGTCCGGAGATGTATAATTTACTGAATATTGTAGCTTGATATTAACTGTTCCTTGAGGATAGATGTACAAGAAGCAGCATGAAAGCACATTTTAATGCTTTGCAGTCAATAAAAAGCAATTATACATGAAAGGAAACAAACAATTGAAACACGGATGCATTGCATATACGTTGCTTTGTTTTGCTTAATATTTGAATCAAACAACTCTGCTTAATAGCTAAGTGATGCCAATAGATCCCCAGTGCCACTTTTACACTCATAGATTTTAAACTACTGTACACATCTTTCCTCAATATAGGCCTAAAAAGCATGTTAAAGCATTATAATCACAATTTGTCTTATTTTATGGTTTGAAGTGTCACATCCTGATGACGGCTTGAGTTAGGAGCCGAAACGTTGAAATAACTTTTTTTTTTCATTAAATTAAGTCCTGTGAGTGTGGTTCTTTTTTGAAGTTCTGTATTTTATGTTTAATATATATATATATATATATATATATATATATATATATATATATATATATATATATATATATATATATATATATATATATATATATATATATATATATATATATATATATATATATATATGAATGGAGGAAACCGGCACTCACGAAAAAGTGTTTGAAATTGCCTGGGTGCAGTCATTTTACGATAAGAATGTACAGAAATTGTAGAGACAGCACTAACAGGTCTTACAAATGCGAAAAATACATTTTTATTTGTAGAAATAGCTGACATTTCGGCTGATACAACAGCCTTTCTCAAAGTAAAGTGGGGGATAAATCAAACAGAATAAATACGTGGAATGGCGGGAAGGGAACGCCGATTGACAAGGGAAGTGACGCTAATGTGACATCATACATAGAGAAATAATTAATGAAATACAATGTATGGCAGAGTGTTCATACGATAGATCACTGCTGAGTCTGTATCAAATACGCTTTTTATAACAAGTTTAAAAATCGTATCTCGAAATGTATATCATCTAAGGCTACACATTACATTTTTCTGTAGCAAGCGAGTGTTATAGGGATGGGGGTGTTTATATACTCACTTTTTTTCCTTTCCGTTTCCTGCAGGGAGCTTAGACGAGAAGTCATTATGTTAGCCTGTAGTTTTGGGAATAAACAGTGTCACCAGAAAGCAGCAACTATGATATCAGACTGGATCTCCAGCAACAGAAATCGGTGAGTCTGCAATTTCCAGAAATAAAGACAGTTATAGTAAAATGTGCATTGTTGGCTGGAATATTGTAGATGATCTCTCAAAAACTATTTTACTATATTTATGGTTAAATAGGAACTATGGAATAAGTGATATATTACTAAAAATAATCGTAATCAAGAATGAATTTATATTATTCCCAGAAGTATTTTGAATGCTTATCTCCAAAATTCAAATGAATATACACAATGGAGAAACATTATTTAAACAAATGCTTAATAATGTCATGTCATGTGATGAAATCTAACTAAAGATGTTCATAGAAGATGTGTAAAGCAAAATTGTGAACTAATTTATAAAACTAAGATGAAATTATTTTCTATAACAGAGATACAATTCTTTTTATTATAACTGCTGCAAATCATAATACAATCTTAGCTTTGCCATTTGAAAAAGTCAGTAGCAGGATAAGAATTACTGGTTCTGTAATAATAAAAAATACCTTGGAATTGATCCTAACTAAGCTACATGAATCCATGTTGGTGGCAAAACAGTTCTACTGGGTTTATTTAATAATTAAATAATTTTTAGCAGACACAGTATGAATATCCAAGAAGGAAAGATCCCCTATCTGGAAAAGTTCAAATCCCAAGAATGCCATATAACAGATTATGTGCCCAAGCTTTAGAAATAAGCACAACAGAAATTGTGCAGTATAATACTTTATTTACAGAAGTCTTAAACTGCATGGGTTTTTCTAAAACTTCAATTTCTTAATATATTTAGGAATCAATAAACACATGACAATGTTGAATTGTATTTAACGTTTATAGTCACAGAAGTTGGATCCTGTGGGGAGTTTCTAAGTTTTGAGCAAGTTTAATGAAGTATGTTTGGATGATGGATGCACTGCAGGAGTAAGTAAGGTTAATTTTGCATAGGAGAATTCAAGTTTTGTGAAGAATATAGGACAGTGATCCTGGGTGGTATTCGGAATGAAGACAACTTGAAGGAGAAAGCAAGTGGTATAAGAATAATTGAAGGGAAGATCGCTTATAGGTTCTAAAGAGATAAGAACAGCAGCTCAGATTACAAATTGCTATGGGATTACTTTGATGTTCCATAAAAATAAAGCCAGATTTCCATTTATGAGGTTCAAAATGCTAGTTGTCATTGTGTAAAGTATATTGTGTATAAATTAGCTAAAGATATTTCAGAGACCTGCAAATACAGTAAATTGGGAAATTAAATGGAACAATTACACTTAAAGACTATATACTGTAGGTTGTTTTTCTGGAGAAAAAAAAGTGTTTGTGAAGGGATATTATTAGTTTTTTACAGGTACAAAGAAAAGATCAAAGAACCAGAGGCCACCATTTTAGAGGAACAGAAAGTTCATTTAAAGCAGCAAAATTAATTCTTCACATTAAGGGTGATGAGGTGTGGAACACCCTGGTGGGTGATGGTAGATTATATTATATATTTAGACAGTACAACATTAATGGAAACGTCACTGCCATGTTTAGAAAATATTGACAACACTAGAGCCTTTTTTCTATTAATAGGTTTTGCATAGTGGAGAAGAGCTTCTCTAACATTGTATTTACATGTAAAGCCTACATTTCCCTACCATGTACATAAGTTGGGCATATCTTCCCCACCCAAGCTACATAATTTGTACTGCATATACCCCCTCCATTTGCCAGCACCATCACATTTTCCTAAAACAAATAGCAACTTTCACCAGGCGGCCATTTTCCCTCTGACACATCATCAGTAACATTGACATCTGCAAACAGGACACGTATGCTGTAAAGTTCATGCAATGCAGAATGCAGGTTTGCACAGGCGCAACATACTTTGATAAAAAGTTCTGCTGGCGTTGAGCACTGTAATGGTTAAGCTAAGCTCAGGAGAGGTGGCTAAGAGAAGAAACCAAGATCAGACAGCTAGAGCAGAGTTTCTATGGTAACCAGCAATGCTATCTCTTCATTGGCGGCTAGACTGGAGGGTTACATAGTTAGTTACATAGTTAAATCGGGTTGAAAAAAGACAAAGTTCATCAAGTTCAACCCCTCCAAATTAAAACCCAGCATCCATACCTATACTAACTGTAGAGTTTAGTATCACAATAGCCTTTGATATTTTTGGCTGTCCAAGAAATCATCCAAGCCATTCTTAAAGGCATTAACTGAATCAGCCATCACAACATCACCAGCAGTGCATTCCACAACCTCACTGTCCTCACTGTAAAGAACAACCTACACTGCTTCAAATGAAAAGTTATTTTTTTCTAGTCTGAAGGGGTGGCCTCTGGTATGGTGATCCTCTTTATGGGTAAAAAGGTCCCCTGCTATTTGTCTATAATGTCCTTTAATGTACTTGTAAAGTGTAATCATTTCCCCTTGCAAGCGCCTTTTTTCCAGAGAAAACAACCCCAACCTTGACAGTCTCCCCTCATAATTTAAGTCTTCCATCCCTCTAACCAATTTAGTTGTACATCTCTGCACTCTCTCCAGCTCATTTATATCACACTTAAGGACTGGAGTCCAAAACTGCACTGCATACTCCAGATGAGGCCTCACCAGGGACCTATAAAGAGGCATAATTATGTTTTCATCCCTTGAGTTAATGCCCTTTTTTATGCAAGACAGAACTTTCTTTGCTTTAGTAGCCACAGAATGACACTGCCCAGAATTAGACAACTTGTTATCTACAAAAACCCCTAGATCCTTCTCATTTAAGGAAACTCCCAACACCATTTAGAGTATAACTTGCATTTATATTATTTTTGCCAAAGTGCATAACCTTATATTTATCAACATTGAACCTCATTTTCCAGTTTGCTGCCCAGTTTCTCAACTTAGACAAATCACTCTGCAAAGTGGCAGCATCCTGCATGGAACCTATAGTTCTGCACAATTTAGTATCATCTGCAACAATAGAAACAGTACTTTCAATGCCCACCTCCAGGTCATTAATAAACAAGTTGAAAAGCAAGGGACCTAGTACAGAGCCCTGCAGTACTACCCTAACAACAATTAGAAAATGTTCCATTTACCACCACGCTTTATAATCTATCTTTTAGCCAGTTCTCTATACAAGTACAAATATTATGTTCCAGGCCAACATTCCTTCATTTAACCAGTAACCTTTTGTGTGGCACTGTTTCAAAAGCTTTAGCAAATTCTAAGTAAATCACATCCACTGCCATCCCAGAATCGAGGTCCCTGCTTACCTTCTCATAAAAAGAAATTAAGTTAGTCTGGCAAGACCTATTATGCATAAAACCATGCTGGCACAAACTCATAGTATTGTTATTTGCTATGAAGTCCAGTATCTTATACTTTAATATGTTTAGTAATCTGAGCTAAGAGAACTGAGCATGCTCATAAGTCAACAGCCAAAACAAATTCCTAAGGGAGGAGGCTGAGGGGGTTATAGGAGGATCAGGATTTCTAAGTGATTAAGGGGATGCTGCACCCTTACTGTTAACCTCTTAACAACCAGATTGTCAATTATCTAAAGATTTTAAAGAGGCTGTTCACTGATTACATTTTTGTGGAGGAGGTTTACATGTCCTTTAACCACAATGTAATTTCACATTCCTATTGACAGCAATGCATGTGGGTACAATTTAGCATTTTCACAAAGTTTTCTGCAGTTTTATGAACTTTTTTTGTGAAATGAAATTCCCTGAGTTTGCTAATCAGTATATATAAGGATATATATATATATATATATATATATATATATATATATATATATATATATATATATATATATATATATATATATATATATATATATATATATATATATACATACCTGAAAGGAGCACTCATCACTGAAGAGCAATCACATGAGTGCTAATCAAGAATATATATACAAAAATAACAGAATGTAGCGCCCAGCAGGACGTTTCGGTCACAAAGAGGGACCTTTCTCAAGGCTAAAAAACAAGAGATATCAAGAAATATCATTTTATATACAGGAGTATATTGATCGTTCTGTATAGATATGTGTATATATACTGTGCATGCAATAGGGGTTATTTGGAGGGGTTGAACTTGAGGGTCTTTTTTTCAATATAAATTAACTACAGGTATGCAACTGACTTAATTTTAGTAGAAATTTTAGTAGAAATTGTGTTATTTTGACCTCTTTCCTGTAAATAAAGTGATATGGTGTAACATGGCAAAGACCTAAAACATTGGCCAATGCTCAAGTGGTGCCTCCAAGGCAGTCAGGCCACCAATTACTGACCATCACATATGTTCAACTGATTACAGTGTGATACTGATATTACCTACTTCAATGCATGACATTTCAGAGGTAATTGCAGCACTTGCCTAACTTGCCTACTAGGTTTTTGCCTCTGCTCTGGCTAATTGGATGCCGTTCCCAATGTAAAAATAGGAGGTAAAAATATAGTGGTTATTTACAAAACAGAAAGCCCATGTGTAAAAATAGTTTGATATTACAAAAAACTGAATTCAATAAACATGCTGTCCATAGTGAAATGAACAAAGCTGGTGGAGCAATCCAGGTATAGATATATTGATCACCTCAACCAGCCTTGAAAAGCTGAATTGGCTTATGAATTATTCCAGGTTCTCTGAACTTTGGCAGCAGGCTGCAAAGTCATTCATCAACATTTTAATATCGCCTTGGGCTCGAAAACTTTTATACAAGGTCCATGGGCAGTACAATATATAATGGCACAATATATATATTCTATGCATGTTTTATTTACTAACACCAAAAATATTAATTGTATTTATTTACCTCCATTATCCAAGTTTAATCTCAAAATGGATATTGAAATCTTTTTGTATAGCTATAACAGTCACCTCTTTTAATTTTTTTTGCACCAGTCCACAGCAAATCTCCTTTTTTTATTGCTCCTTTAATTCTTTAGAGTGCTTTTACTACTGATGTTAATCTCTTAACACCCATCTTACACTGCATACTCTACACTTTCTTTTCAATAATTTCTCAGTTCTATCCCCTACCCTTGTGTGAAATCATAAAATATGCAATGGCAAGCAAGTGGCATTTAAATAATGCACGAAAACAACAGATGTGGTTTAGCAAAACAACAATATTATAAAAATATCAAATTCACCTGTAATTTTAACTCCTAACTTTAATTAAACAATTAACAATCAATTTAGTAATTGATGTTGCTGAGGCTATTCAAAAGAAGAAAAAGTTTTTTTCGGATACGATTTTTTACAGTTTAATTACTAGTAAGTTAGCCAAATTCATGGATGGGAATTAGGTTGAGTTTGTTTCTGGTAAAATATGAGAAAAAATATGTTTTAGTAAATAACCCCCTTAAAGTTACTACAGTATATAAAGTTACTATAAAAAAGTTTGCTGTGGTCAAATAAAATGTGAAAAGGATTGTTTTAAAGGGGAAGTTTGCTTTTAAATAATCTTTTACCTTAACTTCTTATTCTACCATTTTAATAAGCTGAATTTCATCACCCAGTTCTCAGCAATACTTTTCTGTGATTTGTCCTTTTTCTTATCTTGTTTTTCAAAATATTCCTTAGCATTCTCAGAGAACGTGGCAGAATCAGGAGAGTGTCTCCAAAATCATACCAGTAAAATTACTGAGTTTCACTTTGTATCCCTGTACATGAGCCACAACCTCTTGTAGAAGCTTTGAAAATGGTATTTATGCTAGTCATGGTGGTGACCTAAAGGAATTAAGATACTCTGGAAAGATGTTTTATTAAAAATGTTCCAGGCAGTTGATACTGCATTTTAGGTAATAATGCCAGGCAGTGTCCAACACACTGGGGCCTATTTAATAAACCTCAAATGTTTTAGGTTGAGTTTTTAAAGGAAAAAAATCAAATTTTTTAGAGAAAAAACTATATTTTTTTGAGATTATTATGCTCCAAAGATGCTAAAAATCTGAATCATAAAATACTTGAGCTTTACCTGTCGAGATCACGTAGAAGTCAATGGCAGATGTCCATTTTACAATTTGAAGATGTCGTGACCTGCACTGGTTTTCATACAATAATCCCAAAAAAGTAGGGGTTTCTCAAAAAAAATTGCACAATTCTGTTGCCAAACTCGGAAAATATGCACAATTCAAATTGTGACACAATTTTGTTGAGACTTTTCCAGCCCGACTTTTTTGAGCTAATAATTTTTTTTTTGTGGATGGAAGTTAGGTCGACTTTATTTTAATAAAAAAAATTGATAAATTTTAGTTTTAGTAAATAGTGTGTGCATTGCTCATCACTAAGCTTTGTGTGTGCATTCAAAATATTTTACCTTTTTAATAAAATTTCCAGATTTGAGGCAAACAGTGCTGACATGCAAAAATTTTAGGGGGTTATTTATCAAGGTCTGAGTTTATCTATACTAAGTTAGAAATCAGAGCAACTCCGATTGCCGGAATGGACCTTACTTATGAAGAAAAAAGCCAGAAAAAATAGAAATTGGTACGGACATCAGCGCAGACACTGGGACCTTCCCCATTGATTTATACAGGACCTCGAGAGCTTTTTGCTGGGGTTTCAGATTCTTGGTTTTTAGACCATCGAACTTGAATAAATTTTGAAAAATTCGTAGTTTTCCTCCGAAAACCACAAATTATCTGAGCTTCAGATATTCGAACCATGATAAATAACCCCCTTAGAAGTCAGCAAAATATAGTATTCCATACTGGATTCCTGTAGCACAATTTATGAATATGCAAGAACCAAAACCTAACATTATCTTTGACTTATAAAATAAATATTTAAGTAATAATTGTACAACATACTCTGAGTTAAGCAATTAGAAGTAGTTTTGAATATATGTTGTTCCTACAATTTTTATTTCATATACATAATTTCTTTATTGTTTTATATTAACTAATGTTTTGTTTTTACTTATATTACCTTTCCATCCCTTGCCCTGGGAAATATAAAAAGAATCCCTCAATTTCCCTGTCTCTTTCTCAGGTTTATAGATAAGAAAGAGTTTATTATACAGGGGTATAAATGGGAGGGGTGGGTACTGTACATATGTACATATATTTTTTTTATGAAGTGCTACCAGTAGGAAGAATACCTACTGAATAGTGATGAGCAAAATATTTCTGCACGTTTTTAATGGGCAAAAATATTTGTTGCTTGTAAAAAATTTGTCAAGCAATTTGACAAATTCAACAAAAACTCATCAGTACTACTGAACTCACTTTATGGAACTGATTGTTGTGAAGACTGCAAACTGAAGTTTTAAGCATTGTGAACATACCCTCTTATAAAATGAATGCAAAGTTCATATGTGGTATTCACAAGCCTCCAATGATGTACAGAATAACTATGTTATTTAAAGAGGAAATAAATTGTGCTCTGTTTGATTTTAAATTGTATATATATATATGGTCAGAAACCTCACACATATAGAATTCTATTTTATTACAATATATAGCTGCACATAGACCTATAATGACTGTTTCAGTATTCCAGATTGAACTGTAGGAAATGAAATGTATTATATGTCCTCCAGCATTCTGGTAGGAGATTAAGGTCATAACCTGCCATCCCAATGTATTACAGATATAACTATAGAGCCATTACATAAAAAATATTCAATTATCATTTTCATTTTACAGATACTTTTTCCGTTTCTCACATTATTAGCTTTTAATAATAATGCAACCTCATACATGCAAACACATCTAAGAGACCGCAACAGTGGGTGCAAAATTTGTGTTTTGATGCTATTTACAAAGGTTCTGCTCCTTAGTATGCTATTGCATTTACTACTTGCTTGCAAGCTCAAAATGCAGCATCTGGTCAATATAATAATAATATCAATATACTAAATAAATAAATATTGCTGTCAGTAAGTCAGCAATATGAATAAAGTAAGGGAAGAACCATGTTCACAGATTTTAAAATAGTGGGTGGCCATAAATGTTTGTTTATTCTGGGACAGAAGTGGCGTGAAGTTTTATTCAGCCCCAGTAGGTATTATTATTACTGTATTTGTTACAACATTTACTTCTGGTGAATGTTTAATGAACAGAAATGTCTCCAAGGTAAACTCATTGGCACTTTTAACACTGCTCCTGCTGTGACTCAACAAGCTAAGAAGCGTAGATAACATACAGACCATTTACTGTCTCTTTACTGCAATATGTTATCTTTAAATTGCTGTAAGCAAACCTAATGCAAATTATTACAGATTATGTAATAGTAAAGTGCAAACAAATTTTTTTAAAAATGATTTCCCAGAATTTTAGTTTAATTGCACCCCCTACAAATTTTCAGGTACTAGAGATGCAAAGATTTCCTAGTTAGTAAATTTGTCACAAATAGGCACACCTGGCAGCTGTAGGCAAAGAAGATACTGTACTTACTGAAGGTTCACATTTAGGCATTTAGTAGGTCAATCTGGCAAACTGGTGCTAGCAAAAATGAGCACAAGTAGTCATGTTGTGCATGGCATTTCAGTGGGAACAGTTCTGCTTCCATCTTTGTACCTATATATTGACAGAAATGAAAAACATATTTTTTTTATACTAGAGGAAATCCCTCATAATTTCCTAAAACAAATCTGTCACTTTGTGCCCTATTGCCCCCTAGTTATCCTTTCTGAATTACTGTATAATATTTAAGTGTCCCTTTTAAATTGTGTTGGCATACCAACAGAATATTCATTCAAGTATTAATGCTTTTTCCCCTCTTTAGTTGCAATGGATATTAGCCCACGTGTCTTATTTCTTTCTTATTCTTCATTTATTTCTCTTTTTTGTTTGAGAATTTCACTTTTTTTCACAATTCTTTTTACTATTGAAATTTTGCTTTTTATAAGGGGTACCATTGCTGTTATTAAAAACAAACCAAACCATAGTCAATTTTAATAGATACCTTTTTTAGAAACGTTTTATTATTTTCCTTTTTAACAATTTATTTGTGACCTTCTGGGCCTGGCTACAACCAGAACCATGAGTAACCATGAGTAACTGGCTGGTTATATCTGGTCTGATTCCTGCTTGAGTCAACAATTTACAGTGCACTGCTAACAAATAGCATGGTTGATTTTTCTGCAATTGCAGAATACAGTAACCAATACTGTATAATAATGCTGAGATTTCTTTGATTCTCATTTTAATTCTATGCATTATCTGTAGTCTCTTTAGGCGATTAGTTGATTTTATCACACAGTACCGTCTGTCAAGTCAAATAAGATATTATTATGCTAAGCATTCTTTCCCATGAATAATAGTTCAGTTGTATATGCCTTTTTCATAATCTGGCTCAATTTACAAATTAATGGTAATATTTTTCACAGGTTATTTTCAACAAAATGCACACAGTGAGAAACTCATCCATTAAAATGGAATACTATCAGATTTTCTTTCAGCAATGCCATGTTCATGAATGAGGGTAACCTACTAACTACTGCACTGGACCTGAAACAAATTATTTGTTTGCACCAATGAGCCACAAAGTGCCTTTTAGCTATCATCTTTAGTGAAGCAAGCAGTAATTACAAAGCTCAATTTCCTGCTTTTAACTGGTACAGTCTGCCTTTTTCTTGCACTACATTGTTTGGTGTTAATGCAAGCGAACCAGCTCTGTGTATAGTCAGTTTCTAGTTGGGCTCATCCAGATGTTCTGTTAGTCAGACATATCAGAATAAATCATTACGACAGAACCACAAAGATCTGGTATGTGGCCCATGTTGATTTCAAAGACCCTCGGAATAAACTTATTGTTCTTTTTGCCAGATTCAGACCCAGATACTAAAACAGCATTCTCAAATACCAGATGTGTTGAATAAGGAATCATGTTATATCCACACTTCATTATATACTCCTGCAAGTAAACAAACTGTCCACAACTCCAAATGCTCATTTTTCTCTATACCCCAGACCTATGTTGCTTGCACCTGAATATGGTGTTGTCAGACTTTCATGGTACATATCTTGATATCTGCATCACAATTTACTTTCTTTTCCTTCTTTTTGGGTCTCAATGTTTTGAGGGGCTCAGTAATGTTACCTGACCCATTCACTTGAGAGTGAACCTGCACTCCTGGACTACCTACATGCTTTTATTAAAACATAAGTCCTGCTCTGTTAAAAAGAACATTCTGATCGGAGTAAAATTACAAACATCATAAGAATCATTTTTTCACTAAAAAGACTCAAATTTTTAGAGATTTATTATGCCCCAAATCAGAAAATACTCCAGCTAAAATTTTTGAATTCATGTAAAAAGTCAATGGCAGAGGTCCATTTTACCATTTGAAGATGGTTTTTGCCTTAACAATTTTCAGGTGTTTTGGGGTGTTTAACACTGGTTTTCACTTGAACTCAAAAAATTTGAGTTTTTAAGCTTTAGAACACGAAAAATTTGGGGTATACATTAAAGCTCGAATTTTTAAAGTTTTTTTTAATCCGATTTTTTTTTTTAGTTTATTTATTTAAGTTAATTAGCCAAATTTGCGGATGGGAGTTAGGTCAAGTTTGTTTCTGGTAAAACATGAAAAAAAGTTAATTTTAGTAAATAACCCCCTAACTGTCAGCTGGTTTCATTGCTGTCACAGCTTTGACATACAGTTCTGTGTGCTTAATATATATGACTGTGTGCATGCTGCTTCAAATGACAGGTAGGGTATGATTGATTAAGGAGTCCTTCAAATAATTTTATAATAATTATGTCATTCAGTTTTCAGGACATGCAGATGTATTCTTTTTCTAGACATCAAGATGTTACACAAAGCAATTTAATAACCATATAAAAGCACAAGACCAAATATTAATATAAGGAGGGGGTTATAGAAAAGTAATTCATGCTTCATGAATTGTATAAGTCCCACAAATGACTGCTTTCTAAACTAAGGTCTGTTGAGCTTAATAAAGTTGTTGCACATGGATAGGAAACTGCCTACAGGATTGGGTACAGAGGGTGGTTGTTAATGGGACATTCTCTACTTGGATTAAGGTTCTTAGTGTGGTCCCTATTGGGTCCACTTTTATTTAACTTGTTCATGAATGACTTAGGGGAGGGTGTTGTAAGTAAAGTATCAGTGTTTGCAGATGACACAAAACTATCCAGCCCAATTAATTCCATCCAGGATGTGGCATCCTTGCAACAGGATCTTGACAAACTGGCAATCTGGGCAGCTAAGTGGCAAATGAGTTCAGGGGCAGATTTATCAAGGTCGAATTTCTAGTTCATGGGAGTTATTGTAAACTCTTATGAACTTCCATGAACTCAAAATTCAACCCACTGCAATTTAATAAAAAAAATAGAATTTGTTGTACTCGAGTGAATAGGATCCACTCACAAACTCAAATCGAATTCTATTCAAGTTTTTTCTCTGAAAAAGCAAACAACTCCAAATTGGTCCCAGGAGATCCCCCATAGGCTAAAACAGTAATTCAGCAGGTTTAAGGTGGTGAATAGTCAAATCAAATAAACTTGGCTGTAGCAAGAAATGCCAGTCAACAGCATCAAGGGCAAATAAGGTCTTGAGCTGTATTAAAAGGGGCATTGATTTACGAGAGGAAGGGGTCATTCTATATAAAGCAGCGGTAAGGCCCCATCTAGAATATGCGGTACAGTTTTGGTCTCCATCACTCAAACAGGACATTATTGTATTAGAGAGGGTATAGAGAAGGGTAACTAAGCTGGTAAAAGGTATGGAAAATCTTAGCTATGATGAAAGACTGGCCAAATTGGGGATGTTCACGCTGGAGAAGAGGCACTTAAGGGATGATATGATAAATATGTATAAATATATAAGGGGATCATATAATAATCTCTCTAATGCTTAATTTACCAGTAGGTCTTTCCAGCCAATTATTGATACCATTGCCATACTATGTTTAAAAGAGGAGTTATACATGTGCACAGGTGCATGCCTTTGTCTTCACTATAGAAGATTTGTATTTAAGCTCTTTGTGCATGTTGTTCCCTGCTTTATGGCATGTAAAGGAACCACAGTCCATGAACATCTGAAGCCTATCAGCAGTGTGTCTGTGTACACAAGGGAAAATACCTGTCATTCAAACAAGGCAGGCACTGGAGATATGCACTGAAACAGTACTCATTGGCATTATACTTAAATGTATTCCAGATGTCAAATCTCAAAGGAGCTATATGTAAATCTAAGGAAGAAGGATAACTAACAGAAATAATGTCAATGTGAATGATTTATCAACCCTTTAACAACAGCATATATTCCAATATATATGTTATTTACAAACAGCATTATATTAGCTTTTTTTTTGAGTCCTCTACATAATACAAGCCATAGGGGAGGGTTTCCAAGCATATTATATATATATTTTTGCAGAAGCAAACAACGCCAAGGCAAAACAAAAGTTTGACATGCGCACGTTCACTAGCATGTACGGAGAGGAGCAAGATGACTGGCCGGGTTGCCTAGAGAGCATGGTCGGCTTGGCCCACCCCTACTTATCCATAGCTAAGATAGACTCTCAAATCAGCTTTGATGATAAGAAAACTAACACACTTCTTATAAACTCGTATTTTGATAAATTTGCCCCTAAAATCCCATAGGAATAAATAGAATGTAGAATCTAAACTCACATTTTGATAAATATGCCTATTTATCAACGGGCTCACTTTCATGGTTTTTATTAAAAAATCCAAATAAATAAAATTAAAAATGGAAAATTATGCTGAGCTCTCTCCTAAAAAATTCCTAGAGAAAAAAAAATATGAAAGCCTCTAAAAGTACTGATTAATTGAAAGTGGTCCAAAAGGATCAGTGCAGCTTCCATTCACTTCTATAGGACCTCGACGATTTTTACCCGGTGAAGTGTTGTATTAGAGATTTTGGTGGTTTTTACAACTCGAATGGTTTCTTGTCTTAGAAAAAACTGGAATGTAAAAAACTAGATTCTGCGAGTTTCAAGTTTCAGCAGAAAAAACTTAAATATTGCCTGAATTATTTGAGTTTTCTGGGAAAAATCCTTCGAAAAAAAACTTGAACATCATGCAGGCTATTAACATCTTCAAATGGTTCAAGGGATCTCTGACATTGAATCCTACGTGACTTCGACAGGTTTATTTTCAGATTCTAGTTATTTCCAGGGTCATGGTATAATAAATCTCAAATTTTTTTTAACCCATGTGAGTTTCAACCAAAAAAATCAACTCGAATTTTTGTGGAAAACTTGAACCTTAATAGATATCTCCTTTAGTATTCATTTTGTTACATTTTTCATAATTTGCCCCAAGTGTTCTGGTATTCCTGCTTATACTTTTATGGTGTTTTGCTCCCCAACTTAGATAGGACTATTAGGGCTTGGGTTTGCGACATTTGGCTATAAGCATTTGTGAATCTCAGTTTAAGATTCATTTCAAGCCATCTGTGCAATAGCAACTGTTAAGTTTTTTCTAAAAAAGTGCCATTATCTGCTTTTGATCAACTGGCAGTTAGGCAGGTTATCTATAGACATATAAGGTTGAACTTTATGGGTATGCATCTTTATTCAACCTTACTTATTATGTTACAATCTTACTTGCCAAAATCCTGAATAAACACTTCCCGTTGACTTATATGGCAACTCAGTAAGTCTGAACCGGCTTTATTTAATTCTAAAGTTGTCTTTTTATAAATTCTAAAAAATTGTAAGTTTCTACGATTCCAGCAGCCAGCTGAGATCTTCATAAATTGACCTACTGTTGGGGTGCAATCACATTTGATCATTGTGGGTGTAATTAGAACTTAGCCTTTATTAAAATATATATTAAAATTAACCATATGTCTTAGTCAGTAAATGGCCAGAGACCACTGCTTTGACGTTCCTAATGATTGTGTTTAATCATAAATACAATGATCACCATCTGTCTAATGTCATCATTGCCTAGTTCATAGGCAGCACACAAAGCAAACTAAATTTAAAAACTGATGCTAGCGGTTTTTAAAGAAGCCTTAAAATGGTTAATCCCCCATGATACTGATTTAAAAGCATAGCCAGGATAGGTACTAGCAAAAGCTAGAAGCTCAATGCAAAGATAAATTTATTGTCTGAGTAGCAAGTGACATATAATCATCTTTATCCTGTAATGCATATTCACTTATGCAAATGTCAAGAATCAGCCAGTATGCTAAATGTTAATGCCGAGAACACAGTGCACATCTGACATAAAGCACAGAATTTTATGTAATCTTGGCCAGATGAAAAGAGATGGACAAGTAAGGCTGCTAATGACAGGCTTGCTGCAGGCTTGTTCAGACAGCTGTTCATATGACCTATTATTGGAAATTCAGACGGAGGTACTATTCAAATAATGTAAAGGGATTGAGATGTGAGAATACATTTTGTAGATGGACGGAAATGTAACAATGAGTTGTACAAATCCCAATTTTCACTGCCATGCATTGTTGATTGAAGTTTAAAATTATTCTTGCAAGGATTATTAAACGGTGACACTAGAAAGGCAGGCTTTTCTATATTAAAACATATAATAAATATATATATATATATATATATATATATATATATATATATATATATATATATATATATATATATATATATATATATATATATATATATATATATAATGTCCCACAGTACCAGCACTGTAATCAGTATGATTCCAGTGGTGCACAATCAAATTGAAGTAATAGCAGATAGAGGATTGGCACTCACTGTAGTTGAATTGAAGAAATGCTTTATTTGTATAATGTGTTACATATTTAATCCGACGACATCCTTGAGAAAGGTCAACTACAGTGAGTGCTGATCCTCTATCTGATATACAGCTCAGTTACCATTAATTACAAGGTACTGTTTTATTATTAAAGATGATTTGTTTTTAAAGATTAGAATTATTTGCTTACAATGGACTCTATGGTCATAATTCTGGGCTTTCTGGATGATGGGTCTCCAGTTATCAATTAGGGCATTTGATTTGATATATTTATATATATATATATATATATATATATATATATATATATATATATATATATATATATATATATATATATATATATATAAAACACAAAAGTGCATTTTAGACATTGGATTTTTTTCAATAAATCACTAGCTCCCAAATGTGGTGCCTTTTTTGTTTACATTTAAACAGCACCTGGGACAGCTGACCTATACAGTAAGGGATACTGTTCCTCTCTGCTCTGTCCATATATATATATATATATATATATATATATATATATATATATATACTGTATATATATATATATACCGTATATACTCGAGTATAAGCCGACCCGAGTATAAGCCGAGGTACCTAATTTTACCTACGAAAACTGGGAAAACTTATTGACTCTAGTATAAGCCTAGACACAACTACAGCCCTGTCTCCCAGCAGCGCACATTCTGCCAAAGCGACCCCCCCAGCGATCAACCAGACTTCTTTGCAAAGTTGATGGTGACAGAGTATTGCCAAACGGATTACTGTGTGCATTGTCCCACTGTCCCACTACCATGTGCAGAGGGTGCTGTTTGATATTGCCATCACTGTTAATCTTTCATATAACCAACAGAGGGCACTGTGTGATATTGCAGTCACTGTTATTCTTCCATATAACCAACAGATGGCGCTGTGTGATATTGCAGTCACTGTTATTCTTTCATATAACCAACAGAGGGTGCTGTGTGATATTGCAGTCACTGTTATTCTTTCATATAACCAACAGAGGGCGCTGTGTGATATTGCAGTCACTGTTATTCTTTAATATAACCAACAGAGGGCACACTGTTATTCTTTCATACAACCAACAGATGGCACTGTGTGATATTGCAGTCACTGTTAATCTTTCATATAACCAACAGAGGGCGCACTGTTATT
The DNA here is from genome assembly GCF_017654675.1 of Xenopus laevis. NCBI lineage: Eukaryota > Metazoa > Chordata > Amphibia > Anura > Pipidae > Xenopus > Xenopus laevis. Next base: position 67,534,292 of record NC_054375.1, read on the forward strand.
CTTTCATACAACCAACAGATGGCGCTGTGTGATATTCCAGTCACTGTTATTCTTTCATATAACCAACAGATGGCGCTGTGTGATATTGCAGTCACTGTTATTCTTTCATATAACCAACAGAGGGCGCACTGTTATTCTTTCATATAACCAACAGAGGGTGCTGTGTGATATTGCAGTCACTGTTATTCCTTCATATAACCAACAGATGGCGCTGTGTGATATTGCAGTCACTGTTATTCTTTCATATAACCAACAGAGGGCGCACTGTTATTCTTTCATATAACCAACAGAGAGCATTGTGGGATATTGCAGTCTCTCCCCAAGTGTACTGTTGGTATAGGAATGATTAAAAGTGACTGCAATCTCAGCTATTCGGGTCGGCTACCGCTGACCCGAGTATAAGCCGAGGTAGACTTTTTCAGCACATTTTGGATGCTGAAAAACTCGGCTTATACTCGGGTATATATACATGCCCACATGTTGCACTACAATTAATAGAGCAATTGCGCTTTAATTTGTTTTTAAATTATATTTTTTCCCTTAGCACTGAATAACATTCTTGTCATTTCTCCTTATGAAAATTATTTAGCTTTCTGTACTTCTCTGAAACTCCTAACATATCTGATGTGTGCATAGTCCTGTCAAAAAGAAATCAAGTACAGAACATTGGTAGCCAATTATGAACAATTTAATACATTTAAAGTCAGTGACTTTAATGTTTCATGTTCTTTTTAAAAATGAACTTGTCGGTTCTTCAGTGTTCCCTGCTAACAGCTGAGCTTTATGATGTAAATAATGAAAAATGTATGCCTTGCAGAATGGCTTTGCCCAGTGTCACAGCACAAACCAAATCAAACATAATGCTTTATATGTGATTCAAGAGGGATAACCTTTATTTAATTTGTGTTTGATTTTATAGAATTCCACCAAACGTCCGTGACATAGTCTATTGCACAGGAGTATCCCTAATGGATGAAGATGTATGGGAATTCATTTGGATGAAATTTCATTCTTCCACAGCTGTATCAGAAAAGAAAATTCTATTAGAAGCTTTGACCTGCAGTGATAATAGAAACTTACTGAATAGGTAAAGGAGTCCAATTTATAATGGAAAATATTACCATTTGACATGCATTTAGCCCCAAATCCTTAGTCATGCCATTTTGACTTATTTCATTTAAGGCTTTTGAATCTGTCCTTGAACTCAGAAGTGGTATTGGATCAAGATGCTATTGATGTTATTATTCACGTGGCAAGAAACCCGCATGGCAGAGATTTAGCTTGGAAATTCTTCAGAGACAAATGGAAGATTTTAAATGCTAGGTAAGAACAAACTATCCATCACACATTGTAATAAGATAGATGTACAATAAATATTTGTTTAAATAAGGGAAGTAATGTAAATATGGCTACTAATAGGCCATATTTAAACGTAACACTTTATTTACCTTTAGCTAAAATTATAAAATTGATGAAGAACACACCCTATATGTGACAAAAAATATTCTGAAAATATTTTGTTGTCTCATGACATTTCAACACAGATACATCCATTGTATAAGATATTGGGCTTCATTGATAATATCTTAAATTCTACCGTATGAAGTCTAGTTTATTATGGGGAAAGAATATTTTGTATACATATGTATCACTTTTAACTGTCATGTTGCTTCCCCTATACAAGCAATGCAATCTATTTATGGCCACTATCAGTGCTGTTTTAAAGCTCTGTAGCAGCACTCTGGCAGGTTTTATTTATATGTACAAATAGCTCAGTATCACAAAAAATACATGCTTCCACCCATAATACACTGTTTAGAGAATAAATCATTTTCTTTGGTAAGGGATATTATCATAAATTCATAACACAATATTCTGCTTCAAAAAGCAACAGATCATATTACTAGCAAATGATATCTAAACACTGTTACCCAACCATACCTTACTCAATTGTTGCTGGACTAGAAACCAAAGACTATTTGACCTTATCATCATGAGTTAAAGGATGCTGGAAGCTGTTGTTGAATCATGGTGTTTGTGTTCTTACAGCAATATTACTTGATAGAAAAACATTTTAACCAGCTCTCCAGAACCAGCAACTATCTACAAACAACACAACATACAAAAGAATCATCCAGTGTAAATCCCACATGATCTGTATTAATTGGGCTTCATGTTCTTAGTTTTTATTACTGGAGCTGGAAGCATTAACCCCAGTTTTCTTAGCACAGAACAAGTATATCCTCTCTTCTTCTGTGTTACACTGTGTTATAGGCATAATGACTAACAAAGTGCTGGTAAGCAGCATCCTCATTATTAAATTCTTCTGGCAGACTGAAATAATTGTGTTTGATATTTTGCATCAAGGTCAAACTTCACAAACTCTTTAAAGCTATCCGCTGGCATGTTATCATTGATAATGGCCCAACACTTTCTACTGTCCCTACTTTAAGTGAAAATGTAGCAAAAACAAGAATATTTTTGAGAAGATAACAGATAAAATATAAAGAAATGGATTTGAGCTGTGTATTCTATTCAGTATTTTACATATATACTAGTATTGTATATATGTCATATATGTTAATGTCAATCTATAACTTTTTTTTTTAGATATGGAGAAGCATTGTTTATGAATTCAAAGCTCATTAGTGGAGTAACTGAATTTCTCAATACAGAAGAAGAACTAAATGAGGTAATCATTTTTTATTTTCTAAATAAAGTACAGTCATATATATTGTGCACCAGCATCCATGTGTCTGTGAAGGGAAAAAAACTCATTAGACATAAAACTAACGTTAGTTAATGTACAGGCAGTTCCCGGGTTACAGAAGAGATATGGTTTGTTCTTAAGTTGAGTTTGTATGTAAGTTGAAACATATACATTTACTTATTAAATGCAACTTATACAGAAGTCTGTCTTAAAGTATTTATTTTTATCTTTCTGTGCTCTGCAGTAAACAACACAAGCCAAAGGGGATTGGGGAAGGTGTTTATTATAGTTAAATGCTAAAAAAGTAAACTATAGTATGTTACTGTAACAGCCCCCATCTGTAAGGGGCAGATTTATCAAAGGTCGAAGTGAATTTTCGAATTAAAAACTTCGAATTTCGAAGTAATTTTTGGGTACTTCAACCATCGAACAGGCCAAATTCGACTTCTACTTCGATTCGAATTGAAAATACTTTGAATATTTGACCATTCGAAAATCGAAGTACTGTCTCTTTAAAAAACTTCGACTTCGCCACCTTAAACCTGCCGAATTGCTATGTTAGCCTATGAGGACCTCCTAGAACCTATAGCCAACATTTGGCTAAGGTTTTAGAAGTCAAAGGTTTTTTTTGAAAATCGTTCGATCGATCGATTAAATTGTTCGAATTGTTCGATTCGAACGATTTCTACAATCGATTGAACGTTTGTAATTTGATTGAAAACAGCTAAATTTAAACAAAAAAAACTTTGACTATCGAATTTTTCAATTCGATGGTCGAATTTCGAAGTTTTAGCACTAAGCCCTAAGTGTGAGTTGTATGTAAGTCAGGTGTATGTAACTCGAGGACTGCCTGTATTCTGTAATGGGAAGCACGTTTAATACAAAATGCATCAATGCCTCAGTAGTGTTCCTCAAGCAGAATCCTGCATTGAAATCCATTTTTCAAAAGAACAAACATATTTTTTATATTGAATTTTGAAATCTGGCACAGTACTAAACATGTTGTTAGTTTCCCAGGTGCCCCCGTCATGTGACTCTGGTAAACTTTAATCACGCTTCACTGCTGCGCTGCAGTGGTCCCGTTCCTACCCCACCCCTAGCAGCCCTTCAACAAAACAATGGGAAGGTAACCAGATAACAGATCTCTGACACCTGTATTGCTAAAAATCCTCCCATGGTAGTCTAGTGATAGATATGAGAACAGCACTCAATAGTTAAAATTCAAGTCCAGCTAAGTCTCGACTCTTTTCACAAAATTTACCACAATTTCGCAAACTTTTACGCAAATCAAAAGTTATTGAAGAGTTTGATCATCCCTAATAACTTAAGTGTTGAATTGAAAAAATGGAGTAATAATTAATGGAAGGAAAGGGTAATTTTCAAGGGAAGTGAGATTTAGCTGAAAAATGGTATGGGGGTTAGGGTTGTATGCACTGGAGAAGAGGCACTTTAGAGAGGATATATAAATATATAAGGAGACTACAAAATAAATTACCTGATACATTATTCTCCAATAGCTCCTTTCAGAGGAAGTAAGGTCATCAGGTTTTATCAGGAATTATCTCTTTAAAGCAGTTGTACCAGCATGCACCTTATGTGGTTTTAAGGAAAGGTTGGAAGTGTTTTTAGCAAATGAGAAAATACAAAGTTACTCATTACTCAATGAATTGCCCCTTTGGAATTGCTCCTCTGAAGTAAACTGATAAGGCACCTTCCATTGGATCAATAAGATGTTGACCAGGTTACAATTGGAGACATGAATTTGACGGGCATGTTTTTTTTGGCATTACATTTTTTTAATCTTTTTATTAGTCAAAAAAATGTTATATCTGTCAGTGCCAAGTCTAGTGCCAAGTCTAGTGCCAAGGTATAAAATATGTTTATGCCTATTACATAAACAGTTAGTTATAGTGATATATCTGTGTTACTAAACCATAAATTAGCATTTAGTTGTAGTAATTCTGAGTAGGTGACTGGTTCCAATTAATGCCTTTTCGTGCCCCCAAACTCTGCCTTTGTCCATATAAGGCATTTGTAGTAATATAAGCGAAAATTGAGCCAGGTTAACTGCAAAAGTGTTTTATTCTCACGACATGTTTCGGGCAAAGCCCTTTATCACTTATATTAGTTGCAGTAATATTTCTGTGTTGATTTTTGAGAAAACTTTAAAGAAAGGGTATTGTGAAGTCTCTGAATTATTTTTTTTCACGATCTTGACATCCTTTAAACTGAATTTTGTCATACTACAAAAAAGTCACAGCTACTCGATTGTATCAGTACATCAAATCATCACCTTTATGTACTTGTAAAATGACAAACTGTGAAGTGTGATAAAGGTGAGGCACAGTGTGGTGTTAAATGCACTGAAACCTGGTCAGATCCAGAAATTGCCTTCAGATCTGCAACTTAAAAGTTAGACTGACATTTTAAAATATACTGTACTTATTCATATTATGAACAGTAAACAAAATAAAATCTTTACTTTTTTTCATTTTGTGAATTATACTTTACTTTATACTCTTACTTTATACTTAAGCACCCTTGAATTCATAGAATTGTATACAAGTTTACAGATGAAGCCACTTGGATTTGTGAGTTAAATGCGTCATGACTCAGAGTTAATTGAAGAAACTGTGTTATCTAAAGTTATCTTAACTCATTTAATGCATTTAACCTTTTCATTAGCATACCAAAGCACCATTGTTCACAATGGTGAATGCTTTAATTAGATGGGATGTTGTGACACAGTTTTCTGTGTTAAATGAGATAAATGGGATATCTGTGTTTAGTTATTCTGTGTCAAACAGACAAACCAAAGTGGCTGCATCTGTATGTATAAGCAACATACAACAGAGAACTAATAAAAAATACATAATATTTAGCAATATTCTCATTTTAGTGGTTTTTGGGAACCACAAATAAACTCTATCTCTCTAAAACCACAAATGCCATGGAATTTATTAAATGATCTGAATATAAAACGCACAAATGAAAAAAGGTGCTGAATGAGCTGACAAAATATAAATACCTCTAAAACCTATAAAATGTTGAGTTTTTCAAACAATCACTAGCGAAAAAAAATGAGAAAACTGCTGACTTATATAGGACCTTGACTGCTTTTACTTGGCCCAGATTTTTTGTTTTTTAATTAATACATTTTGAGTTTTTAGAGTTTTAAAGAAATTTAAAAAACACATTTTTTTTAGAAAAAAAATAGAAATCCGAATTTTAGTAACTTTGCCCCTTGGTCTGCAGTAAAATGTGAGAATTATAAAAATGTGATAAATATAAAGAAATATAAAGAAATCAAACTAAAAAGAATTCTGTAAGCAAACAAAAAAATCTGCATAAACATAATTACAACTCAATTTATTTTATTGTGCTGAAAAGCTATACAGTGTTTAATTGAAGACCAATATGTTTCTTTCAATATATAGTACTTTTGTTGAAGAAATATCTTGGCCTTACATAAAAATACATGAGAGGCTAGATTTTGTAAACTTATTGGGAATAAAAAACAAAGGGGTTAATAGCTAACCATAGAAGAATCTGAGAACAAGCCACAAGATGATTGGAAGAAGTGGCGGTCAAACTTGTGCACTGTTCTTTTAGTTTATTAGATTGGGCTGGCCCATGTTTAAGGACTGATAGATCTAAATGTGTAGTCATGTTAAGTGTGTAAAAATCTCTCTATAAAAAACATTTTATAGAAACTACCCTTCAGTATTATGAAAATGCACTGCATGCATTGCTTGTGTAATCCATGTTTTTGTGCTAAGCATAATTAATGTATCCGTGAATTAGAGATAGACATGGCTGTCACAGCAACAGATACAATTTTAATATACACTGCAAATATCTGAATAAATAAATAAATAAAATTGTTAAAATAGAATCTCGACAAGCGGAAAACTCAACATCATTACAAATGTGTTTAACTATTTTCTCTCTTAAGCCTTAAAATTGTATTAATATAACATGTCTTTAAAGCTATTCTCATATAGGAGACCTAACAAAATGTGATACTAACAGCCAGTGCTGCATTTAAATCCAGTACCACCCTAAGCACCAGACCTCACTCTGCCCCCTAGCTTGCGGAAGTCATTCCGCTTCCACTATGCATGACGTCATTTCCTCTATGAGAGACATCTACTTGTACGATGAGCTATCTCCCATAACCCTGTATTCCTTCACTTGCTAAAAAAAAGCAATTCAACCCCTTCTTAAAGCTGTCTAATGTATTAGCCTGTACAACTGATTCAGGGAGAGAATTCCACATCTCAGCTCTCACTGTGAAAAACTCCTTCCGAATATTTAGGTGGAACCTCTTTTCTTCTAATCGGAATGGGTGACCTTGTGTCAGCTGGAAAGACCTACTGATAAATAATACATTAGAGAGATTATTATATGATCCCCTTATATATGTATACATAGTTATCATATCTCACTTAAGTGCCTCTTCTCCAGCGTGAAAATCACCAATTTGGCCAGTCTTTCCTCATAGCTAAGATTTTCCATACCTTTTACCAGCTTAGTTGCCCTTCTCTGTACCCTCTCTAATACAATAATGTCTTGTTTGAGTGATGGAGACCAAAACTGTACGGCATATTCTAGATGGGGCCTTACAAGTGCTCTGTACAGTGGAAGAATGACCACCTCCTCCTGTGACTCTATGCCCCTTTTAATACAGCTCAAGACCTTATTTGCCCTTGATGCTGCTGACTGGCATTGCCTGCTACAGCCAAGTTTATCATCTACAAGGACTCCAAGGTACTTTTCCATAATGGATTTGCCTAGTGCAGTCTCATTAAGGGTTTAAGTGGCTTGGGTATTCTTACATCCCAGGTGCATGACATTTATCAAAATTGAATCTCATTTGCCACTTAGCTGCCCAGATTGCCAGTTTGTCAAGATCATGTTGCAAGGATGCCACATCCTGGATGGAATTAATTGTGCTGGATAGTTTTGTGTCATCTGCAAACACTGATACATTACTTACAACACCCTCCCCTAAGTCAGTAATGAACAAGTTAAATAAAAGTGGACCCAATACCGAGCCCTGAGGGACCCCACTAAGAACCTTACTCCAAGTAGAGAATGTCCCATTAACAACCACCCTCTGTACCTGATCCTGTAGCCAGTTTCCTATCCATGTGCAAATGACTTCATTAAGCCCAACAGACTTCATTAAGCCCAACACATGTACTGCCCCCCACTGTCCAGCATCTTACTTACCTCTTCTGTTGTATGGGGCAGCAACATAAAATCTGGTGTTGCTGCTCTAAAAGGTTGTTGATGAACACTGGCTCTTGTAAAGTTTTGCACATTTCCAAAGGCTGCAAACTGCAACAGAGGGAGCCTCACTCTTCTTTCTAACCATACTGATGATTTACATAGGGGCCAGGGTGCTTTTAAATAGACAACTATGATTTACAACAGCACTATACATGTCATACATTATCCATGTTTTATTGCTGATGTGATACATTGGCCTTGCTATATATACAGCCTCAGAGAATCCAAAACTGTAGAATGGTTAAAAATGCATGTGCCGTAGAGGATGTTATTGTTGAACTGGTTCCTTATCACTGCTTATGCAATTTATATCCTTTTCAGAAATTGTCTTGTAAGTATAAACAATGTTAATATAAAGGCTGAGCTAGGCAAATGCTGTATTTTAATAAAGCAAAAAATATTGTAGTATGTGGTCATTTTTAATAAAATACTATATCCTTAACCCTGTTTTATAATGCTTCTGTCAAACTGACAAATTATTTAATACTGATGTAAATGATATACACACAAATTAACAGGTAGACACATTTTTGATATGTCTCCCAGTAAGCTCAACATTTATAACACTCAACCCAAAGAATACACGTCAATACAATTTTATTATTATAAGTGAAGATTTTTTTTACAGACCTGTAAGTTTCTGTAAAAAAAAAGTTTTAGTACTAGAAAATAATGTAAGCTAGGGATCTGTGAAGTGTGTTGTATGGCTCAAAGCATGTAGGCTGATTTAAAGATGGTGAAGATGTCTTGGGAAGGCTTGTTGTATGTTAACAAAATTAATTTGGCTTGGAGGAGTCCTATAAATATAGGCATGCAAAATATCTATGAATAAAGATGGTTCTCTATGTCATTTTATTTCTGGTAATTCACTTTACATAGTCGTAAAATAATACAATCCACAAAGTATAAATAATGTAATTTGAATGTACATTTAGGAGAGGTTATTCTGAACAAAATTACATTAATTGCTCTTTATAAAGGCAGGAGTAAAGACAAGAGTCCCAAGTCACTGACCAAAGATGGTGGGGTTTTCTTGAAACTGGATGGAGTCTCACATGGCTCTAGGTTGTGCAAAACTGGGTGCGGCCACTTCATAGCTTACATTATTTCATAAATCTCAACTGTTAAGTGGTATACCAGAGTATAGCAGGGGGTTATACAGAATGTGAATGATCCTCCAAGTGGGAAGAAGGTGTTCAACAATAGCTTAAGAAGTGTCAAAACAGCACTGTGCTTCCTCAGGAAGAAATCGGTTTTATTCTGGCTTTTGTGCCACAGTATTTGGATCTAGAATGAAGTTTTTTATGGGCAATACATTTTCTCTGTGTTATAATGGACATATTCATGCATATCATAAGGTTTGAGTCAGATAGTCCTAGAATCCCTGATGCTTGTTTGCTTGCTGTGATACCTGCATGGTTAAGAGGCAGAGCACAAAACTGGCAGCAGGTAAGATTTCTGTTCAGCGTACTCTCTGAGCCTGACTTACTGATATTGCTCTCATATCAACTACAATTTCTGCAGTTGAATACAAAAGTGGTGGACATACTGTACAATAGAACAACAAGGATACCATTCCCAACATGTATATTGAAAAGAGATATACAGACCCAATACATAACACTCAGGCCTTATTATAATGTAAAATGATATAGATATATATATATATATAGATATATATATATATATATATATATATATATATATAATACACAAAAGCTATGAATATCTTGTAAATTATATCCTTATAAACGGTGAGTTCTGATGTCATCAGTTATAAACGGTGAGTTCTGATGTCATTTCTGTCACATGATTCATTGAAATTTGTGTATTATAATAAATAAAGTACCCCCAGTTGCAAAATATGAGGATATTAGAAGTTACCTCGGAGTTCCATGACCTGTATAAAAACACTCGGCCTTCGGCCTCGTGTTTTTATATGGTCATGAAACTCCTCGGTAACTTATAATATCCTTATATTTTACAAGAGGGGGTACTTTATTCACATATATATATTTATATATATATATATATATATATATATATATATATATATATATATATATATATATATTAGCTATTTGTAAAGACACAGCAATGCACATTAGATAATTTACCCTCATGTTCCAAATGAGATCACCTTCCTGACGGCGTGTCTACATTTTATTTACATGTTTTTTGGACTCATAATGGGGGTAAATGATCTATTCTAATGCATATGTATGTGCTGTTACAAATTGCTAATAAACATATATAGGAGGATATATATTTTTATATTATAATATGGTCTGAGCGCTATCCATTGGATCTTTATTTGTTTTTTTTGACACGTTTAATGTACTTTCTAGCCAGTAGCACCTTCCCACCCCTACAATAACTAGTACTAGTAAATTTGGGGGACATGTCACTGTGATTGTTTATCTAATTGAGTATTGCAGCTTGATTTTTGTTACCATACCCCATCCCTGTTAGTTGGGTCTAAGCATCCATTCTTCCTCTTCCCAGCTATGTGAATGCTCCTTTGTGCAAGCATTACTCAGGGTTCTGAGAGTTTTAGCTCAGCTACATACAGTTCTTTTATTGGTGAGTTCATTTGAAAAATTATCATTTAGATTACTTACCCATGTCGCTAGGGGGAAGAGATACTGATTGTAGTGGGGAAAATAATGAAAATTAATAAATGACTGCTGATATTCATATTTTCATTCAAGAATGTTTACATTTTTATACTGCCAGGTTATTCAGTGACTGCACAGCAATCTATTCTTCAGGCCTCTCATTCTATCTATCAATAAGTGTGGCTAGGGGGCAGACTTAAGTATGAAATTAGAGTACACTATAAATTCTCATCCGCTTCCTGTTTATTCCTTTTATTTTTAAAAGAGTATTTATCAAATGGTGCACTCTAACTTTCACTCGTTGATAAATATGTTTCTAAAAATCACACAGGAATGGATAGCAATTATATGAGTTTTTCTGTAGTGAGCTCCTATTTTTAATTTAATTTACACTTATAATCCTGTCCTTAGGTGACCCTTACATTACCAAAGGAACAAGAAGAGGGACTCTTGCAGTCGAATAGTAATTTGTCATTTACCATTTGAAATTTGTTTAAAACAAATCTGTGAATGGAACTGAATAAAAAAATATATTTAATCCCCTGTTTTAGGAAATGTTTCTGGGTAGAATTGAATTGGTCTAAAGGGTGCATTAAATAAATTAAATAAAAGACAAGTTTAGACCCACCAATTCATCAATGAACCGAATCCCTAACACAGTATTTCTATGTGAATCAAGCACCTCAGTGTTTTCTCTGAGAATGTATTTACACCAAAATGTCTACTAACTCACATAAACCCCTTCACAACATCACACATTATAAATATACATATACACAGTTTCACAAACCCATTCATATGTAGCTCAACAACACCCTTACATTCATACATTAACAAGGGTCTTAAAAAAGTACATTGCCTCAAACTTTTATTGTTATCAGTTTATTTTAGCAGCAATGAATACAGACACCAGCACAATAACAGGATATAGCAATTTATAGCATTATTGGGATATTATTTAGGAAAATGCCATACCTTGATTCAAACCAAATAGCATGACCCAATGCTCAGATGGCTAGTTGTATTCCAGCTGACAACTGCTAGCACAGGTTGAAAAGAAAATAGATGTGGAAAACTGTAAGCTGTCATCTGAAATGAGTAAATAGTAGATTCATTTCTGATGCTGAAAATGCCAATAAGTGAGACTATGGCCAGGGTGGATCTGGATGTTTATATTTGCTTTCATTAAAAGTAAGCATGAAGGCATACTGTAGGGTGTAGGCTTGATAGATCTGTCCTTTAAAGAAACGTCCTGCTTTTAATCTCTCTTGGTTTCCACTAGGTCCAGGTGCTCAACCACCAGTGCCCCAGTTGTACCTATAGTGGTTAAAGTAAAGATTCACATGCTGCATGGCTACCCAGCAATTAGTTTAGATGAACAATGCAGCTTTCCAAAATGCTTGTTTGCAAATTTCTGATACTAGTAATAAAAAATGTATATTTAGCATTTGTAGTAGATGAACGGACACATTGATGATTTTTTTCAATGATGAACAAAAGTGATTTGAGATGAGTCCAACATATTTTGTAAAATATTTGCTAAACTGAATGTAACCCAATTACATATTATTAATTGTCTACTGGCACATTGCTGGTATGAATGATCTAATCACATTCACAGTTCCCAAATTTTAAATTAACGGATAATTTTCTCCCTATAACAAGCAGATATAACAGCTTCACTTTTTTATTCTTACAGCTGAAAGATTTCATACAACAGCAAGAAGGAGGATCTGCTGTGGCTTCGCTGTCTCGTGCTATGGAGACCGTCGATGCAAATGTACAATGGCAACATCTATACAGGGACGAACTCTTTCAGTGGCTAAGGAAAACATTAAAACACTGACACATGAAGTATTACAAAGTGACTCATTTTCAGTAACGACATATTTTATGGAAAAGACCAGAATGCATGCTGTAAATTCTTCAGCTACAGCAAAGATAGGGCACAGTGTGCCTTTCTCTATTTTTGAACTTGGCTCTTTTTCAAATCAGAGGATCCTTTTTCCAAAAAAAAATCTCAATGACTGAAACATATTCCTAGTATAAAAATCAAACTATTACATTAATGTTGCATGTCAATGTTTTTTGCATGGTTGTTTAGTCTGCCTGTGTGTCCAGCATGCTTTCTATTAATGTCCAGGTTTTGTATTTGAACTGATGTTTCATCACGAGTGGGCATTATGCAAAAGCACAATGACTATATATGACAATCAGTGCAGTAATGGAAGTAAACAAAGAAGAAACACTCAAGAGGCCAAGTCAAGTATTAACTCTGTTAAAGCATTATCTTTATTGTATATGTACTTCTAGCATATGGTTTGTCCATAAGTGACTAAAATTTCTATTAAAACAACAAATATTTTGAAAGGTAAACAATGTATTATACATATGCATATTAAACGGATTTATATTGGTTTTCTACAATCGCATTGTCTCTGTTTGGGGCAAAAAGTTAAATGAGCAAATCAAGAGTTATACTACATCATAACATATTCAGTATAGTTTTCATAAAAAGAACAACTGTTGAGATTAAGGGATCATTTTAGTTCTGAAAACTGTCCTAAACCCCCTTTTATCTGTGGGTGTTTTATCATAGCCATTTGCAATAAGCCATTTAGTCTTAGGTTAATGTATAACAGAACTCATTCCTCTTGGTCATCAGGAGATGACTGAGGAACAAGCATTTCCTTTTCACAGCTCTGAGTTGCTATCTGTTATGGGATCTCTTCTTGGTACTAACGATTAAACTTCACAATACAAACATACAATAAAATGTAAGGAATACAATCTTTTTAACGAAATTTGTGCAAACATGCATAACAAAGTTGCAGCCCCACCAAATAAAAAATAGAAAACTTTTTTATCCCATGTTTGCTATTATGAGTAGAACCTTATATTGTGGTGCTCACTTAATAAAGTAGGGTATGGTGCTGAGTGAAAAAACAATAGTACCTCCAGCACAAGGTGTAGAGCTCTTCAGGTTGATACTAGCAAAATGAGCAAAAATGTCCACAAAAAATCCACAAAAAAATGCCCATAGACTCCAATGTATTGCGCTCTGAAAAAGTTGCAGTGGAATGGAAAAAGTTGCAGTAAAATAACACCCAATGACTTCAATGTGTTTTGCAAATTTGTTGGCCAAATTGGACGGATTGGCTCATCAATTATAGGTACAAGTGCAATATGAATGGCATCATGAGGGGCACAGTTTTCACACCAGCTTCTATCAGATACAATTTAAAACACTATAGGTTACTGCACTGGAGCAAATTTTGCTGAAGTTATTAGAATGTAATCCCCTTGTGAAATCTGCAGAATGAACAGATACAGACACTATCTGGCAATACATGTCGGTTAAAGATTTTCCAAAGAAGTTGACGAAAACATCATTAAAGAAGCAAAAGATTTTACAATATGCTTTAATTTTACCTAAGAAGAGTGACTTCATTATATTACCCTGTAATCAAACATCATAAAAGACGACAAACACATTGTGTTTTAGGAACAAAGAACACGGAACCCTATATACACAGATCTGGTCAAATCTTTGCTGGAGGATTATTTTTTCATTTAATGAGGCTGCTGGCTCCAGTGATTTAGGGAAAAGCTTTATAAAGAAATATTGAATAACCTAGTGTTGATGGAATACAGCTTTAAGCATGCTTCATAATATGATAGGTAATCTAAAATATGGCTGAGTATTTAATTCTTTGATAGGCTGTAAGTGGAAAGTCTTTCTCATTCTTTTTGTCCTAATTAAAATAAAGAAAACTTGACATGCACTGAAAAAATACTAATAAGCATCATTCCTTGCAGACTTGCTTGAGGATTGCTTTTATTAAAATGTGTGTAGCATTTATAAGCCAAATATCCCCTTTATCAATTTAGCATAATGAGCAGCTATACTTTTGCAATAGCAATTTTAAGTGTACTGGTATCTTACAACCATTTAGGACCCAAACAGCAATGTAGCCTAGGGTGAAAGCTGTTAAATTTACTGAAACAAGTCAAAATGTATTTTATGCAAAATCAAGTACAAAGGAGTTTAAAAGAAAAATGCAACCTCTTGTTTTTTATGATGATTAAGTATCTTAAACTCTTCGAATCAGAAAAAACAAAGTATTCTAATTGTATTATTTCTTTTCAAAGTGAGATGAACACCGAGTGTTCTCCAAACCATTGATCACATGGGTGAAAGTTATATTGCTAATGAAAGCATCACAAATTTTATTGTTATCAACATGATTGGTTTTATTAGAGGAAACCGTGTAACAACTAGCCCTGTAACATAAACGTAGCTGGGTCAAATTGCAGATTAATGGATCTGGCAAATTATTTATCTAAGTCAGAGGCAATCTGAATGGTAATTATGAATTTAATGGATACAAAGTTATACACAACTGCACAGGGCTTTCTAATGTGCTTAGTGTAGCTTTTAGGCATTACACTGAATATTTAAACAGAACTGCTATGAAAAATAAAGCAAATATCTGAATTCCAAAAGATCATTGAACCATTCTGTTATAACAATAAATGCACAAGTATGTGTTTAATGTTGAGATGATTGTTGAGAATTGTTTCATTAATTAACCTGTCTGTATGCCAGATAATAGCAAAACTCAAATCCTTCTGCAGGAATTCTGTGATAAAACATTGCATTGTCAGTCAAGAACACGGAGATTTGTGCCCAAATGTTGCACTTTGCAAAGAGCTGTGTTTGGTGGATTTTGCTAATGGCAGGTTAGAAAATTCCTTGATTTGCACAAGGAAGAAAGCAATGGAAAAATGTAGAAAGAAAATATAGTCATCACAAGAAAATAGGACATTGAGTCAGTACAGGGAAAGAATGATAGGAGATCCAAATTCTGTTTGGAGCCTGGGAGAATCAAATTTAGCTAGCAATCACTGGTGGGAAGATACATGCTAAGACAGGAGAAGACTTAACCAGGGGTGCAGAAAGAGATATAAAAGTAAGCGGTTAGAAATATCCTACTCAAATTTACCTTTTGCACACAATTGATATATGTATATTTCTGCAATTGGTCTCAGAATATATTGTTGTAATGCCATAAGAGCTATGTAGATACAGTTGGACAGTCACCATTACAAACCTTAACTTGCATTGAGAAAATGTTACTCAGATTCAGATTGCCTTTTGTAAATTTTGTACCTTTCAACTATCCATTTAGACTGCATTTATTTAAACATTTCTAAAGTGAATAATTATTCTGCTCTTTGTTAATATTTTACTCTTATTGAAAACATAAAAGAGCAAAAGTATGCAGCAGGTAAACGCTGCAATTATTTCCAAATAATTGCATGCAGTATAATAACAGAAATTATGTTTTAAATACTCATTTTAGGCCTCTATGACCAAAAAGAAGCTGAACACCAAATAAATAAAGACACAGGGAATAGCAGATAGAGAGAAATTAAAGTTCACTGCTTTTTATAAAAAAAATATACTCCTCAAATGGTCAGAATATGTTATGTCAGCATGAATAAAGCTGGCTTATTTAGTTTAAAATGCAATAATACTACCTAGGTAGATAGATATGTCTCAGTCTGGATCATGCATTAGTCATGAGATCACTTACAAAGGGCACAAACAATATCAGGCATTTTCTATGCTAACTAAGAACAATGACTAAGACCTTATGTGCTGTTTTCCATTTTCACCAAAATGTAGAGATAATAAATGAGAAAATGTTTTGGTTTGATCTGATTTAAATAACAGAAAATGTGTATACCTAGTACAAAAAGATGGAAAAAATATTAATCTGAATGGTATCATATATTTTTTTCTGTAGTTTTTTTATAGCATCTGCATACAATACATACAGTATTTGTATTCAATAAAATGTCTCTTTGCATGCTATTAATATTACCTGAGAATTCAGGCTATTGGTGTCAGAAATTTGGTTCCAGTATGGTTCATTGTGGAATCTGTTTCCTTCCCTTTGACTATTTCTAAACATGCTCCTAAACAGGTGGTTTGCTCTGATAATGAACCCTCTAGCTTGTATTCATCATGATTCCTGCTCCTATTCTGGGAGTGGAGCAGGAAGGGAGGGGTGATATCACTCCAACATGCAGCTCAGCAGTAAAGAGAGACGGAAGATTATCAGAGCCTAAGTCACGTGATATGGGGCACCTGGGAAACTGACAATGTCTAGCCCCATGTCAGATTTCAAAAGTAAATATGAAAAAATGTTTTTCCATGACAGTGGGGGTCATTTATCAACACTGGCCATAGGCAGAAACCCCCCATGGCAACCAATCAAATTGCTGCATGCATTGTTCTACTTGCAGCTGGCTTTAAAAAGCTAGTCACCGATTGGTTGCTATAGGTAACTGCCCGTGGGCAAATTGACCCTGTGTTGATAAATGAGCCCCAGTATCCCTTTAACAACTTTTTGTACCTGTATTTTCATCAAGGTTCCCAGACCCTTCCTGACAATTTGCAAGATTCTACATAAACATTGGAATGTTCTAAAGAATGCTTGTAAAATAGACATTAGACAGTTTGACCAGCCATCATTTTATTTGTGGCATTTAAAAATAAAGGGTCAGTGCGGAATCTCTATGCTGATGGTCTTATTGCATATCTTGTTGGTAAACGTCTTTTTGAAACAAATTATTTTTCCAGTTTGCACAAAAACTGTTATTTCTAAGGAGTGTGCACTTGTATGTGAGTCATCACTATGGTGCTGGTTTATGAAATATGGAACTGGGGAATCCTGGAGAACTGGAGAATTCTCAGCAATTCAATATTCTGCATTTATCAAAACTTTCTTGACAGTGCAGAGCATTTTGCTGACAGTCAGGAAAGTTTTTTTTATAATCTGTCACAGTTATTCCACCTGATACCTGTGTCAGTTCCTCAGGTCATAGTGCTCAGATACAGAAGTGCTGATTAGTATCACCTATCTGAATCTATTCTTTTGATGGGTATCACATCACAAGAGAGAGAGGATTATCTGCTTTGAATCACAATGATAAATCCAGGCCTTCTTGTATTCTTACTTATATTTAATGATGTTAATGCTATATACAAGTTCATTTTAAGGTACTTAAGGTACTCTCTTTAAAACACTGATCAAAGGGGAAGTAAAGTCTAAAATAGATTAAGGCTAGAAATGCTGTATTTTGTATACTAAATATAAGTATGAACTTACTGCACCACAAGCCTAATAAAATAAATAGTGATGGGCGAATTTGCGCCATTTCGTTTCGGTGAATATGCACCGCATGCAAAAAACGGACACCAGCGTCCATTTTTTTACGCAAGCGAAATTTCGCCATCGAATTTTCACGGCCGTTTCACGAATTTATTAGCCATCGGCTAATCGCGCAAATTCACCGCGAATTTGCACCTGCCGAATAAATTCGCCCATCACTACAAATAAATGATTTATGCTTTCAAAGTTGGCCACAGGGGGTCACCATCTTGTAACTTTGATAAACATCTTTGCAAGATCAAGACTGTGCACATGCTCAGTGTGGTCTGGGCTGCTTAGGGATCATCATAAATTATCAAAACAGCACAAGTCAAATAATATCTGCCATAAGCCGATACAGCAAGACTGATTAATAATCAGAATATGCAGACTGCACTGGGTCCTGTGTTGTCATGTAATCTAATGTGGATTTTATACATTTTGTATTGTTTAATACAAACTTTCTCCAACACTGCAGAACCAGTGGCTGCAGCAAAATAATCCTCCAAATAGAATCCAATTATCTGTTTAAATCTGGCTCCATGATTTTGTCCCTGCAGCTGGAGTTGGAAACAATAATGGCAGAGACACACATTGCTATTTTGGGAGATTAGTCGCCCAGCGATAAGTAGTTTCTTCTTCAGGGGACATATCTCCCTGAAATGCCTTCCTGCAGGATAGAATGTAAATCAGAACGTTTTGTTTTCCGAAGTCGTCCGAAGTTGCCTCACGAGCACACTTCGGGCTACTTCGGAAAGCCGAAGCATTCCGAGTGCCATCCCAAGTGCGATTTACATTCTAGCTGGTGGGAAGGCAGTTTGGGGAGATTAGTTTCCCGAAGAAGAAGCAATTTGTCGCTGGGCGACTAATCTCCCAAAATAGCAGCGTTTGTCTCTGTCCTAAAGGGGTTGTAAAGCCAAAATAAAATCAAATACAAATCTCTACACAGTTGCGGACTGCTCTACAGGTAAGCAAACAAAGCTGCTTGAGTTCTGCATGGCTGAGAAGCAAGGCAGGGGCTCCCTGATTGTTTCCCTGCCCAGCAGTTAGGGACTGTCTGACAATTCCTATTCACAGCAGTAGACGAAGGGAGAATTTCACTGCATAGAGTCAGGTTTCTTAAAACGGTACACATTTTTTAATTAAAGTATATTGGTGATTATTTTATAGTTTATTTTTCATTAAAGAAAAAGGCACAGCCTATGGATTAGGCTGTAAAAAGTGGATGCTTGAAATGAAATAACTATTGAAATTACAATGAAAATATCAGAACAACATTTAAAAAAAGCTTCCCATTTAAAAAAAAATCTTCCTTATTTTGTTGTTTTTCTGTTACTATTAATATAGGACCTTTTTTGGGCTTTGTATTAACTTCTTATTCTTCGGCAAACTAGGGTAAATGAATACTTTAACCAAATTATATTTCTTTAGCATAATTATTTATGTTACACTGTAAAGTCAACAAGAGGCGCAATTTTATTTCCCTTTGGAGTCCTCTTTAACTGTGCTTAAATTGTCTTGGTTAACAATAACTTCACCATTTGTCATATTTCTACACTCCTGCAATGTTTTCTAAATTGTCGACCAGAGGCAGTCCTTGACATATGCTAGTGAATCAAAATTGAGTACATACAGTAAATGGTTCTGCAATGGCATAGAGATAAAACTGCAAAGTAAACATTTCACTTCTTCCTAAATTTTCCTTCGGCAGTTGTAATGTAGACCTTTTAACCTTCTACGCCTCCTAAATGAATTGACTATTATAGCTTCCAATAGCCTTTATTTTCAAGACATACTGTATACCATTTTTTTCTACCTGTTCTTTAACTCTGCTCTCTTCTGATTTATTTTGATTCCATTTTGTTTCCATCTCAGCAAACATATCTAGAGCCCTCATATTTTTTATATAAACTTTGTGACTGGTAAAATTAAGGAGCAGACAACATCATTTTTTCTATTTATATTTGTCAATGTGTAAATTTCTTTTGCAAACCTGGTGCATAAATCTAAAATGTCACTTACATACATAAATATATGGAGCATGCAATACATTTTTGTTATTTTTTAAAAGGGTTTAGTCATATTCTATAGTGATGGGCGAATTTATTCGGCAGGCGCGAATTCGCGGCAAATTTGCGCGATTCGCCGCCAGCGAATAAATTCACGAAACACCCGCGAAATTCGCGGCAAAAACTGCACCGTCATCAAAAAAGGGGCGCCGGCGGCGTTTCGCAAATTTTTTGCCGTTTTGCGAATTTCGCGTGAAATTCGCAAATTTTTCGGGGAAGCGAAACGGCGCAAATTCGCCCATCACTAATATTCTACCCAAAATTGTATTATTAATGCCAAAATGCATTAATCAGCATTCTTGACCAATAATCAGCTCACTGCAAGTACCTCAGGAGAGGCTATTCCTATAGGAATCAATTGAGGTGATTCTGAATGTTTTGTTGTGTGCCAAGCTGGAATGTGCTCTGGCTCCCATTGATGGGGTTGTCCTTTAGGGACAGATGATGCGAATATTGGCCTACAGAAAAATGTATTCAAAAAATGTACATGTGCCTGCTGAAGTGGGCGGTGAACCCAGTTTGAGGGAGAAGCTGCTACAGTATCTGGTTAGCTGTTCATTGTTTTGTTGATAGGCTGCTGATGAGCTGCTGAGGGGGAAGGAGGGGTGATATCACTTTAACTTGCAGTAACAGTAAAGATTGACTAAAGTTTATCAGAGCATAAGTCACATGGTTTGGGGGCACCTGGGAAATGGACATCTTGTCTATCCCCATGCCAAATTTCAAAATTAGATATAAAAAAAATCTGCACCAGCCCAGCGTACAGTGTAGAAGCACCACTCTACCACCTTCTTCTTGTTTTTTTATGGTCTAATTGTGGTCTAGTTAAAACCTGAACTTCCAAAGAAAAAAACTAGCTTTTCACTCTACGACACATGCTCACCCAGCCCTCATCGAACGGGGCACTAGCCTAGGGTCTCAGGGGATTACAACCGATGAGGGTGCCTAATATCTGTTATCCCCTGTGATTATACCTTTCCTTCTTCTTTAAGGTAATAGAGATGGAACAAAGCAAAACTTACTACTGCTATTTATTTTCAAATAAATGTTAGAGTGCAATAAGTTTATTATCTAAATAGATTGAATGTTTCCTATATATATTATTTGAAATCGGAATAAAAACACAGATAGTCACCATCTCAATATACAACTGTATAGAAGAATACGAATTAGACAGAGCCTTGTACTTGATATACATGTTAGCAAATACCATAAAACCATAAACCATCCTTTTTTAATGTTTACAGAAAACATTCTGGATAAGTAATTCCGTACCTGTATAGGATTTTGTAAATAGCATGTAATCCTTTGTTAACATTACTTCATACCACTCAATAGAGCTATATCTAGAGGAAGTTATTTAAAATATGTGTCTGTTATTTCTTTCATACACATTATTCATTTATAACAAACACTTGTTTTTTATTTGCAACATTTACCCTATTTCCCAAGTATTACGATTACTGTGGGTACAGTTCTTCTAAATGTGTTATCATTAATATGATCTCTGAAAACATAAGCAAATTTCATGTTTTGTTTATGGCTTAAAATGTTCATCTTTCTCTCTTAACCCTTTAAGTGCCACAGAACGTAGAATCTACGTTCTGTGGATCAAAGGACCAAAGTGCCACAGATCGTAGATTCTACGTTCTGCAGCACTTCCGGGTTTGCGAGCGGAGGAGCGGCTGTTAGAGCCGCTCGCTCCGCTCCTTCACGATCCCCTGCCCCTAGACAACGAGCAGAGCAGGGGATCGTGTGGCCCCTGGGGCGCGATCGCCCAGGGGCCCCAAAGCAGCAGCAGGGACGCGTTTCCTATGCGTCCTGCTGCTGCCTGCGCCGCACTTCCGCCCAGCTCCGCCCCCACATGGCTGATGATCGTTGGAGCTGGAGATCTGCTGCGTGGGACCCTTTCTGATCGATCTGCAGCATCTACCCCAGGTAAGTGTAACATTTACACACACAAAAACACACAAACACACCAACACACACTTATTACAGTAATATACACTTACATTCACACTTACACACACTCACACATAGATTTTTGGGGATTGGGGGGGTCACACACACTCACAGCACCCATGTACACTTGCACACGCGCACATGCGCAAATAACATGCAATTTACCCGTTGTGCACACGCATATGTACATATATGGCTTTGTGGCTTTTTTTTTTTTTTTCTTATCGCATCGTCTCTTTTTGGGCTAAAAAAAATGTTTTATTGCCGTTCCGAATAGCGTATTCGCTAACCGTACTGTGCAATAGCTTTTGTATGTTATTTTGGTGGTTATATTGCAATTTTGGGTATTTTGGTGCATTTTTAGCCATTTTATTGAATTTTTAGCCATTTTATTGCATTTTCAGCTCTGCATTTGTGTTGTTCACTTGTTTCTGCCCGTATAATCGATTTGGCCCAGCTAAAATATTCAAACGGTAATTCTGGTGGCCGATTACACTAGTGTGAAAAAAAAAAGCATTGATTTTTGTGGTTTTATTAGTTTTTGGTGATTTATTTGCATTTCACACTGTTCTGTGTTATTTTGTTTTGCCTATGTAAATTTTATCTACTATATATCCATTTGGGGGTCTCTGTGCGCCACATAGTTTGGTATATCTATGCATATTGGGCATCAAAGTGTTCAGTAGACCCCTGTCATTCATATTTAGGATGTTTTATGCTGATACGTTACGAAATGTGGGGCACATAATGGGGTAAAATTCAAGCTTTGTGACGATTTTCAGAAATTTGATAAAAACCGTTATGTTCAGCATTGCTTTGCAGTTTGGCAGTTTGCTGTAGAAACACTTATTTACCCATTTTGGATTCGTCAGAATGTGTACTTTCTGAAAATATATGGTTTTCTGGGGTCTCTGTACTGTTAGGGGGGTCTAATGTCGCATAATACACACACCAGGTGCTTATATTGCAGCAGCCAGCGCGTCAGCTGTGAAAATGTCTATACATATTGTCATTTGGGGGTCTCTGTGCGCAACATAGTTTGGTATATCTATGCATATTGGGCATCAAAGTGTTCAGTAGACCCCTGGCGCTCATATTTAGGATGTTTTATGCTGATAAGCTACGAAATGTGGGGCATATAATGGGGTAGAATTCAAGCTTTGTGACGATTTTCAGAAATTTGATAAAAACCGTTATGTTCAGCATTGCTTTGCAGTTTGGCAGTTTGCAGTAGAAACACTTATTTACCCATATTGGATTCGTCAAAATGTGTACTTTCTGAAAATATATGGTTTTCTGGGGTCTCTGTGCTGTTAGGTGGTCTAATGTCGCATAATACACACACTGGGTGGTTATATTGCAGCAGCCAGCGCGTCAGCCGTGAAAATGTCTATACATATTGTCATTTGGGGGTCTCTGTGCGCCACATAGTTTGGTATATCTATGCATATTGGGCATCAAAGTGTTCAGTAGACCCCATGCGCTCATATTTAGGATGTTTTATGCTGATAAGTTACGAAATGTGGGGCATATAATGGGGTAAAATTCAAGCTTTGTGACGATGTTCAGAAATTTGATAAAAACCGTTACGTTCAGCATTGCTTTGCAGTTTGACAGTTTGCAGTAGGAACACATATTTACCCATATTGGATTCGTCAAAATGTGTACTTTCTGAAAATATATGGTTTTCTGGGGTCTCTGTACTGTTAGGGGGGTCTAATGTCGCATATTACACACACCAGGTGCTTGTATTGCAGCAGCCAGCGCGCATCAGCCGTGAAAATGTATACACTATTGTCATTTGGGGGTCTCTGTGCGCCACATAGTTTGGTATATCTATGCATATTGGGCATCAAAAGTGTTTAGTAGACCCCTGGCGTTCATATTCAGGATGTTTTATGCTGATAAGTTACGAAATGTGGGGCATATAATGGGGTAAAATTCAAGCTTTGTGACGATTTTCAGAAATTTGATAAAAACCGTTACGTTCAGCATTGCTTTGCAGTTTGACAGTATGCAGTAGGAACACATATTTACCCATATTGGATTCGTCAGAA
Organism: Xenopus laevis; assembly: GCF_017654675.1. Taxonomy (NCBI): domain Eukaryota; kingdom Metazoa; phylum Chordata; class Amphibia; order Anura; family Pipidae; genus Xenopus; species Xenopus laevis. The sequence goes on from NC_054375.1 coordinate 67,558,226, forward strand.
TGTGTACTTTCCGAAAATATATGGTTTTCTGGGGTCTCTGTACTGTTAGGGGGGTCTAATGTCGCATATTAGACACACCGGGTGCTTATATTGCAGCAGCCAGCGCGCGTCAGCCGTGAAAATGTATACACTATTGTCATTTGGGGGTCTCTGTGCGCCACATAGTTTGGTATATCTATGCATATTGGGCATCAAAGTGTTCAGTAGACCCCTGGCGTTCATATTCAGGATGTTTTATGCTGATAAGTTACGAAATGTGGGGCATATAATGGGGTAAAATTCAAGCTTTGTGACGATTTTCAGAAATTTGATAAAAACCGTTATGTTCAGCATTGCTTTGCAGTTTGGCAGTTTGCAGTAGAAACACTTATTTACCCATATTGGATTCGTCAGAATGTGTACTTTCTGAAAATATATGGTTTTCTGGGGTCTCTGTACTGTTAGGTGGTCTAATGTCGCATAATACACACACACCGGGTGGTTATATTGCTGCAGCCAGCGTGTCAGCCGTGAAAATGTCTATACATATTGTCATTTGTGGGTCTCTGTGCGCCACATAGTTTGGTATATCTATGCATTTTGGGCATCAAAGTGTTCAGTAGACCCCTGGCGCTCATATTTAGGATGTTTTATGCTGATAAGTTACGAAATGTGGGGCATATAATGGGATAAATTTCAAGCTTTGTGACGATTTTCAGAAATTTGATAAAAACTGTTACGTTCAGCATTGCTTTGCAGTTTGACAGTTTGCAGTAGGAACACATATTTACCCATTTTGGATTCGTCAGAATGTGTACTTTCTGAAAATATATGGTTTTCTGGGGTCTCTGTACTGTTAGGGGGGTCTAATGTCGCATATTACACACACCGGGTGCTTATATTGCAGCAGCCAGCGTGCGTCAGCCGTGAAAATGTATATACACTATTGTCATTTGGGGGTCTCTGTGCGCCACATAGTTTGGTATATCTATGCATATTGGGCATCAAAGTGTTCAGTAGACCCCTGGCGTTCATATTCAGGATGTTTTATGCTGATAAGTTACGAAATGTGGGGCATATAATGGGGTAAAATTCAAGCTTTGTGACGATTTTCAGAAATTTGATAAAAACCGTTACGTTCAGCATTGCTTTGCAGTTTGACAGTTTGCAGTAGGAACACATATTTACCCATATTGGATTCGTCAGAATGTGTACTTTCTGAAAATATATGGTTTTCTGGGGTCTCTGTACTGTTAGGTGGTCTAATGTCGCATAATACACACACCGGGTGGTTATATTGCAGCAGCCAGCGCGTCAGCCGTGAAAATGTCTATACATATTGTCATTTGGGGGTCTCTGTGCCCCACATAGTTTGGTATATCTATGCACATTGGGCATCAAACTGTTTAGTAGACCCCTATGTTTATATTTAGGATGCTTTATGCTGGTAATGATACATGGACAATACGATGCTGGAAAGTTGAAGCTTTGAGGCAATTTTCAAAATATTTTACCAAAACCGCCAAATTTGGCAAAGCCTTGCGACTCAGTAGTTTGGGGCAGAAAGGCATGGGTACCCATTTTAGATTCTGTATAATGTGTACTTTCCAAAAATATATGGGTTTGGGGGGTAAACATATATTTCTGTGTTTTTACCCCACAAAAATGCAGTCAATGTGTTGATTTTTCATTAGCTGAAGTTACCCACAGGACTATTTGTATGCGCTAACTTCATTTTGGGGCCTCTAACTGCCATATACTTTGGTAAACCTATGCACAGTGGGCACCAAACTGTTTGGAAGACCCCTGGCAATCATATTTAGGGTGTTTTTTTTTGGTGCGTAACGATACGTGGGTGATATGGTGCTGAGAAGTTGAAGCTTTGAGGCAATTTTCAGATATTTCACCAAAACCGACAATTGTGGGAAAGCCTTGCGACTCAGTAGTTTGGAGCAGAAAGGCATGGGTACCCATTTTAGATTCGGTAGAATGTGTACTTTCCAAAAATATATGGGTTTGGGGGGTAAACATATATTTCTGTGTTTTTACCCCACAAAAATGCAGTCAATGTGTTGATTTTTCATTAGCTGAAGTTACCCACAGGACTATTTGTATGCGCTAACTTCATTTTGGGGCCTCTAACTGCCATATACTTTGGTAAACCTATGCACAGTGGGCACCAAACTGTTTGGAGGACCCCTGGCAATCATATTTAGGGTGTTTTTTTTGGTGCGTAACGATACATGGGTGATATGGTGCTGAGAAGTTGAAGCTTTGAGGCAATTTTCAGATATTTCACCAAAACCGACAATTGTGGGAAAGCCTTGCGACTCAGTAGTTTGGAGCAGAAAGGCATGGGTACCCATTTTAGATTCGGTAGAATGTGTACTTTCCAAAAATATATGGGTTTGGGGGGTAAACATATATTTCTGTGTTTTTACCCCACAAAAATGCAGTCAATGTGTTGATTTTTCATTAGCTGAAGTTACCCACAGGACTATTTGTATGCGCTAACTTCATATTGGGGCCTCTAACTGCCATATACTTTGGTAAACCTATGCACAGTGGGCACCAAACTGTTTGGAGGACCCCTGGCAATCATATTTAGGGTGTTTTTTTTTTGGTGCGTAACGATACATGGGTGATATGGTGCTGAGAAGTTGAAGCTTTGAGGCAATTTTCAGATATTTCACCAAAACCGACAATTGTGGGAAAGCCTTGCGACTCAGTAGTTTGGAGCAGAAAGGCATGGGTACCCATTTTAGATTCGGTAGAATGTGTACTTTCCAAAAATATATGGGTTTGGGGGGTAAACATATATTTCTGTGTTTTTACCCCACAAAAATGCAGTCAATGTGTTGATTTTTCATTAGCTGAAGTTACCCACAGGACTATTTGTATGCGCTAACTTCATTTTGGGGCCTCTAACTGCCATATACTTTGGTAAACCTATGCACAGTGGGCACCAAACTGTTTGGAGGACCCCTGGCAATCATATTTAGGGTGTTTTTTTTTGGTGCGTAACGATACATGGGTGATATGGTGCTGAGAAGTTGAAGCTTTGAGGAAATTTTCAGATATTTCACCAAAACCGACAATTGTGGGAAAGCCTTGCGACTCAGTAGTTTGGAGCAGAAAGGCATGGGTACCCATTTTAGATTCGGTAGAATGTGTACTTTCCAAAAATATATGGGTTTGGGGGGTAAACATATATTTCTGTGTTTTTACCCCACAAAAATGCAGTCAATGTGTTGATTTTTCATTAGATGAAGTTACCCACAGGACTATTTGTATGCGCTAACTTCATTTTGAGGCCTCTAACTGCCAGATACTTTGGTAAACCTATGAACAATGGCCACCAAACTGTTTGGAGGAACCCTGGCAATCATATTTAGGGTGTTTTTTCTTGGTGCGTAACGATACATGGGTGATATGGTGCTGAGAAGTTGAAGCTTTGAGGCAATTTTCAGATATTTCACCAAAACCGACAATTGTGGGAAAGCCTTGCGACTCAGTAGTTTGGAACAGAAAGGCATGGGTACCCATTTTAGATTCTGTAGAATGTGAACTTTCCAAAAATATATGGGTTTTGGGGGGTAAACATATATTTCTGTGTTTTTACCCCACAAAAATGCAGTCAATGTGTTGATTTTTCATTAGCTGAAGTTACCCACGGGACTGTTTGTATGCGCTAACTTCATTTTGGGGCCTCTAAATGCCAGATACTTTGGTAAACTTATGAACAATGGCCACCAAAATGTTCAGAGGAACCCTGGCAATCATATTTAGGGTGCTTTTTCTTAGTACGTAATGATACATGGGTGATATGGTGCTGAGAAGTTGAAGCTTTGAGGCAATTTTCAGATATTTCACCAAAACCGACAATTGTGGGAAGGCCTTGCGACTCAGTAGTTTGGAGCAGAAAGGCATGGGTACCCATTTTAGATTCTGTAGAATGTGTACTTTCCAAAAATATATGGGTTTTGGGGGGTAAACATATATTTCTGTGTTTTTACCCCACAAAAATGCAGTCAATGTGTTGATTTCTCATTAGATGAAGTTACTCACGGGACTGTTTGTATGCGCTAACTTCATTTTGGGGCCTCTAAATGCCAGATACTTTGGTAAACTTATGAACAATGGCCACCAAAATGTTCAGAGGAACCCTGGCAATCATATTTAGGGTGCTTTTTCTTAGTACGTAATGATACATGGGTGATATGGTGCTGGGAAGTTGAAGTTTTGAGGCAATTTTCAGATATTTCACCAAAACCGACAATTTTGGGAAAGCCTTGCGACTCAGTAGTTTGGAGCAGAAAGGCATGGGTACCCATTTTAGATTCTGTAGAATGTGTTCTTTCCAAAAATATATGGGTTTGGGGGGTAAACATATATTTCTGTGTTTTTACCCCACAAAAAATGCAGTCAATGTGTTGATTTCTCAGTAGCTGAAGTAAAGTCCTGAACAATTTGGATGCGCTAACTTCATATTTGTGTCTCTAAATGCCAGATACTTTGGTAAACCTATGCATAATGGGTATCAAACTGTTCAGTGGACCCCTGGCAATCATATTTCAGGTGCTTTTTCTTGGTACGTAATATAGTTTGGGATATGCGGAGCAGCAAAATAAAACCTTTGAAATGATTTTTCAAAATTTTGAATTTTATTTTGAAAAACCGCTATGTTCAGACAAGCTTTTCTGTTTGGTAGTTGGGAGTAGAGAGACATAGTTACCCATTTTGTAATCGGCAGAATGTGTACTTTTCAAAAATGTATGGTTTTCTGGGGTAAACCTATGGTTTCAGGATTTTTTGCCTTGGAATCTAAAGCATGCCGTTTTCTGCCTTAGTGCTTTCAAAATTCAGTAATATACTGCCGGGAGTTTTTGCTGTACAGAAATCCTAAATCTCCCTAAAACTATACATATCTGGTATTGGCACGTTCGAGAGACATAAGGCTTTCCAAATCAGTTGGATTTTCATCTGTAAAATGAAATATTTTTCTGGTATAAATTGATATACAATGAAAAATGGTAATTTTTCATTTTTTTTTGTTATTTAGCACTATAAATTTTTTTGCACAGGTGGAAATACATGAAAACTCAGGCAGATTTAGAAAGCTCAGTTTCTACCGAAAAAAACAATGTATAGTTTTCCTAGGTAAACTATAGGTTTCCCCTCAGAAAATGCCCCTAAAGTGAGAGAGCACAAAATGCTTAAAAACGGCTGGCATTTCGCGTAACCAAAATGTGAAATTCTGCTGGCACTTAAAGGGTTAATAATACGCCTCACTCAGCAGGTGTTTATAAAAATGTGAAGGTGAGAGAGAAATAATCTGTATGTAAATGAGGTTTTGGAAACATCAGCGTTCACTGAGAACCTGTTACATTGCCATTAATATAATAGCTATACATACATTAGCACACAAAAAAAGACTATAGTAAAGTCCCAATATCAAAATATCTGACACTGCAGGGCTTTGTGTTGATTAGGTGCTGTGACTTGTGTGGGCACCAGAGATTATTTTCTTGAAACACCCTGCAGTTTTGCTTACAGAAATCGAACTAAATTGCTGCTTAACATATTTGAAATTAAATGAAAAATTAGGAAAATTAGGCACTGGCATCAGATACATGAAGGAATTAATATGTTTAATATGTATTCATCTATTTTGTATTATTGAAAGATATAAAATATATCATATATAATTCTTTTGATTACTCATAAAGCATAGGCTAGGCATGCCCCCTTTTTATCACTTACTACAAATAAGAGAGTTTTAGTTTACACATTCTTCGAAGACTTTTTAGCACTTTAATATGACTAGATTCTTTGCACTAAATGGTGTATTAACTCAATTCAGTCAAGAACATTACTTGTTAATGAGCATTCTTTATTTCCAACGTTTTTCTTGTACACAATGAATTAAACAATAGGCTAATTAAGAAAACAAGTAAAAAACAATTTCTAAAAAAGAGGGCACCATCAAAAGTTTGTGTTTGGACTAATAGAGTACACAGCAAACACAATGCTTTGAAATAAATAGAATATACTCTATTCTTATTCTTATTAAACATGGTGGGTTGACATTAGAACAATGTGCTATAAGCACATTCATAGAATAGCTAGAAATTATTGTTTCTTTAACAGAGCACTGGGGTTTATACAAAAAGGATTATCACAATCCTGTGTGACAGTCCCAGTTTTATAGCTGGGATATCTATATTGTGCTATTTGCACACTGCAAGTGGGTGGCGCTCAGCTGCATTTTTCTAATTGCTGCAAACAGTAAATGCAAGAGTTACTGCTTCACTCAGTGGCGAATTCTGTCAATTGTATACAAAAGGGACAATGAAAGTCAAAAGAAGGGTAACTAAACTAATAATATGTATGAATGCTCTCAGGTAAAAAGACTGGTTAACTTTTATTATTTAACACTGAAGGAAAGGAGCTTTAGGGGGATATAATCACTGTGTAAAACTATATAACTGAATGCTATAATAATAACTTTGATGCTTTATTCTTGTAGTAGATGTTTACAGAGGATACAATGGAATTCACTGAGACTTGCATGTGGAATTGCCCTTTGCGCGCCGCACTTGTAAATTACCCCTATAATCTCCTTTCATTTTAAGAGTCATTTTAATATAGTTACCAATTGGAACTATATTTGTTTTAGTAATAAAATCTATCCACTTCCTTTTGCTTCCTGAATGTGTTGCCAATTTCAATGTGGAAATGCTAAAATATGTGCTTTTTCATAAAAATCCACTGTGTGTATGCCGACAGAAGAATATTCTCCACTGGCTTTGTTGCTTAAACAGGAAGTTGAGTGTCTATGGAGCCCATTAACTTCATTAAAAGAGTTTATTTAGTTGAAACATTAATTTTTCTCAGTAAAGCTGGTGGATGAGCTGGAATTTCAGACTACCTACAGTTTGGTTTTAGCACTGTACTCATAGAGTGAGACAGTGACAGCGGCCCTCCAGATAAAAACTTAGGGGCCGATTCACAAAGGGTCGAATATCGAGGGTTAATTAACTGTCGATATTCGACTAGGAACTAAAATCCTTCGACTTCGAAGGATTTAGCGCAGATAGTACGATCGAACGATCAAAGGATTATTCCTTCGATCGAACGATTAAATCCTTCGAATCGAACGATTCTAAGGATTTAAATCCAACGATCGAAGGAATATCCTTCGATCAAAAAAAGTTAGCCAAGCCTATGGGGACCTTCCCCATAGGCTAACATTGACTTCGGTAGCTTTTAGATGGCGAACTAGGGGGTCGAAGTTTTTTTTAAAGAGACAGTACTTCGACTATCGAATGGTGGAATAGTCGAACTACGATAGTCGTAGTCGAAGGTCGAAGTAGCCCATTCGATGGTTGAAGTAGCCCAAAAAAAACTTCGAAATTCAAAGTTTTTTTACTTCGAATTCTTCACTCGAAGTTAGTGAATCGGCCCCATAGTGTATGCCTATAAAATAAATTCAAGCTAAAAGGGAGGCTTTTTAACTCTACTCCAATCAAAGCCATTCAAAGCTCACTTTTTTGCTCTTTTGCTTAATCAAATCAGTTTATATCAAGCAAAATAGTCTATAAAAATGAACTAGGGATGCACCGAATTTTGGATACGGTTTGGGAATCAGGCTTTTTCAAAAGGATTTGACCAAATCCAAGAACCTGGCCAAACAGAATGTGAATCCTTAAAATCGCGTGACTTTTCATCATATGATCAAGGATATTGTGATTTTTTTCCACATACTATGTGCAGCACACCATTCTTTTTAAACCTTTCCTTACACTAATTTGCACATGCATTCAGGTTTGGTTCAGGATTTGGGCAAATTATTCATGAAAGATTCAGGATTCAGCTAATCCCAAAATATTACAGGATGTATTCATTATGTTGATTTATATAATTTATTTCTATATTATGAAGTAATTGCATTCATTTAAAACACCCTTGCACTTACAATTATCACCATACAATAGCATCATTTTCATTCTAAATCACATTAAGGTGACTTACACCTTGCAATAATTTGGATTTTTCACATTTTTAAATGGAGTCCATAGAGGATAACCGCTAAGAGCATCAAAGTCTTTCCAGTACTTGTTAGTCTCGCTTTCATTTGTAGAGACTTCAGATACTTTAAAGGCAGGCCATGATACATTTTTCATGAAGGGTTCTTTGCCATTTTAGGATCATAACAACATAATATTTTAAAATGTTATTACTCTTATACTTAACGTGTCAGTGTTAAGCAACATTTGCTGCCTTTTAAAATGTTCTTTTTTTCTTATATTGCAGCTTTCATATAAGCTTACTTTGAAATTTCTATAAGAAAATACTTACATACTTGCATTGCAAGCTCAGTATTAACACAATGAACTGCTATGTTGCATAGGCATTTATATTAAGCCGTTTGGTAATTCTAAATCTCTTTTCAATCACTATATGATATTGTCCTAATCAAGCCAGAGAGAACAGCCAAGGCAAGGGCGCCTGCACAACCACCCCCACCCGCTCACCAACAACATTTTCCATAGCTAACCCACAGCACCATCCTAGTTCTTTCTCACCCAGCCAACACAGCCACACTTGCTGAATAGTAGATTTATTCCAGCACTAGGTAGGCAATATTCACAGGGCTGGAGAATGCAGCACATTAAAATTCATCGTGAAATCATATGTATTGTATATTAATAAAGTGCATCTAGTGAATAAAGTGCTATATTGTTAGTTAATCGGAACCTTCTTAATCAACATGTGTTGTCTACTGTACGCAGTTAAAACTTAACATTTATTAGCTCTAATTTAAAAATTAAATAAAGGGAAAAGGAAAAATGCACTATGTTAAAATCATTTAATCTGATGTACAGTATCTTGATCTGATATTAATTTAGTTGGGATTTCCAGTGTATGTCAAGAATTGTCTGTCTATAGCTTCACAATCAGTTACAGTATATAATAGTCCCACCTAGATGTCACACGTGACTGACCAACCCTCTGTATTATCACACCCTATTAGAAGAGGCTATATGGGGAGGAACAGTGGTAAGATATTGATCTAATAATGCATCCGTAAATCATAGGACAAAATGTCAGGGAAAGTTTTTAAGCCTCTCATAAATGTTACAAAGACTTGATAAATGTTAATTTACTATAGGCACCTTTTTAAAAGAAACTGGAATAATGCAATTTTTGTAGAATCATAACCACCACAACCCATGCAGGTTCATAACAATTGACGCGTTATTAGAATCAATATCTTACCACTGTTCCCCCCCCATATATCCTCCTCTAATTTGGTGTTATAATATAGAGGGTTGGTTGGTTGTGAGATCTAGGTGGGACTATTTTATAACTGATCGTCAAGCTATAGACAGACAATTCTTGACATACACTGGAAATCCCAATTAAATTAATACCAGATCAAGATACATACTGTATGATTTCACAATGAATTGTAAAATGATTAAAATCATGTATGAATATATGATTTTGGCACTAATGAATGGTTTTGTATGAATTGCACCAAGAAAATTCCCGTTTAGAATAAAAAAATTTCATATGGATTGTGTGACATGAATAACTCTTTTTGGAGTTCCTCTCTTGTGGACAAAAACATTTCTTTCATATTCATAGTCATGTTGAGTTTCTGACTGATCAGATTTCAGCAGACAATCAAAGGAATCAGTTAGCTATTTACACCAAAGTCTGATTGGCAGATTACAGGGTTTTTCCCAAATTTGGCTACCAATCATGTCCTATTCAGCAATTTAGTGTTAATTTGCTGAAAAGCAGCACTAACTTTCTCTAAAATACTGAAGATGGTTATAATTATAGGCTGAGATAAAGACAAACTAAGAGATTCCATAAATACTTTGTTAAAGAAAATCACAATGTAGGGGGCCCATTTACTTAGCTCCTTTTAGAAATGACCCTAGCACATAAACAGCAAAGCAGATAGTATATGTTTCTTATTTAAGATATGTATTTAAAGGGATCCTGTCATCGGAAAACATGTTTTTTTCAAAACACATGAGTTAATAGTGCTACTTCAGCAGAATTCTGCACTGAAATCCATTTCTCAAAAGAGCAAACAGATTTTTTTATATTCAATTTTGAAATCTGACATGGGGCTAGACATATTGTCAATTTCCCAGCTGTCCCTAGTCATGTGACTTGTGCCTGCACTTCAGGAGAGAAATGCTTTCTGGCAGGCTGCTGTTTTTCCTTCTCAATGTAACTGAATGTGTCTCAGTGAGACATGGGTTTTTATTATTGAGTGTTGTTCTTAGATCTACCAGGCAGCTGTTATCTTGTGTTAGGGAGCTGTTTTCTGGTTACCTTCCCATTGTTCTTTTGTTTGGCTGCTGGGGGGAAAAGGGAGGGGGGTGATATCACTCCAACTTGCAGTACAGCAATAAAGAGTAATTGAAGTTTATCAGAGCACAAGTCACATGACTTGGGGCAGCTGGGAAATTGACAATATGTCTAGCCCCATGTCAGATATCAAAATTGAATATAAAAAAAATCTGTTTGCTCTTTTGAGAAATGGATTTCAGTGCAGAATTCTGCGAGAGCAGCACTATTAACTGACTCATTTTGAATTTTTTTTTTCCCATGACAGTATCCCTTTAAGCTTCAACTAAAGAGCACAGTGATAGAAATAAGTCACAGTCCATTTTTAATATGAAATAATGGAATACGTTCATATATTTATTTTGTTGTCAAAATGGACATGTTTTTGTTGTTTGGAATAAATGCAATAAGTTGCTCTTTGGTAAAAATCATTTCAGCTGAAGTACAATTCAAATTACTTTTTAATGGGTTTCATGCATTCAATAGCTTGTATTTCAGAAACAATATTCAATAGCAGCATGAAATGTGTATAATCATTGTTCACATGAAGTTCTTAAATGCATTTTTAATGTTTATGTTTTTTATATTTTTTGTTTGACATTTTCCGTAGCTTTAACTATTGTAAACAAAAAATAATTTGCATGGAAGGCAATGAAGTCAACAATAATTTGGTGTGTGAAATGGTTCAATGACTCATAAGTTATTCATAAACTAATAAGGTTTCTCTTGCTAAGCAACAAAATCTTATAGGGTAAAAATATACACTGCATCCCACTGTTGTCACACATCATAAAATTTATATAGTATGGCAACAAACAACTCATGTACCAAGACTAGTGATGGGCGAAAAATTTGTGAAACGCCGCTGGTGTTTTTGATGCCGGCGTCCGTTTTTGGATGCTGGTGCACATTCGCGGGCAAAAATGCACCAACTTTTTTTGTGGCAGTTTTGCAAATTTATTAGTGGGAATTCGCCGCAAATTTGCCCATCACTAACCAGGACTATAAATTCTACAATGTGCAATATTTTTTGGCTTGCTCTTCACAAACAACTACCTGCTGATGACGATTGTCCATGACACCTGTCACAAGTTGCCTGTCAAAGCTCCTGTCTGGACCCCTCTAAATGGTACCACAATACAGAAATATAGAGACATATCTAAATTTGGTGCCTAACATTTTGATCCCCCCAGTGAAAGAACCTTTCCAAGTCCCTTAAAGGGGTGTTTAAAGTGAAAAATGCAAGAGTGCAGCATTCAACTTCTTGAAGTTGACCATATAGCCATTAGGGATGTAGCGAACGGCGGAAAAAATGTTCGCGAACATATTCGCGAACTTGCGTCAAAAATGCGAACGGTTCGCGAACGCCGCGAACCCCATAGACTTCAATGGGAAGGCGAATTTTAAAAGCTAGAAAAGACATTTCTGGCCAGAAAAATGATTTTAAACAGTGGCATGCCAGAGGGGGATCAAGGGCAAAAATGTATCTGAAAAATACATTGTTGACACAGCGCTGCGTTTTGTGCTGTAAAGGGCAGAAATCACACTACGTCACTCAGGTGATGTTTCTGGACACGGAATGTGAAAAAGCTCACACAGCTAGGTGGCACTTGGTTAAAGACTGGGCAAACAATGCCTGCAAGGGCAACGTATACAGTAGTGAATACGGAATATATTATTGCTGCTGTAAAAACATCACTCAGGTGATGTTTACGGACACAGAATTATTATTGTTATTTAGACAGAATGTGAAAAAGCTCACACAGCTAGGTGGCACTTGCATAGCTCCCAACTGTCCCTCTTTTGACCACTCAACCCCCTGTCCCTCTTTTGTACTGGAAAGTCCCTCTTTTCTCTGCACTGAACAGCCAGAAAAAAAACAGTTTCTAACTTAATTAGCTTTTGGCAGAGAGCTCAGAACAGCTAACAGGTGCAAATAAGATACTTTGTAACAATTTTGACTCTGGTTGGTGCTGGTAGTGGTGAACTACTAGGAGGAGCAGCACACCAGTCCCTCTTTTCTCTGAACTGAACAGCCAGAAAAAAACCAGTTTCTAACTTAATTAGCTTTTGGCAGAGAGCTCAGAACAGCTAACAGGTGCAAATAAGATACTTTGTAACAATTTTGACTCTGGTTGGTGCTGGTGGTGGTGAACTACTAGGAGGAGCAGCACACCAGTCCCACTCCCCAACACAGCTAGACTAATAGCACTGGGCTCTTACAGTAGCAAAGTAAAAAAAACAAAAAAGAAAATAAAAGCAGTCCTTACAAGGACTATTGGGTTACAGGCAGCAGTCAGCAGATGAGAGATCAGCAGCAGGACAGCTGCCCACAGCAGCTACATACAGAGCACTGCAGTAGAAGGTAGATTACTAGTCAGCAAAGCTAACTAACCTAAACTCACTGTCCCTCAAATCCCTGCAGAGATCTGTCCCTACAATACAGAGCAGTATCAAGTAGATTACTAGCCAGCAAAGTTACTATCAACTGTCCCTCAAATCACTAAACAGCTCTCTCCCTACACTAGCTCTTCCAAGCACACACAGGCAGAATGAAAAAACGCTGCAGGGCTTCAGTTTATATATGGAAGGGGAGTGGTCCAGGAGGGAGAGCTTCCTGATTGGCTGCCATGTATCTGCTGGTCTGGGGTGAGAGTTAAAAAATAAGCGCCAGCTAAGGCGAACCCAATTGGCGAACGTCACGCGACGTTCGCGAACATTCGGCGGACGCGAACAGCCGATGTTCGCGCGAATTAGTTCGCGGGCGAACAGTCCACGACATCTCTAATAGCCATGCCATAAAGCTACTGAAAAATATTTAAACATAACATTAATTAGCTTAATTAATATTTACTAAAAGTTATTGTCTTATTATTACAAAGAAATATTAACAATGAGGAATTGTTTGTTTAGATAGTTTTTTATGTTAAAGGTTTAATTTAAGGATTCAAAATCATATATTTAATGGAAGAGGGTTTATGTGCTTTTATCCTTTGAAAATCTTGTAAGGTTAAAGATGTTTCCTTTTTGAATAGGGAAAGTTGAAGTTGACAAAAAATTAAATCTCTTTTATTTTGAGCCTTCAACTAAAACTTCCTCTGGAACTTCAAAAGGAAATAATTTGTTAGTGCATAGAAATATTATTTTACTATAGCTCAGTATGTGGCTTTCTTTTATATGATGTGTCTTAAAAATATGGTCATGCCAAACATATTTCACTTTATTTACCTGACTACACATTTAGTATTGTGAGTGCCTCTTGGGTGTTCAAACACAAAAAAGTGCAGATCTCTTATGAGAGTGAAGATCTAACCAAGATCGTAGTCTAATATAATGAAAACCGAATTGCTTTGATATTGTGAGCAGCACCATGCTGCCATGAATTCTAATATAACTATTCTTAAAGTCTTGTATAGTGAGAAAATAAATAGATTTGTTCATATAATGATATTTTTCTTTATCCAGAACTAGCTGTATATTGATTTTAACATGGCAAAAAAATCAAGACTTACCTGGACAACACGAAAACCTACATCTGACAAATATGGGAAAACAATTCTGCTTCAACCAAGCAGTCAGATAAAATATTTTACTTATATCTGGGGGTCATAGCAGGCATTTAGTAGCAGGCATTATTGCAAAAGATAGCAAATGCTGACACATTAGAAAGAACATGCTACATCTTCCATACTCCCTCTTTGTATTTTCCTTTCTCTACTTTTTGGCATTTCTCTTCATAAAACAATCTTTTCTTTTTACCACAGGAAAAAAACAAAACTGCATCTGTACAATTGCCTTTGGGGTATATTGTTTTAATGCACGTTAACAGTAAAGGTTGGTTAGTCCCCAGGTAAAGCATAGAAACTTACAATGCCTCCTGACTCAGGGTTAACGGTCATATACTAATGCTGTTCTTTACTTGAATTAAAATCCCTAAGTTTTAATGGGTTAGACTGGAGGGTTGGGTCCATAATGCTCCATCGAGTTATTTTATCGTTCTTTTAAAACTTACAAATAAAATGTAAGTTAATTTATAAAAATATTTGCATTTCAACTAATGCCTTTCAGTATTTTATGTCTATGGATAAAATTGATTTTAAATGTAATTGAATGGTTTTTTTTTATTGCTTTTACTGGTCTTCAACAACACAGGAGGTTCTGGTAAAAATAGGCAATACAGCTTTCACTGAATTAATTGTGATTTTTTTTATATTTCCTGACCTTTTCATATCTGAACAACATAACTTAAGACCTGTACCCTTGACAATCCTCAAACTTGTGTCTATAATTTGTCCTAAATCATGGAGTTCAAATAAACAATAAACAAACTAAACTACTAGCAACAACAAAGAAGCTTTTGGTAAAATTAGGCAATACACCTTTCACTTATTGTGGTTTGCATTGTTGTATCAACTATTAAAGCCACCACAAATTGTAATACATTGGCATTCATTTTGATATGAACCTTGAACATTTAGAAATGCCCCATACCCTTTAATAGTTGCCTTTTATGCACTGTACCTAGAGCTGCCTATCCCATGTTTGTAAAGTGTGCCATTTCATGGGTTTGTTTTTCCCAATCCCATTCTTTCTTGCATGATGTTTTTTCAGGTATCTATCTATCTATCTATCTATCTATCTATCTATCTATCTATCTATCTATCTATCTATCTATCTATCTATCTATCTATCTAGTCTATATCTATCTATCTGTCTATATATTTATATCCTTAATAATTTGTGGGCTTTTTTTTTGAAGATCAAACATTTTTCTTTTATAAATTTATGACTTTTTCGAATTGTTGCCGGATAATTTAAGACTTTTTTGGATTTTCTAACAAAAACCAGTGCAGATTACAATAGCAAAAACATCTTCAGATTGCAAAAGGGACATCTGCCATAGACTTCTACATAACTTTGACAGGTTTGTGTTATTTTTTGATTCAGATTTTTAGCAACTTTGGAGCATAATAAATCTTGAATAATTAGAGTTTTTTTCCTGTAAAAATTCAGATTTTTCCCCTTAAAAATGCGACCACAAAAATTTGAGGCTTAATAAAAATAGGCCTCCATGACTCAAGTCTTTGGACCCTGTTGGTTCATTACCCTATTCCTCTTAGTCTTCATTCAGAGGTGACATGGGAGGTTGCTGCAGGAACATTTTTTCATTGCCATTTGGCCTTTACCTTTTCCAAAGTCATAGCAAAAGTGTCTGTTGCACAAATAACTGTATAATAAAAACCTTAAGAAAAACTACATAGAGTGGAAAATTGGGATGCTCTTCAGCCATGTATTATTAAAATGATATATGATACAGGTGTTAATATCTTTACCCAGAGCATTGTGGATTAAATATAGAAGTAGTAGCAGCATTGAAAAATATTTGCAGTACTGTATAGTTCTCCAATGCTAGAAATTCTGCATGTGATTGCTCAGATGGGTCGTTGGGCCTGAACCATAGTTATAAGTATTGAAGACAAATGCACTACATAACCAACGTCTTCACCCTTGGAAACCATCAAAAACTTGTCATCTATCGTCATTTGCCCTAAATTATATAGTGCACGCAAACAATAAACTAAACCAATAAATGTAGCCAGTTGCATTCACTGATTGAATTGTGAGTGTTTATGTTTCCTGGCCTTTTCATAAATGTAAATGCTTATCCAATTAATATGTTATGTATTAAAAAAAACTTCAGACATGCAGTTATGAAAATCGGACTAGTCTCCATCCAATTGGTAAATCAAACAGAAACTGAATCAAATAAATCATAACATCAAAAATCATAGCATTTGATTTATACAAATCTATTTGCCATCTATTTAGCTTTTACTCAAAACATAAGAAAATACTGCTATATAGTTCTTCCTAGTAAAAAGCAGACATGGCTGTGAATGTATTCATGGTTTGAGGAACTCACCTTACATGATAGATAAATGTCTTGTGCCATGGGAAATGTGGGGCAACTGACACTAGTGTTAGAATGACAGCAATAATGAAATAAAAACATTTCAGTATGTCACTCCAAGTTCTCTACACATTCCTCCTACAGCATTTCAGAAACATGTTCACTCTATTTATTCATTGTGTGTCTTGCACATATTGTACATTTAATTTGTTAGGAATAATGTCAGCATTCTATGGTTTTAATTAGCGCTCAAATCCCTTAGCACAAACATTAGGCTTTGCTTTGGATGTTAGTGCATTGTCAAATATGCAGCTGAATGGCTTGACTGTGCCATTGTTAAGCAAAGCAAAATGTAGTGTAATGAAAAGAAGAAATGTATTTTTTCCTCAAATTTGAAAGAACGTTTATACTCTTATTTGCAGCTGACAGACTAATAAAAGAAAGGTTGGAGTGAATTATTCTGTATTTTTGTAAGAAGAACAACAATAGTATCATACCAATTGTAATTTATACATGTACCATTTAATGGGCTTGTTTTTGTTTTCTTTCTTTCTTAGATGATTTTACTTTCAGGTAACATCTACATCCATAATAATTTAATGCCTTTTACTTTTTTTTATTCCTGCAAATATTTCTCACCTAGTAAGACTATACAATAGACACAGATACTCATTTATTTATGCCTTCGGGCTTAATGGGTTACCATGCTCTAATTATTCTTCATTCAGAATTGGCATGGGCAATTGTTGTGGGGGGAATTTTCAGGCAGATCAGCAGTGCCATTTGGCTTTTACCTTTTCCAAAGTCAGAGCAAATGGCTGATGCACACAAAACTTCAACATTTACTTCTTTACTCCAGAAACACTCCAACTATATTAAATTGAAGCCCTCTGTGTGTTAAGTCTCAAATCAAGCTTCCACTATTATTTCAATAGGATTTTCAATGACTGCAAATTATTGAAGAGTAGTAAAATACTAATTTGTCTGTCATAATTAGATTAATTAATTAGGAATTAGATCTTCATGTTCAAATTGGAAGGAAAACTTTTCTCGCCAGCAGGGTTTACTTTCACCATATAGTGATTTAAAAAAATCTTAGTCGACTTCCAAGCTGTTGGAATACCATTACCACTGCCCAAGAGGATGCTACTGCCATCACAGAGCACATTTTGGAGCTAGTTTTCATTGAGACTGGTAAGCTTAATATTGTGCTCATGCACTGTGAAGCAAAACTAACCTGAAGTCAAGGGAGCATGACTGATAAGGGAAGATGTGGCATGGCACACGACAGAACAATACCAGGCACTAAGAAGCCCTTTAAAACTCCTAAACATACATACAATTTACAATGAAAGGAAATTTCATGTATGCACTATTGTCTCAAGCAACACACTAGTGGTATGTTGCATAGGGGAAACATGAGACAGACACAACCAAAGAACAAGAGAACTAGAAAGCATGTTTATGTAAGTGAAATAATTTGTGACATTTGGGGAAATGTAACAAAAGACCAGAAAAGGGGTGGATAGGGAATCACATTCCAGAATGTTATATTGTTCGCTAGAAAGTTCTTAATTTTTTAAAACCTGCTTACAAGTGGCAATTTTGGCACAGAATAATGATTTTTTTTTTCATTAAGGCATTTATTAAACACTGCATCCTACTGGTGAATGTATCATTAAATACTTTCTCAGGTTCATACATGTTATATTAAACTTGCACAAAGGAAAACATTTTTGCATTGCCAATAGTCATTTCTACAGTATGCTATTAAACAGTTGACCAATGAAAGCTAACAGCTTGGTTGCTATAGGTGATTAGACAAGTAGCAAACTTTTGTTATACAATAACCCTTTAACGGAAAACATTCCATACTGCACCTAAGCAAACCTAGAGCCTTTTATTACATATGGGTTAGAGAAGTGTTGTACAGTTTCTCAACTGTTTCTATGTCAGATTATAGAATGCACCACTATTTGTTTACCAGCTAATGGCAGCACTAACTGGTTCTCTGGAGTGTTTAGATTTTCCAAATAATTGCTTAGTATATTAGATAATAGCAGACATAGGGCCAGATTCAATTCAGTGAGAAAAAGGGTTTATCACATGAAAAGTCATGGACGAGATTCAATTTGAGATGCAATTCAATTCATAAAAACTAATCACATGTGAAAACACATGTCACAAAGTCTATGTCAAAAATCTGGAACTGAATTGGGCCATTGGGCCAGATTCAATTCAACGTGGAAAAGTTATCTCACTGTTTATCATGTGAAAACCCATGGACGAGATTTAGTTCAAGAAGAAGAAACTTTTCTACTAATTCAGATTCAGTTTGTTCCCCATAGACTTCAATAGACTTTTAACATGATAACCCTTTTCACTAAATTGAATCTGGCCCATTCTGTCTGTCTGTCTAACTAGCTATCTATCTGAAGCAAGGTATCACCAACTCGTTCACATTTACCTACTAATAGTAATTGCATTCATGAAGGCCTCATGCAGCAAGATAAAGTGAATTGTTCTATTAAAATACCTTACACACCTATACAAGCCTAATATCTGTAAAGATATAATAGATGAATATTCATTATTTGAAATTATATCACAGTAAAAATGTAATTACATTTAAATATTAACAATGATCCACAAAGGTAGCATAATAATTGTATGGGATGTGTTATCCAAAATGCTTGGGACCTAAAGTTTTCTGTATAAGGGGCCTTTCCATAATTTGGAAATCTCCATACCTTAAATCTACTACAAATATATTTAACATTACATAAACCCATTAGGATTATTCTACTTCCAATAAGGATTAATTCTATCTTATTTGGGATGAAGTTTTATTATTATATAGAAAAAGGAAATCATTTTTTAAAATGTTATTTATTTGTTTAAAATGGAGTCTATGGGAAATGGCTGTCTCTTAATTCAGAGCTTTCTGGATAACATGTTTCCAGGTAACAGATCTCATACCTGTACAACAAAATTATTTATGCAAAAACCTCTGCATGTTGTCACAAAACAATATATAAAAACATTTATAAAAGAATGCCATGAAAGGGCTTCCAAATGTCATAATTTGCGGTGAGATTTTCTGTATTATCTGCAAATAATTATATATCATTTGGCAAATTCAATGCTGTGCAAAACAACTTCCCTGTAATTCATACCCAGCTCTATTTTGCTTACAAACAACAAACTTTCTTTCTGATTTATTAGTTGTTAAAATACTTTGGTAGGTGGCTGGGAACACTACACTATGCAGATATACCACAAAAGAAAGGGAGTAACATGAAGCCTAATGGACAATGTCTGAAAGTTTTTTAAACATATACATATATTCCCTCTACTTTTTGAAATGTAAAGGATGACAATACCAAACACTATTGCCATACAGTATTTAAAGTTCCCTCTTACCCAAACAGATTGCTTTGTTGGCCTTCAGATCTAAATTTACTGACTTTAAATATGAAACTACTTTTCTGAAATTTGTCCCAATTAATTAAATGCCAATGCCTTACCCATTAGATACAGTGTGTCAGCACACAAGTACTGAGCACATTTTGAAATTAGAAAATACGGGAAAAATTAAATGAATCATTCAGTGATGCAGAAAATTCACATCTGTCTGATATGCATTCCATTACACATCAATTCTAAGATTTCTATCTCCCTTTCTCTTCTGTCATGCCTGTTAATTCATGCGCACGTAGTTCCTTTCTATGACTCTTTGTATTCAGGAATGGGAACATTTGATGGATGCTTTACACTGAAGCACGGTTAACTAACATTTAATTTTAATAGTATCATTTGGTTATAGTCTCTTCAGCGTACAAGATTTTTGTTATAAACATCCACATGTATATAGTGGGGAAATAGTTTCTGGAAACAGGCCACTGTGGGCAATAGTGCATGGCACCTCTGTACATGGCTTGAATGTATTGAGGGATTGAAAGCTTTAAAAATCTTCTCCAATGACTTTTTTTGCTGTAACCTGCAATGCGCTAATTTATTCATTGGATGTCTGTTATGTTGTCAGCATCTCTTAAATTGGCTCTTGTTTTCTATGATAGCACTGATCCAGCAGAATATTCTGCATAGATTATTTTCTTTTGAAACTATCATTCTTAATTGTTTTATAGCATCATACTAACAGCATCCAGCCGTTAGTGAAGGAATCATGTACTTTGTTTCGTTTCTGTGCAGTCAAAGATCACCATAATCGGAAAGATGTTGACAGTATACATTTTACGCACTGCAGACAAATGGCTTTAATTTATTTTTGATAGATGATGTTCTAATGAAACCTAATATATATCCGGTTAAAAAATAGATACAATCAACTTAAGGAAATGCATTCCTGCTTATCTCAGGAAACAAACACTGCAAAAAAATAAAACAATGATAATTCTTCCTTTGCTTTTGAATTTGTAGTTAAACTCTCCAGACCATTGTCTAGGACTAAATGTGAGACATCATGGCTTTACTTTGCCTGTTCAATTATGGTAAGTTTTATGAATCGGAGTTAAATCAAATAAATTGTATTGTGCACTAGATGATATATGTGTTTTCTTCTTGCCAATGATATTGATTGATTAGTTTATAGAAAATCAAGTATCTACATAATGATGCTTTGTGTGACCTGTTAACTACAGGTCACTTAAAGAATCTCTTTGATTTTGGTCTCTTCAGACTATTCTATCTTTTTGATCTTTTATAAGTTTTCTTTATAATCCATCTACCTTTTTTCTGATATCTCTCATTTCTATAATTATAAGTGGTACTTGCAATATAGTAAAAGATCCCCTAAAAATTATAAATTATGTGTTGTGACTGCCAAATCAAAATAAAGGGTTTAAAAAAAACATACTATTAGGTATGAAATGCTAATTTCAAAACTGCTGTTCTCAATACATATTATGCAATTAAAATTCTGCTTCACCCTGCCTCCTTTACTAGTGTAGTCAGACTATGTTATGACAGGTCATATGCTAGTCACATTTTTCATGGTTTGTGTCATGCTCTTGAGAATGAGTGGGAATAAAATAAGATCATCGATCAAGCAAACTATAATATCTTATGGAAAAGCATATTTCAAAATAGGAGGAATATTCTGTTAGTAAGAAAAATTGCTATAAAATATGTGTTTTAGGTTAAACTTGTTTCATGAAATGCCATAGTTTCCTTGTATGCAATTCATTATGACATGGCCAAAAATTAGATTTTACTGTAACTGAAGACTTGGTTTTATGTATGTTATATATAATTTGTGTCTTTTTATACCACTTTGTTTCAGTTTCATCACAATATTAAAATTTTCATAAACCGATTATTTATTTTCACTGAACTAAACAAAAAGAAAACCCCATGATAAGCAAGACTCAATAGAAACTCTAATCTCAAAACAGACTAAAGAATGTATTGCTAATGTGAAATAGCAAACCTTCACTTTTCCCATGGGTCATTTTAGAAATCTTAATGGCTGCCTCCAGAAAGTAGCAGTCAATAAAATGTTCGATATTGCTATTCTGCAAATGAAATGTCTAACACCACTGCTGAATATATTTTTTAGTTCAAAGATACTAAATCTTTTTTCACATTACCTTTAGAGTTAATTACCAAGGTCTCCTGATGCCTGGTAACATTTATGATTAAAGTGAACCGTAAGTTTGTTAGCAAAAACAGCCATGTGGAAAACAGGAACTCTTGGAAACACCACATATAAATGTAAATACACGCCCAAGTACAGTAGTACTGCTTTAGCACCCTTGGTTTTTAATGCACATTAACATATTGATCTTTGTATTTTCTTAGTGATTGTGATGAGAATATTAAACTACTATTTTAATGACAAAATAAATGATTGTGTGCTTAATTAAGAAGAATGGAAAAACAAGAACATAAGGCAATTCAGAGGCCTACAGTGTGCATTGGTAACTTTGCACCCCCTGCTCTTTTTTTCCCCTACTATTGGACAATCAACAGTATTGGTGTTTAATTTTCTCTTAATTTTGTAATGATATAGTGTTTCTGACAGTAACACAGGAGACATTCTTGCTGTAAGGGATCTGTATATAGTCAGTGTGGCATACTCTGAGATGGCTGCTGAACTTCCTACATCAAAAAAGTTCACTTTACATATCTGAAGCATTTATCTGTATTAGCCTGTTGTAACGACACCCTGTTTACACCACATTATATTACATCTCCCTCCTTTAAAAGAACATGAAGTGGTAACAGAAATATTAGTGCATAAAAACATAACTGTTAATGGGAAATAAGCATATTCATATGTTCAAACGCTGAGGTGGCTTCACTACTCCACTACATCTTGTAGTTTTGATGTTGCTGTTCTGCGGTGATGCAACTGCACTAGCATTTGTCGACTCAATGTCTGGAAGGAACTCGAGAGCCATTTTACAAATCAGGTTGCTCCACTGGTGTACTTTCATTTACTTCATAGTCATCATCTAAACTGTTTGTAGATGGTGGTGTGCATTTTTTGATCAAATGTCTATGGTTCCTCCTGTGTATACCACCATCATCGGTTTGTACCAGGTATGATCATGGAGCTTGTAACTTGGCAGTGACATGGCCTGGTTGCCATTTTCCTCCAGGCCTTTGTATCATTACCTGATCTGCCTCCTGCAGATTAGATAATGATCTGGCACTTCTGTTGTAGTATCTGGATTGCCTTTGCAGTTTATTCTGTAGTTTCCTACAGAATGCTGATGAAATGATCATGGGTAGTGTGGAGTACAGACGGTGGCTCATGAGCAGTTCACCCAGTGTTTTCCTGTATTCCAGCATGGCAAGGTAGGCATCCCCACTTAAATGTTTGTCTTTGAGAGTAGATGCTTAACAGTCTGAACTGTTTTCTCAATCTGTCTATTTGACTGGGGATAGATTGGACTAGAAGTTGTGTGCTTAAACTCATAGGTTTTAGTAAACCGTACAAATTATGCTGCTGCATACTGAGGCACATTATCTGACCCAAATTAATCTGGAATTCCATGTCTGGCAAATATTGCTTTTAATTTTTCTATGACAGTGGAAGTAGAAGTGTTTTTCATACATTTCAGTTAAAAGAATCTACTGTAATAATCTACTACAAGATTATAGTTTACATTGTCTAATACAAAGTGATCTGATACCAACTTTTACCATGGTCTTGATGGTACAGCATGTGAATCATTGGTTCTTTGCACTGTTCTGTTTTACTTTTTTCAGCTCCCATGTGTTCTTGATGTATTTGTTTAATCAATTTTGTTCATAAATTTTGGTACTACCAAAATGTCAACTTTGCAGATGACATCATCCATATGGCTCAGTTTTTCACGGAAAATCCAAAATCCAGATACTACTGGAGGACAAATATGTTTTGAATTTGGCAATCCATTCAATATGACTTCAATCAATGTTGCCAGTTAAGGGTTTTCAGCAATTGCAATTTTGAGTCTCATTTTCTGGTCTGAAATGGGGAGGCTTGACATAACTAAATATACTTGAGTTTCAAATGCCTTTTCTGTAGTACTTTTTGCTTGAAGGGGCAACCTACATAGGGTATCTGCAGCAGGAATTATGTTCCCAAGTATGTATATCACCACTACAATATTATATTTTATATTATCAGACACAACATCAACCTTTGTAGCCTGGCTGGGATGGAAACGTTCACATGCAAATACAATTGCATACATCTCCTTTTCTATTTGGGCATAATTCACCTCTGTGTCTGTGAGTGACTTGGAGGCATAGACAACCGGTTTCCCTTTCTGTAGCAGTACTGCTACAAGCCCTTATTTGGATGCATCAACTTGAATTGGTACCTCCTTTTAAGAGTCGTAATATGTTACATTGCCAGCATTAGAAATGACTGTTTAATTTGTTACATGCCTCATTCTGCTGAGATCCCCATTGAAAATCAGTGTTTTCTTAAAAGTTTTCTTAGAGGTGACAGAATATCAATAAGATATGGAATGAATTTTGCCAGGTAAATGGCCAGCCCCAAAACTGTTTCCAGCTCTGACCAATTGTCAGGTGGTCTCATGTTAGCTATTGCTGCAATTTTCTTAGGATCTTGTTTTAGGCCTTCCTCTGACAGGATTTGGACAAATTATTTGACTTTCCTTTCTCTCAGAGTAAGCTTGTCAGCATTGAATTTAACCAATTTTTCCATGGATCTCTGATGCATGGCTTTAAAGTTAGAATCATGTTCTTCCAGAGTTTTACCATAAACCAGGTGGTCATCCACATAAGTAGCAACACCCTGAAGACCTGCATATGTTCATGAACTTTTCTTTGGAACACTTCCTGAGCAGAGTGAATACCAAATGGGAGATGGGTAACGGAATTCCTTGTGGTGTGTTAAAGGTTGTTAACATACTATCCTGGTCTACTTTTATTTGCCAATACCCTGACCTGCCATCTAGGACATTGCAATACTTTGCTCGAGCCAGTCTGCTAGTAATGTCTTCTAGGGTAGGCATTTCATAATGTCACTGCTTTATTTAGGTCTCAGAGGTCTAGACAAATCCGCAGTTCTCCTGTGTGGGTTTTTTTTTTATTATGACCATTGAATTTACCCATTCAGTGGTCTCATCAACTTTAAC
The DNA here is from genome assembly GCF_017654675.1 of Xenopus laevis. Taxonomy (NCBI): domain Eukaryota; kingdom Metazoa; phylum Chordata; class Amphibia; order Anura; family Pipidae; genus Xenopus; species Xenopus laevis. Next base: position 67,583,108 of record NC_054375.1, read on the forward strand.
AATGACACTGAGTTTTTGCATTTTGTCATATCTTTTTGGGAAGTCTTCCCCTAAGGGCTACTGGGACTCTGTAAGGAGCATGTATAGTTGGACTGATTGTTTGACCCACCTGAATTTTTTACTCTTAAGGAAAATATCCAAGTCTCTGGAAGACATCTTTGTATTCATTAAGAGTATCAGAACAGTTTTTATCAGGCGCCCCTGTATTTTGTGAATTTGCCACAGATTAATTTCCATGAAAACCTGGTCAGGATGATCTTTTGCAATTGCATTTATGAATGTGGATCGGCTAGCTACAATTTATATTGATAAATCACATGAATCCTCATTTGAATCTACACCATTGTCCTGCACATCTTGTGTTTTACCCATTTTGACAAAATGATTGTTCTTTTTGCATTGGACTGTTTTGCCATGTATGTGATCTCCCACATCTGCTGCATTTATTGTGTGAGCTTTTATCTGTTATCTTATTTGTTTGTGACTGTTTGTATGGAGTGGGATTTTTGCTCACATTATGTACTTTATCCAAGGCTGCCATTAATTTTAGTTGGGCCTGAGCTGCTTCATAAGATCTTGCAACATTAATTGCTTTGTTTAAATAAAGATTGGCATCCTGATTTATTGATTTCTCTTGTACTTTTGTAGAATTTGTGCCATATACAATCGAGTCACAAATAATTTCATCAGCATCAGTGAATGCACAATCCCTGGCTAGCAATTTCAGATCTGTGACAAATTGTCCCGTAGGCTCATTTGCATCTTGTACCCTTTTATAGAATTTATATCTTTCAAATATTGGGTTTGCTTTTGGGGTTACATAGTCACTGTATGTTTTTATGTTTACTTTCCTCTGTAGACATGTCTCTCCCTGAGTTGTGTATGTTTCTTCCTTTCTTTCCAACATATAACAACAAATAATAGCATTTATCTTCCTCTTCTTTTGCCTTGAGAGGACCCTTAAAGATTAGCTCTGGATGTTGTTTAAACTTTTTCCATTCCTCTGAGAGGTTGACCCTATCCTAGTCCATGCTGTGTGGCTGTATACCTGCTGTGTGCTCAGTGCTGTCACCTGTAAAATCACCAGCTTATGTGTTTTCTTCTTGCCAATGATATTGAATTGATCAGTTTATATAAAATAAAGTATATACATAATGATGCTTTTTGTGACCTGTTAACTACAGGTCACTTAAAGCATCTCTTTGTTTTTTGGTCTTCTGTTAAGACTATTCTCTTATCTTTTTGATCTTTTGCAAATTTTCTTTATAATCCATCTACCTTTTTTTCTGATAACTCTTATTTCTTTAATTATAAGAAATGTGCATGTGACGATATCTTCAAATTGTAAAAGGGATATCTGCCATTAGTCTCTACATGACCTCTGCAGGTTTGAGATGGTGGATTTTTGGTTTTGGACTTTTAGCACCTTTGTGGTATGGGACCTGTTATCTAGAATGCTCAGGACCTGGGCTTTTCCGGATAATGCATATTTCCATAATTTGGATTTTCATAACTTAAGTCAACTAGAAAATCTTGTAATAAGATGGTTCTGCTTATAATAAGGATTAATTAAATCTTGGTTTGGATCATGTACAAGGGACTGTTTAATTATAACACAGAAAAGGGAAATCAGTTTTACAAATTTTGGATTATTTGGATGAAATGGAGTCTATGGGAGATGGCCTTTCCATAATTTGGAGCTTTCCAGATAATGGGTTTCTGGATAATGGATCGTATACCTGTATTATAAATCTCGAAAAATGTGATGTTTAAAATTTAAGTTTTTGCCCAAAAAACCTTGACCAGAAAAAAATTGAGGTTTAGTAAATAACCCCATTAGGATGTACCACATTATATTAAAATTTTTACTATCAAGTTGGTGTTGTAGTTGCATATGATTAATATCAGTTTTATGCTGACTCAATGTTTATTTTAAAAGCTGAGAGGAGGCTTCCACTTTATAACTGGGATAATGTGTAAATATAACTAAAAAGTCCTCATTTTAGGCCAGTGAGGTGTTGAGTAGGTTATTCAAACAAATGTTGTAGTAATACTTGCAACATTTATCTGAGGATAATTTGTATTTATATTATATGTTTTTTTATTTGGTTGAAGAATTTATTATGGTCACAGAAGGAATAAATGTGGTAGTTGTTTGTAATAGCAAAAGTTGTCATGGTTACATGCACCACTGCTTTTTTACTGGGGAGCATTGTTTAGGGATGTTTTTTTTGTTCCGATATTTTAATATATAAGGTAACATTAATTTTTTTTAAAAAAAAAATCTGAGTTTATTCAAAGTAGAAAAAAAATTAAAATCACACATATTCAAATTTGATAAATAGGCCTCAAAAATTGCAAATTAAGAAATGAATAAATAAATAAATAACACCAGTGAATACATGAATGCATTTATAATTGGTAAAATATGCTTTACGATTACTTTAGAATCTTACTAGCCTTTTAAAATATAGAATCAGTATAGTATTTTGGATCACATTAGTGTATTAAATACCAAACTTTTTACAGTTATTTCCTTCTTAATCTGTTTAATTGAAAACAGGAATTCTAACTTCCAACTCTGCATTGCACTTGTCAGTCAATGTAAGTTACAATACAATATACAGATAGTGTGACATTTCATATAGTCTCATTGCCCAAATTTATTGGTATTTCCTAGATCTCAGTATCATTATGTTTATAAGAAACTGCCAGATTTTTTCCATTATTCTGTCATAGTGGTTATTATTTTAACAGAATCTTGTTCACAAATAGTGTATTTCAAGAAAAAACTGCCTATATTATTCATATATTTTACAAAAGTCAAGAAGAACAAAAAAGGGCATCAAGCTATGTCAGGTTTATTTGGTTTTAGTATTTTTTCAGATGATGTTATCTTTAACAAATATATAATGCTAATTTAGAGTTCCATTATTAGCTCATTTATAATCCCTACCAGCCAATCACCCCAGCTCCACTCACTAGCACAATCAGGTCCACAATACCTGTCTTGAAGATAGACTGATGGAATATTAAATGGATGCTCTTGCAAAATTATGAGATACCCCAAATCAAGAATATTAAATATGGAGGCTTCCTCTTTGTCTTTTTATTAAAATATATATATTTTTAAAGAAATCAACCATCCTATGTCTTCCTTGCTTGTCTTTATTATGTCAAATGAGGCTCCTTCAGTTTTGACTATATGATTTGTTTATTGGGAGAAATTGGAAGGTCTTAACCACAAACAGAACAATAAGTTCCTGGCGAATGGATAGTCTGGTCTTCAGTGTCTCAACATTGAATAAGGCCTGTGAGGCCTTCTGTTGAGTGCAATGCTTGCTCCCTAAAAATAATAATAATAGTTATCTCTGTATATTTGTTGTACAGCTGTCAGGTGGCCATTGTTATATGTTATTATACGTAAAGAGTTTGGTAGTGTCTGTAGTTGTTTCAGGGATGAGCGGATTGATCTCATGGGAGTAAAGTCTGTATTGTCTACCCACAAGGAAAACACTTAATGACCAATTCTTGTCCATCATAACTCTTCTGTGAGAATGGTGAACTTCAGCATTCTTAATGACAGAATCATTTAACATAATAGGGTTTTACTTGTCTTTCCCTTTTCTTATAGTTGTTTCTATAGTTACAACACATACCTCTTATCTGTTTTACCATGTTTCCTCATCTGTCAATAGTGCAATCTAGTGTTGTGTCCGCTGAGGCTTAATTATTTTGATTGACATATATATGTTCAAGCTTGGATAAGTCCAAACTAGGACCAGTTGCTGATATCTGAACGTTGGAGTTTGAAAACATTGTTAAGACTACATGCCATAATCTTTTGCTGTCTGCATAATCTTGACATTTTTACACAGGTGTTTTTACTACAACGACTTAATTACTAAAGAAAATCAATCAAACAACTGATCCATGCATTTGGGCTTGTGACTGACAGCAGTCTTTACCGACTAATAGTTTGCAACATGTTACTATTTACATGCTTTCCATGTAAATACTCATGTTTTACCAGATCTATATTACTGAAGTCTGATGCCCACAATTTCTTCATCAGAATAACGACTGCAAAGATTTACAAATCATGAACTACATTTTTGTTTATGTTCTTAAATTATTTAGGGTGTAATATAAAGAGACAAACCAGCTACAGGCAATTCAGTCTAGTGTAGTTTGAAACAATTCAAACTACACTAGACTATTTTATTCTAACCACTGATTGGTTGCTATACATTAAGGGGCTAAGGCAAATGTCTTTTTAAATTATTTTGAATTCCTGAAGAGGAAGGACCTATCATATAAGGTAAAAATATGCACAGCATAAATACAAACATATACTGTATGCAGACATTAGTTCTGCAGTTGTTTCCCTTAGCATAGATAGCCTTTTTTACTCCATTGATTACATTTCCCCTTTTTATCTTTTACCTCTTTGACCTCAAGTTGGTATACTTTCTCTATACCCCATGTCAATGCTTAAATTGCTTCTTATGCTGTTTTGTCCTCCTACATGAACCTGCCTGTGTAAATAGCTCAGATCCCACACTCATATCCGGCTTATATCCAGCTAGAACTACCTGATCTCCTCTGCCTAGCAGTGATGACATGAAGTGGGCATATATTTTCCACCATTAAATAAAATGCTCTTGGCATTTGCCCAAAGAGTCTTTTACCTACTTAACTAACTGAACCCTAGGCTGGTCATCTTCTTAGGCAGCTGAGAAGTACAACACTAAGTTCTCTTCCAATTAAGTTTAAGGCTGAAAACATTTCCATGTTTTTCACAGAAAAAAACACACAAGTGAGAATCACATTGTTCTATTAATTTTCAATGAGGCTGACAATCTTAATAAACTTGGAAAATAAACAATTAAATAAAGTTGTTAAAAGACATTTGCCATTAACTTTTATAGAAACTCGTCAACTTTTACTTGCCAAGTTCTTCTATCCACTTTTCACTTTTTTATTTAATAAATCCAGGCTATTTGAGGTTTTAGAAAATACATATGTTCATGTTTGCATTTTTCGCAGATTAAGAAAAAATACTGACTCCATTTTTAATAAATAACCCCTCAGAGAATAAGTAAACTTTTTTCTCTAAAATTACTCTAAACAGCCCCCAAACTAGCAGTACCTTTCTGTCTCATGTAGATTCTGTATAACAAGCAGCTCAACTGCAGCCCTTTTTAGCTCTTCCCTATTCAGTGTGAAGCTCTGCCCCCCTATTTTTTGAGCTCTCCTTCTCCCTCTGCATGAGAAGACCTTCAAGAAATGTCTACTGCACATGCTCGCTCTCTCTGCTCCAAATGTAATCAATCAGGCATGTGCCTTACATATTTTTTATTGTATTGTTTAAAACTAGCCCCTAATTATGGATAGCATTAATAAAATCATGAGATGTTTGAACATGATAACGAAGATGGCATTATTGAGGTTATTCTATAACTATACTTAGTTAGAAAGTACAGGTATGGACTGTTTTGAAAACCAAAAGTCAGAAATGACATTAATCCCTACCTTACACTCAGTTATATAAAGAACACCTACACTTTTATTATAAACACATCACTGCAAGAAGGCAGAAGGGAACATATTCTATAATACAGCAAATATTCTAAAAACAAAACAGGCATATGTGTCAGCACTATTCCAAAGAATTACAATTCAGTTCTGTAATTTGTGTCACGTATTTATTGTACAACTAAACTGCAAATAAACAGGCAATAATGGTCATTAACCACTGTTAAAATATTGTTAGTTAGCCTCTAAACTGTGCACTCACTATAATTGATTGCAATCTATAGCATGTCTCCGAATGAGATACACTGCTATAAGCAGCATCCCTACCAGCAACGCTAGCTAATTTACCTAAAATGTATTGCCAACAGTCTATGTTAAATTAGCTTAACGTATAACTATAGCTACTGGGATACATGCTGTGTTTGCCAGTGTTTTTTGGCACAAATTTCAGTAAACACAGGTGAAAAAAGGTGTATGCGGTCAAATACAGAAACAAGCTTTACATTCTGTATTATAAAGGGAAGATTTTGTCACTGTGCTTTTTTATGTTACCTCTGAGGTTTACATCAAAATATTTACATATTTAAAGTTACATATTTAAAGTACTATAATGCTTTCTTTCTTTTAATTTATATAGCACTCGCTGTTTGTTTATCATCCCATTTGTCAGCTTTAAGGGGATGTTTACCTTCATAAAATAGTCCAAATCTGAACAGTTTCATCAGATAAAAAAATGTTTTTGTAAATAACTGGACTAGCAGTTGTTTTTAGATTTACCTATACTAGATATACCATGACCTGGATGAATGGAAATATTCATAGTCAACTTTTTGTAAATAAGTAACGGTTTAGTGTGAATTTACTTATTTGGCTTCCTGCATGGCCTGGTGTAGGTGATGCCCCACAGAGAGAGTTTTAGCTATCTGATACTAGATTATATGGTGTGTATCTTCAAAACGAAGCATAGTAAATAAAACTGCTGCACCCTTGGGGCCCTGTCCAACTGATGTCACTGGACTCCTCCCAAAGATTCCCTCTCTTAAAACCAGAGGCAAGTAAACTAGTGTACACTTTTTGTTGAGCAAAATAAACAGAATGTATGATAAAAGTGTTGAAATTTCTGATATGCAATGAATGCTCACAGAAACATTTGATGATTTCTATTGCATGTAGATATAATTACTATAATACTTATAATAAATTGTTTTGCACAATACTTTTTACAATTATACAGATTTTCTTTAATCTTGTTGCCTAGACTAGGCAATCCAGACATATACAGTGTTGGTTTATTCTTGGTCTTCCAGTTAAAACACTGATGTAGATTTCACAATTTACCACAGCTAGGTAAAATGATGCAACCAAGGTTCCCAGAGATGAAACGATTTATTCAGATTATCCAGCCCAGAGACAGCAAATTATAATGAGGTATTTCAAAATGTAACAAACAAGGGAAAGTTGTGCTCACCACTCATTTTTTAAAACCATTAGGCGGGGGTACAATGAGGCTGTGACCACAAAATACATATAGACAAATACAAGAGTCCTCTGCACTCAACCCATTATCAATGGCCAAATATGGGATGACTTTGAAGTAGTTGGCCATCTTAAATATTTTGCAATATATGGAAAAACAATCCCTGTTTTGTTTAAAGGGTAAGGCATTTTTTCAGTAGCAGTATGCACAAAATGTATCTGTCTTAAATATATTGATAATGGGTTGAGTGCAGAGGACTCTTGTATTTGTCTATATGTATTTCAAAATGTACCCACAGGTTATACTTCCTTCCTTCCTCTGTCCCTCTTCTTCTCCTCAGCCAAAATCAGCTCCATTGTTATACTGTTTCTATGCCATTGACCCAAATGGGGAATGGTTCTGATTGGCTGATGACAAGTTACAACTGGTGTACATATAGAACAAAAAACAAAGTTGTTATCACAGCCAGAATGGGAAATAAATGATCCAGAGAGCAGGGGAGGGAAGCAGAATGTAACAGCACTAGGAGGGCAGACCCACACTTTCCCCACATCCAAGATATGACTGGCCTAAGGGTTATCCAAGTTAAGGATTTAGGCATGGGTCAGAAGAATGGATTGCAAGTGTTTTCCAATGGCTATGTGAACCAGGAGCACAGCTGTGCCTGTCTAATTTGTATATGCAAATTAGGGTTCAGATTAAAGTGGGTATTCTTTTTACCATCTCGTCAGCCCTCCAACTTAAAAATGGTGTACTGGTATGGTTTCATGGAATGTCTGAGGGGCAAATTAATATTTATCTCAAATCTTGCTGTAATTGGCCTTTAAACTGAACCCGATTCATTTATCCAATTACTGTCTCCGTCTAATGCAGCCTTTTTAAGGTAAAATATCTTAAAGGGGTGGTTCATCTTTCAGTTAATTTTAAGTATGTTATATAATGTCCCATTCCTGTCAACTTTACACGTAGGGGCCGATTCACTAAGGGTCGAATATCGAGGGTTAATTAACCCTCGATATTCGACTAGGAATTAAAATCCTTCAACTTCGAATATCGAAGTCGAAGGATTTAGCGCAGATAGTTCGATCGAACGATCGAAGGATAATTCCTTCGATCAAACGATAAAATCCTTCGAATCAAACGATTCGAAGGATTTTAATCCAACGATCAAAGGAATATCCTTCGATCAAAAAAAGTTAGGCAAGCCTATGGGGACCTTCCCCATAGGCTAACATTGACTTCGGTAGCTTTTAGATGGCGAACTAGGGGGTCGAAGTTTTTTTCAAGAGACTATCGAATGGTCGAATAGTCAAACGATTTTTACTACGAATCCTTCGATTCGGAGTCGTAGTCGAAAGGTCGAAGTAGCCCATTCGATGGTCGAGGTAGCCCAAAAAAACTTAGAAATTCGAAGTTTTTTTACTTCGAATCCTTCACTCGAAGTTAGTGAATCGGCCCCGAAGTCTTCATTATTTATTTTTGATACATTTTGATGTATTTGCCTTCCTCCTCTACATCTTTACAGCTTTCTTAACAAAACTACCTTGTATGTTATTTTTATCTGTTTTCAGTAGAGTATAGGGAGACGAGAATTTTTATAACTTTGTTTCTGAACACTGAAAACTGAAACAATGCAGTGACTTGTTATGTACTGTACATATGGGTGATGTCAGCAGAATATTATACTATTCTCAAAACTGAAGAAACCAGTCACATCACAGTACCTTTTTTGACCACTTTTCTGCTGAAATGGAGGTTCTAATAAGAATCACAAAAAGATGCTATACTTACAGGAGCTTAGCAGCCTTGGTGTGGTAACACGTAATGGGTTGAAACTTTCCTTTTTTTCTTTTACTGCATTATACCATTCTACATCATTAATAGAGTCCTTAGATTTCTGTTCATATGGGATCATATGTCTATCAGATGCTATGAAACATAATGAATCAATAATTACACTTGGTACAAGTGGTTGTATGTAGAGCAATAATATGCTTGTGGCATCTAAAGTTACTTTAGGGGGCCGATTTATTAATTGTGAAATTAGAGTTCACCACAGTAAAATTTGGCTACTCTCTATCCATTCCTATGGGATTTTTTAGGGGTGTATGTATTAAATAGTGAACCCTAAGGGGCCAATTCATCAATGGTCGAATATCGAGGGTTAATTAACCCTCGATATTCGACAAGGAATTGAAATCCTTAGATTTCAAATTCTGCGATCGTACGATCGAAGGATTATTCCTTCGATCGAACGATTAAATCCTTCGTATCGAAGGATTCGAAGGATTTAAATCCAACGATCGAAGGAATATCCTTCGATCAAAAAAACGTAGGCAAGCCTATGGGGACCTTCCCCATAGGCTAACATTGACTTCGGTAGCTTTTAGCTGCCGAACTAGGGGGTCGAATTTTTTTTGTAAAGAGACAGTACTTCGACTATCGAATGGTCGAATAGTCGAACGATTTTTACTTCGAATCCTTCGATAGTCGTAGTCGAAGGTTGAAGTAGCCCATTCGATGGTCGAAGTAGCCCAAAAAAACTTCGAAATTCAAAGCTTTTTACCTTCGAATCCTTCACTTGAAGTTAATGAATCGGCCCCCAAATGTTCAACAATTGATTTTTTTTTAGAGTTTTTGCCCAAAAAAAAGTCTGATTTTCAGGCTAAACCCAGCACAGACCATGATAAATTGAGATAGGTGCCTCTCCTATTGGGGCAAATTTACTAAAGGGTGAATTTTCGCATCGGAATGCTTTGCCATACTTTGTGCAACTTTGTAAGACATTAATTCGCAGCAAATAGACATATTTAGAAAAATGTGAAGTTTCATCCCACGCTGGTGTACTTTCACCAATGCAAATCGGCAGCACAAACATTTGTAAGGGAATTTTCGCTAACATTACTTCCTAGCAAAAGGTTGTTAACATACTTACGCTTATGTCATTATGTTAATATGGCGGGTAAATACAGGTCATATGTCATTATTAGTGAGTGTTGGTGAAATTTCTGGAAGTGGCCACTTATTATTAAAAAGGTCCTAAAACAAATGTGGAATGAGCTTCAAATGGTTATAAAAAATGTTTTAACAGTTACAACTTTTAAACATAATCCCACATTAAAATATTAAAAAACACCATCTTTTTTAAATTTTAACAACTTTTTTTGGCTTTTAGGATATGATGTCACTGATAATAATGTTGAGAATTTAGCTTCTTTTTATCAATTCGCCAGGTATAACCTGGCAAAACAGACTTTGGCAAAAAGGGTAATGGATTGGAGCGTTCGCACTTTGCTAGTGCTGAGCTTTTTTACTAACGAATTGTCCTCTTCACTGTTTATTAAATTGGCAATGTTGTTGTGAATTGTCATTTTGATGAATTTTCACTAGAAAAGGCCACTTTGCCTTTTAGTAAATTTGTCTAATTAATTTTTACAGGACCTCCACTGGTCTGAGAGGGCAGATTTTCGGATTTGCGCTTTTTGCAGCATCGGTGTATAAAAGTTCTTGACAAATTTGAGTATTTTTTTCCTAGTGAAAAAAACTTGAATTTTCTGAGATTTTAACATTTGGATTTTAATAAATAACCCCCACAGAGTTTCTACTCAGACAAGGTTATTAAACTTTATTGGAGTGCTGTTCAGATCCTTTATAGTGAACATGATGGATGGTGTCCTCTATCTTAAATGTGCTAGATGATTGCTAACATTAGCATTTTTGTTGTGCAAAGAGGCATATTTACATATGTCAAAATTAATTTTTTAGAATCTGTACTTTTTGTAGGGGTTTAATCAATGCATAAGACTTTTGCCTCAAATAAACAAAGCTAGTGTAGGGACCTATAGGATATCCTATCCCTATAGAGTTAATCCCATACCTTCTTTATGTAGTTCTCTTATCCGTTGTTATTGGGCCAAGCCCTTCTAACTGGTTAAGTGTAACACCCTCACCTATTGGACAAAGAGTGTAATGACACTCCCCTGCCACGCTGCTATATAGTGTTGTGTAGGGAGTGGCCTCTTCCTCTTTGGCTCCTGGTGCTGCTGCTAGGTGATTTCCATTGAGCCTGGGATCACCATAGGTCGCAGTAAGTCATTTACCCCAAAGGGACCTGACACCTTTGGTGCTTAAGTTGGGGACCAGGTAACCCCATGAACAAGGAACAGCTAGCATAGTAAGCTCCTGTAATAGACTCTTTAGGAGAGTAGACAGAGAGGTGTAGCAGAAATAGCAGTTGTCGCCAGTGCTTGAATTGGGTTAAAAAAAGTGAAGGGATGGTATAATTGCTGCACAAAAAATTTATGAAGCCACGCCCACATTTATAAGCCACACCCATTTGTATAAGTCACGCCCATTGATGCTTTTTTGGGTTCCCCCTGTAAAGAGAAAATGACACCAGGAACGAAATTTTTTTTTACATCTATCATAGCATTCACTGACACTGAATGGATCATCAAGTACACTGCTATGAACAGAAGTCATGTAGTATGTAAAAGAAACAAATACTAACCTTATATTTTTGTTCCATGCTCTGCTTTTCTTTTCTTTTACATCTTTTTCTTGCTCCTGCTCCTCTATTTGTCTTGTTTGTATTTTCTTTCTTCCACCATTTCTTTACTTTTTATATATTCCTCAACCTCTTCTTATTCCTCAGCTGGCACCCCTCACACACTGACGCACACACACACACACACACACACACACACACACACACACACACACACACACACACACACACACACACACACACACCACACACACACACACACACACACACACACACACACACACACACACACACAAGCACACACACATGCACACACACACAATAGGACACACACACACTCTGCTCTGCTTTTCTTTTACATCTTTTTCTTGCTCCTGCTCCTCTATTTGTCTTGTTTGTGTTTTCTTTCTTCCACCATTTCTTTACTTTTTATATATTCCTCAACCTCTTCTTATTCCTCAGCTGGCACCCCTCACACACACACACACAAACACACACACACACTGAGGCACACACACACACTGAGGCAAACAAACACACTCACACACTAAGACACACACACACACTGAGGCACACACACTAAGACACACATGCACACAAACTGAGGCGTGCACACACACACACACACTGAGGCACACACGCACACAAACTGAGGCACACACACACACACACTAGGGCGTGCACACACACACACACTGAGGCACACAAACACACACACTAGGATGCGCGCACGCACACACACTAAGGCACACATGCACACACACACACTAAGGCACACATGCACACACACACTGAGGCACACAAACACACTCACACACTAAGACACACACACACACTGAGGCACACACACTAAGACACACATGCACACAAACTGAGGCGTGCACACACACACACACACACACTGAGGCACACACGCACACAAACTGAGGCACACACACACACTAGGGCGTGCACACACACACACACTGAGGCACACAAACACACACACTAGGATGCGCGCACGCACACACACACTAAGGCACACATGCACACACACACACTAAGGCACACATGCACACACACACTGAGGCACACAAACACACTCACACACTAAGACACACACACACACTGAGGCACACACACTAAGACACACATGCACACAAACTGAGGCGTGCACACACACACACACACTGAGGCACACACGCACACAAACTGAGGCACACACACACACACACTAGGGCGCGCACACACACACACACTAAGGCACACATGCACACAAACTGAGGCGTGCGCGCACACACACACACACACCGAGGCACACACACACCGAGGCACACACACACTGAGGCACACACGCACACACACACACACACACACACACACACACACACACATACATACAAACTGAGGCGCGCTCCCACACATATACACACACTGGGGCACACACACAGAGAGACTTACACATCAAGGGCCCCATCAGGAGTCACGGACCCTGGAGCAGCCGGACCTACACTCCCGGTAGTACTGAGAGGCCCCAGGGGGCGCGGGGCGCGATTGGATGCAATGAGATTTAATGAGACGCAAACGCACTTCAGGAGGGGCGGGATAAGTGGAACACACAGACTGAATTTGGCGGACTAGTCACGTCTGTTGAGGGAAATGCACAGAGAATTGCAGTATTCTGAGCTGAGGAGGGAGACATACAAGCCTCTGCCTGTCTCGTCTTCTCTCACTGTCCCCAAGTCCTTGTGCTGTTTGTTCCAGTAGTGCAACAAGTTGCAGGAACAGTTTTGCAGAGTACACGGCACCATGCTTTATTAATGCGTCATACATTCTATATATAATAGTCCATTGGAGTAAACGGAACGGTGAGGTGCCGGCTTCTCTTTGAATGAATGTGTTTATGCGGTGGACTTGGCTGTGTCACAAAGGCATAGATTCTGTTAGATTTTCCCCTCCCTTAAATCCCAGGATTCTAAACCGGTAGAAATTATTTACTACAGGTTCGCCTCCCTCGCACGAACTCCCAGCAATCAGCTGCTCCCCAAGCAGCCCACGCTGTGTCAGCTCCAGCACTCGGCGCCATATAGTGACGTCAGGGAGCCTCTCCAACGTAATTCAGCCGCGACACAGAGGAAAAAAAGACTCTTGTCAGTGGGGTTTCAGTGGCTTGTCAGCACTGAGGACAGCACGTGCGAATAAGTAAAGGGGAAGTTTGTAGCGCACAGTCCTCTGTGCCTTAGGACAATTATGCGGCTGGCCTGTGTAATCATGCCGCCTGTCTGGAGCCCAAAAATGCTCCGGTATGCTAAACACTAGCATCCCGCCTGACGGGATGCATTTTGTTGAATAAAAAGAAGTGGCGGCATGCCATCCCGCCCCATCCCGCCCCAATTCAAGCACTGGTTGTCGCTCCAACGAGGATTGTAGAAGGAAGTAGCTTCCCAAAAGGCCTGTTTGCCTTTAGAGCAGGGAACTCAGTTGATAGGCATCTAGGTTAGCAAAGGACTACAATGTACCCTACCTGATCGATCCCGATCCCCTCACTGGCAACGTCGGTTAACTGGGAATTGATGTACACCTATCTGCAAATACCTAAAGGAGTCGCTTCTATCTGACTGTGATCCTTACTATGTCCCAAGTGATTTCATCTGCTGTATCCTGTATATGCTGTGAGTAAACCTGAGTTAATTTGCATTTGTTCATAAATCTGTTCACCTGTTTTACTATCCAAGAACCTCCTGGCGTCAAATTTATCTACTTTTACACTAATTAGCTTGTGGGTTGTAGTTCTACAACATCTCAAAGGGGAAGCTTCCATTTAGCGAAGGTTCTGCCCTGAGTGTAGTTTCACAGTGTAACCCATGCTCTTACACTAGCTGGACACATTTAATTATATATGTGCTGAATAGCCCTAAAAAGCGTTACATTAGGATGCTTTTTAAAGGACTGCCCTGACCAAAAAAAAAATTGTGCTCTGGAATAACTGTGAGTTTGAATTCTGTTATTTACTACATTTAGATTTTAGCATATTCACATGCCAGAGTTTGAGTAATCATATGCAGTGTATGTAGTATCAAACTGAAAGAGTTCAGAAGACCTATGATGTTCAAATTTACAAAGCAAAGCTACTCCTCTATTTGAATAAACAAAAAGTTAAATGTCTAAAATGGAAAGATGTTTAAAATGTGTTACTGGAGAAAACCCTCTTGCATGAATATCATTTATTTTTGTCTTCTCTGACTCATTCATTTTAGAGTTATGAGTCAAGGGATGGTATTTCTATTACTGGAGTTTAAAGCTCATTATTGTTTTTCATGGAGCAGTTCTTTGGAATAGGCCTTTATTGTGTTTTATAGAACATGCACTGCATGTCAATATGAGCAGAATTAATAATGTCAATGTAAATATTAAGGATATGAAAACTTTAACTTTATCTCCAAGAAGATCTGGCTTGCTTTTGTATCCATCAAATGATTTTGCTTTAAATGTGTGTTGTTGAAATTACTCATATAAATGCAGTTAAAATAAAATCTAACTTGGTATACAAAATTACTAAACATTTAAGATGATAGTACATTTCTTCGGTTAAGCATGTAAATGCAACAGTAGAAACCTTACAAAGCAATTTATGTTTTTATAAATAATTTAGAACTAGCATATCACCAATTTGAATAAAATGTAAATATGTGCCTAATTTTTCTGATGTATAATGATATTATTAATAGAAATTATGTGTTTCCTGACCTTATGAAGATACAGTTGAGTTTGTTATTCCAAATGAGTATAAATTATTCAAGAATTTCTGTAAGCAGTTTATTATTACCTATCAAAATTGAGCACTTAACACAGCCTTCTTTATTAAATATGTATACATTTCTTATGTATTATTAACTATATGCACACAATGTTAACGGCATGCATTAAAATGCAATATAGATGCATTGGTGTTTTTAAAGCCCAGTTCATATCTGAGAACCCAGTCTAAACTTGAGATCATTAACTTTTGAAGAACCTTGCTGAAACGGTGCACTTGTACTATAATTTATTTTTAGAACAAGGCCTTGTTGAAGCTTCCCCATAGAATCAAAGAGATAAAAATATTTGCAATCTGTTCATTTCTTAATTTGATATAATGTGAGCTTTAATGGCCCCAATGTCAGTGGAATTGGACCAAAGGGTAACATTTCTGCCAAAAGAAAAGTTGCTTCAGTTTCAATTTATCAAGCCACTGTCACTTTATTGCTAAACACTTAACTCTGTTTGTAAGCTTGTTAAGCCTGTTCTTGGAAATGAAATGGATAAGGACAACTACATCTTGCACAAGACATTCTCTGTTGTACCTAGATTAAATTACAGACCAGGGTTAGATATTGGAACAAGGTCATAGGCTGATATAATTTAAAACTGGGAGGGCCATTTTATATCTTTGAAACTGTCAAATAATACAAGGCCTTTTTCTATCGTCCTGACATTTCATTTGTAACCCAGTAGTTTTGACTCATTACTTTATTGTTTATTTCCTTATGTCTGCAATGCATCAATAGTCATAATAGATGGAGATTGATAGGGAGCAGGGATTTAGTTGTAACTCAGCAATTATAATACTCATCTGGTCTTTGTTCTACTGTTCCCTAGTGAATCTCGTTTGTGTTCATTAATTTGCATGTTGATTACAGCCTCCGTATGATATTGATCTCCATTTCTCAGTTCTTTGGCTGTCAAGAACATTTAGTTGCCTGTGGCCAATATATTTTTTACCTGCCTCAAATGAAACAGATATATATCTAAACATTTGCGGATTGGAATTTTTTTAAAAAAAAATTACCTTAATTAACTTAAAAACAATTTTATGGATTCATTTACCTTTTTTGTCACAGATACAGTTATGGTAATTCCTGCAGGTTTATCTCTATGAACAGTTGCATTTGTTGTTTAAAGGACACGTGAATCCTTCATTTTCCTACCATCTATATATGTTGGGCACCTCTTCCCCACCTAAATGTCATTATATCCCCTTCATTCGCCAGTGTCATCACATTTTGCTTAAACAAACAGCAGCTTTCACCTCTGACACATCATCAATGACATTTACATCTGTAAAGAGCACATATGTACTGTAGGGTTCATGCGATCAAGAATGCAGACTTACTAAGGCAGAACTTATTTTGATGAACAGTTCTGCTAGGAATGGGCCCTGTAATGGTTAATCTGAGGAGTTTAGAAGCGAAAATAGGAGCAGACATCTAGAGCAGAGTTTCTATGGGAACCAGCAATGCCAAATCTTCATTGGCTGCTAGACTGGAGGGTGTTTTAGTGATATGAGCTGAGAAAAACTGAGCATGCTCAGTAGCCAAAAGTCAAAGAAAATTCCTGATCTATGGGGCAACGTGATTTAATGGATGCTGCAGCCTTACTAATAACCTTTTAACAACCAGGGTGGCAGGTATTTAAATTATTCAAAAAAGCTGTTCACTGATTAAATCTTTATGTGGGGAGTTTACATGTCCTTTAAGATGTAAATATAACCTATTTGGTAGGGGTAATATGCATTTAATAATACTGTGCATAAATATACCTACATATTTGAGTATATATACTGTATATAAAACAAACAAGGGAAAGTTGTGCTCACCAATAATTTTTAAAACCATTACGCTGGGGTGCAATGAGGCTGTGACCACAAAATACATACAGACAAATACAAGAGTCCTCTGTACTCAGCCCATTATCAATATATTTAGGACCATGAGACATTTTGTGCCTTAAGCCACTAAACAATGCCTTACCCTTTAAACAAAACAGGGATTGTGTGTGTGTGTGTGTGTGTGAAACCAGCCATGCTAAGGTCATTCTAATCCAGGGGTGTTCAAAAGGTAGATAGGGGTTTACCGCCGTTACATTTTGCACTGCGTAGATCATCTATCATTGTGATGCAATTTATCAACATTCTCATTTTAGTGGTTTTAAAACCCCAAAAAAAACAAATTTTCTCTAAATGCCATGTAATTTATTATAAGATCTGAAAATAAAAAGTACAATGGGAAGAAACCTGAACGATGTGCTAAAAATTATGAAAACCTCTAAAACCGGACAATTATTAGCAATAATAATCCTCTAAAAAGTCCAATAGGATCAGCACAGCTCCACTGACTTATATGGGACAACGGCTGCTTGCACTGAATAAATAGCACATTTTATTAGCATTCTAGCAAAATAAAAAAAATATATTTTTTCTGAAAAAAATATGAATTATTATATGAAATACGAAAAGCCGAATGTTAGTTAATCAGCCCCTTAGATTTGCAAAAACAATAGCTTGAGAAAGTCATGTTATTAGTTTAAATACAACATTTTCAATGAAGTAACACTTTCCTTCGCATTGTGACATGTGGGGTGGTAAACCCGATAGCTTTAATAAACCCCAAATAACTATAGTCTAGAAATCTCTGTGTATTGAGATATTAATTGGGTAACTAGTATGTAGAGCAAGCCTCTAACTAAGACATTCAGGAGCATATTTACCAAAGAATGAAAGTTTGGAGTACTTTCACCAAAAAATTAAAATTTGTCAGAAAACTACCATTTTGGCAAGTCATGTTTTGGTGAATTACTTCACACTGGAAAAAACATTGGCATCTTTTCATCATCAGGTGAAATTTCTTCACTGCTTAACTGTGTATATTTGCCCATGTATCAAGAACACAAGAACAAACACATTGTTTCAGTCCAACCTTCTCTTGCAGATCACTCAAAGTGCACCTATTGATGATGGAAATCCATGGATCTACTGTCTCGAAGGTGGAGGTCACTCTAGGGTTAATAAAGTGGCCTATGTCAAGTGACGCAGCAAACTGGGGCCTAAATTAAAGGGCACAAATGTTATTCTGATCTTGAGAACCAAAAATTACGACATCCAAACTGAAGATTTTCACAGCAATTGATTTGAATCAAGGGTATGTGCAACTGTGTGCATAAAACACATCGGTTGCATTTTCATTGGCCATTTTGTGACCACTTAGTACAATTACACTGGAATTATGGGAAAATGTGTCTTGCATTTGAAAATTGCATTTGCGCACTGTGATTGTAAATTACCCCTATATTTTAATATGCCTTAACCTTATTTGACTATCATATTTTTTTCTTGTGCTGCAGTTCTTGATTGTGTAAGTAAAAAATGATAAAGTAAACTAGTTTTATTCAGATAGATTAGGTGTTTCAATTCAGTCATGTGGATCCCTTTTTTTTAATCAGCACACGCTGCAGTTTTGTTACGTAGAAATATATTTATATCTGCAGGGTATTTTTTCATAACCAGCTATTTAAAATATTGCACATTAGGGAATGAACAGTAGTGCCCTCAAATAAGTGTTGATGCTTGTATATGCCAATGAGTTATTACTGTAGAAGTATCCTGTTTATATGCGCCAAATAATTGTCAGTTTTCAGGGCAGCACATTGGAATAGGTACATAAAGCCTTGTCAGTTGATAAACTTAACAGGTCATAAAAGAATATTGGTACCATAAAATGTTAAGCTAGTAAATGAAATAGTAATATGAATAGTGGGATTAGTGCAGCAAAAAAGAACACAAATTGCAGTTGTCAACATTACTTCTTAGGTTACTGTTTCAGATTTGTGGTTCATCATTTTAATGAAGACATCTGCAATACAGTCGAATGATTCAGTCGCACCTGCACTAAACTTTAATAGATAAAAAAAAAAGGAATGAAACAAGGACCATCAGAAATATTGAATTTGAATTTTTGAATTCTTAAAATATTTAAATTGAAATTGGCTCAGTAATGCATTATAAATGTGACAATTCCACCTGGTTTATTTCTTTTCACATAAATAATTCTTACTGCAGAATATATTCTTTGTTATTTCTTAATGCGAGTGTTTTTCTCTGAGTGCTATGAATGCATCAGTGAGCTATATTTTATATGTATTATACAATGCTGAGAAAATAGTAATAGTATGCAGTGTGCAGGTTTTTTTTCACTCAGCAACTGTATCCTGGGTTGTATTTTATTTAAAGGAACAGTTCAATGTGAAAATAAAAACGAGGCAAATAGAAGCAGGAAGTAGTGCTCTGGCTATTATGTTACACGTCCAGTCACTCCAGCCTTTATACATTAAATTTTTAACTAACTATATTAGAAACATTTTTTATTTTGCACAGCCTATCTATTTACCCAGTTTTTATTTTTACACTAAACAATTCCTTCAAGCACCAATATTTAAATGCAACCAGCTGCTTTGGGGTAAATCCAGGAACAAAAATGTGGGATCCAGGTGTATACACCCCAAACCATCAGCTTAAGGGGTAAATTATACAATTTGTGTTGCTATCATACTTTTCTTGATGACAAACAGGGATGTAGCGAACTGCCGATTTGGTGTTCGTGAACACCGGCAAAAAATGCGAACGTTCGCGGACAGTTCGCGAACTTCGAACACCCGCTAAAATCGTTCGATTCGAACGATCGAAGGATTTTAATCATTCGATCGAAGGATTTTCATTCGAATCGAACGATCGAAGCCATTCGATCAAATGCTTTTCATTCGATCGAATGCTTACAATCGTTCGAACGAATGGAAATCGTTCGATTTTTAGCAGTCGAAGGAATTCGAATGGTCGAATGGTCGAACGATCGAACGCGAACTCAAAATGCGAACGTTCCCAAACGTTCGCGAACATTCGGCGGACGCGAACGGTCGAAGTTTGCGCGAACTAGTTCGCAGCAGAACAGTTCGCTACATCCCTAATGACAAACATCACAACTAACTAATAATGTTCAAATTTTATTATTAAGAAAAAAAACACTACAAGGACACAAGACTTATGTGTTGTGTGCCTTGAGGGGCACTAAATCATAGGCATATTTGGTAAAAAGTTCATAGACACAGTATTCGTGGAGTTAAAATGAGTCATTGTCAAATATCAACTGTAGTTCTAGGCAGGCAAGTGATCAGAATGGTCAGAAATAGGCTAAGATTCAAAATCAGATGATATAGAGTAAAATATCAAAATAAAATAAAGGTCCGTGTCAGCACATATAATAGTAGTAATATTTTTTCAGTACCAAGCTTTCTGTTTTTCTGACAGGTCCTTAAGGTACAATGACAATACAAATTGAATGAAAGATCAGAAATAAAAGTAAAATGTGGCCAGTTGCGAGAAAGTTCAGTTTCCCTTAAATCAATTGTACCAGTTAGAAAAATGTTATACTTTACAACCATATCACATTAGATTGCTGTTGCATGCTCACTGGAAATTACAGGACAATTGAACAAACTTTATGAACTTAAGCAAACATTAGGAGAGGTGGATACTTAAAAAGAAGGGACAGAGTAGAGTGAGAATAGGGAAAAAAAGATATATTAGTTTTGATACTGAAGTAACTTCTTATTTTGTACAACACTGCTAGCAGAATAGTATTGTCACTGGAATTCAGTTACCAGAGCCTGGGGGGTTACAAGCAGGCAGCGATTCTTGTAGT
Organism: Xenopus laevis; assembly: GCF_017654675.1. Lineage (NCBI taxonomy): Eukaryota > Metazoa > Chordata > Amphibia > Anura > Pipidae > Xenopus > Xenopus laevis. Next base: position 67,604,118 of record NC_054375.1, read on the forward strand.
ATATTGTGGGCAGTAGGTGAAGCTTTGAGACAATCTGCATCAGGGGGACACACTACTTAAGACTTATCACTGTATAGGCCAAGCTGTTGGTATTGATTGAAGTCTGTGAATTTTATCCAATAAAATAATTGATTCCTTTTCAGAATTAGATTTAAGCTCTTCAAATCTTCAGATCTCCAACAGTGGATAGTGGAGAGTGGGCTAGCTGTTTGTCTCTATTTAATTGGAATTCAGGCTTTGGAAGCATCTCGCATCACTGAGACTAGTGAAATTTTATATGTGCTAAGGGAGAGAGGAGTGTAATGCAACAGTAGTGCAATGGGGCATGCCTGGGACATAATCATCAGTTATCTGTTTAATAATATCCTGTACTGTATTCCAAAAAGGTTTTATATTTGTGAGAGTCCCTGGGCTTGCTTTACATCTCCAACAGAGTGGTGAGACAGACCTATAGAGATGTGCTCGTTTTTAAGGGTATGTTTGTAGTTCAGTTCTTGTATCAGGGGCATGGAGATGGTGAGTGCAATTGTTGTAAAATCTAATCTCATTGGTAGCTGTCTTTGGTAGTATTGAGGTTGTTCTCACACTTCTCCTTAAATTTAGGTGGTTGGTGTGTTTTAAGCTCTAGTAATTGTGTATAAATAAGGGAGAATGCTCTTGTATATGCCTGCACAAGTGGTACCACCCTGACCCATACAACCCCAATATGGTGTTGCAAGCCAACATAATAGTCTCATTAGAAGGTTAAAGAACCTATCCCACTGCAAATTCTCTGATATGGGCAGAATACCATCCACCATCAATTCAACCCATAGATCCAGGACTCAAGTTTTAAAACATTTTTGAAAAGGACCTTTTCATCTCAATCCCTACTTGCCGCTGTGGGACAACATTTCAGAAATTTAGAAGACTTCCTCTACTAGCCACAGAGGGGAATCAAATACCTGGGTGACCTATTGAACACATTCATCACATCTTCTGAACCTAAAGCCATATGAGCCCCCAGGTATTTCCCGCTGTTTAGACATTTTTAATGTGTCTCATATTCATTGTTCAATTTGGTACATTCTCCCAAGCTTTGACCACACTGGCAATAGAATAGACCTTCTCTGTAGAACAGCCTGCAAAGTTGGTGTCCAGGCTCTACCACAATCTGTTAGCCAGTGTCCCTCCCCCATTTTACACAGCACAGGCAAGATGGCAAGCACTTATCCCAGAGCTCACCCAGGACAGATTGGCTCAAGGCCACAGAGACCATGTATAATAGCATGATATCAGTGAGAGCTAGACTAATCCAGTACGAAGTCTTCCAAAAGCATTTATACAAACTTCAGGCTATGGCGAGAGAGATGATAATAACTGTCTAAGGTGTAGAACTCCAGCGGCCAACTTTATACACATGAGCTGGGTCTACTCAGTAATAAGCACCTTTTGGTCCCAGGTAACGGCTTCCTTGGCAATTACCCTTAACTTTCCACAGGTGCTTTCTCCTTTAGTGTGTCTAGTAGGGGTAGTCAAACACTTAGTGCCTACTGCTCATGCAAGGCTGAGGTTTCGAGACCTATTGTTCTATGCCAAAAAATGTATATTAGGTTCACTAGGTTAGGATTAATTTAGTGAACTCCATAATACCTATAATTAAGCTCACATATGAAGCTAGAGGCACCACCCATACATTTGATAAAGTATGGAGTCCCTGGTGGGAATTGGGCCCAGCACACAACCAAGGAATGACATGGCTAATGTATAATGTATTTCTACTGCATTCAAAATGCTCCTTACGTAGTTGTCAACCTGTAAATATTATGATAAGTTTCTTAAATAAGCTCAGTCAAAACCAGTAACACAAGTTTTGATTTATTTATTGTCTTGTTAATGTTTATTGTTCATGAAAACAAAATAAAGCATTACCTTTAAAAAAACATATGCCCACAGGTCCATCCTCAGGTCAGTAATATGAATAAGAACTTCCACAAGGTTGAAAATCGTGTATTTTACATGCCTTTTTTGTTTTTTGTTACCCCATTTGTTTTTTGTTATCCCATTTTGTTACCCCATAGCATCACAGCATATTCCAATTTGGGAGAATGACAAATCTCAATATGAGCAATGAGTGAACTGACTGGTACTATTTACACTTACTTTTCATATTTCTACCAAAGACCCTTCAAGTGTCAGTTTTTTAATACTTTAAATCTATTTCCTTGAAATTAGATTATTTGTATACATACAATACCTCTGATTGACAGAGGCCTAAATGACCATAAAAACATTCCCTGCACATAATAGCAAAACTATAATATAAAAAACCAGAGATTTTGACACAATAGAGAATTACATCTCTCTCTCTCTCTCTCTCTCTCTCTCTCTCTCTCTCTCTCTCTCTCTCTCTCTCTCTCTCTCTCTCTCTCTCTCTCTCTCTCTCTCTCTCTCTCTCTCTCTCTCTCTCTCTCTCTCTCTCTCTCTCTCTCTCTCTCTCTCTCTCTCTCTCTCTCTCTCTCAAAAATCAAAACATCCATGCCAGATACTGCTTTTAGTATAAATCACAGTAACAACTTCAAATACCTCTGAACATTTTTAAATGTTACTTAGAATTTGATTTTCTTTATTATGCAAAAAAATGTATTGTTCAAACCTTTACCTAAGCTAAGCATGCTCTTTTGCCTGGTACAGCCACTGGCATATTCCCCAGTGGTGACATTTTTAATGAATCTACACAAGAAGTTCCTCATTTGGTGTTTCGTCTGTGTTTCTGTTGTGCAAATGTAATTATTATCCACCCACCGACCAATGGGATCAGAGCCTGATTTGGAGAATAACTGAACTAAGTAACTGGTAGAAAGGATATCCAGAGGAAATGTACTGTATATACTATTGCAGAGCTTAAAAAAAGCCTTAACTACAATATAATTTTCTGCAGTTTTCCAGTCCTATAAATGAAGCAAAATGTGCAGCCTATTGAACACAAGGCACAGGAGAGCCCTTCACTTAATGGCTGACTATGGCAGGTGCTAAATATCTGTCTGCCTTTCAGCACTACACTATATACATTGCACCAAAACTTTTAATCTGACGCAAGGTGCAGAGATCTGCCATATCCCCTGGTGCTTTGTGTATATATCCTAAGAATTGCAATGTCGCAACCAAGTGCTGCAATAATATATTAGTCTACTTTATTTATTATGTTTTCACATGGCATACCAATTGTTCTTGTTACACATTTTTCTGTAAGGTAATCTATTAAAAAAAGATTTGTAACAGTATTGTGACTATAAAAAATAACTCTGTAATGATAGTTTAGATAAGGAATGGGTTTGTTTACTATTGAAAACAAGTTAAAAACTAGGGCATATATTTTATCCAATACACATCTGTAAACTCTCATTCCCCAATTTTACCTTATTTATTATTAAAAAAGCTTGATTTAATTGGTTCGGGTAAAAACTCGATAAAAGCTAGTGAAAACCCTGTTTATACGATTTTTTTCAAAAAGCCAGAAATGGTCAGATTTTTGGCCTAATTCCAGCGCAGACCACAGAAACTTCCAGATACTGTAGGATAGGGACCTCTGCCATTGAGTTTTTAAAAGAAACAAAAATTAAAAATTCGAGTTTTGCCCTAAGAAGCCTGACAAGATAGATTTGGAGTTTAGTAAATAACCCCCTGTATGTAAGTTGGAAAATCCTCACTGTTCTGTGGAACCCATATTCACATTGTGAGGCAGATTTATCAAGGGTTGAAGTGAAAATTTTAATTTTGAATTCGAATTTAAAATTTAAAAATTCTAATTTTTGAGTTTATTTTAGTGTAATTTGACTAGGGAATAGTTAAAATTTGATTTGAGTTTTTTTAAAAAATTGAATTCAGATTTGGAAAAATATCATGTACTGTCCCTTTAAGAATTCAAATTCGACTATTCACTACCTTAAACCTGCCAAATTGCTGTTTTAGCCTACAGGCCTGGATTTGTGGAAAGGCCACCTAGGGCAGCAGGATTTTAGGGGGGCGGCATGCTGCCCAATCACACTAACATTGTTTCAAAAACACTGGGTACAATAATGTTTTAAATTTCCTGTGCGACAATCCCCATTGCTCCAGTCCAGATGATGAAAATTCTCACGAATAAAGGGAAGGGGACAGGGGCAACAAACGGCAGTGGGCCTAGGGGCACCCACTATGTAAATACAGCCCTGTTTGCCTATAGGGACGTCCAGGAATCAATTTGGAGTTGTTTGGAGACATCCTGAAAATCAAGGCTTTTTTTGGTGAAAAATCTTGAATAAAACTTGATTCGAATTCAATTTAAGTTCCAAAGGTCAATCCAATTCACGCAAATTTGAAAAATGTAATTTTTTGGAAAAACGTTGTCAAAGTCTGCCTGCTGTGTCTGCTTACCATGTGTAAACTTTTAAAAAAAATCACTACAGAGATTAACTGACTCCTGCATTGTTTAATCAAATTCAGACTGTAAACCCCTATATTGATCAAACTTGTTCACATATTGTTCACACCCCTAAAGCCTTGTACTGTTCACACCTGGGACCCAGACTGAAACTGCCCGCATAGTTCACCTGTTCACACTCATACAAACTGCTGGAGGGGCACCAGCACTGTGTCACTGTATTTACCAAATCTTAGAGTGGTCCTGATCAGTAGAAACTGTCTCCTGCTCTGTTCTGCCTACCCTATGCTCCCTGTTTATGCCATACTCTGTCTGTCCTATGCTCCCTGTGTGTTCCATTCTCTGCCTGCCCTATGCTCCCTTTGTGTGCCATACTCTGCCTGTGGAACATAAGCCTGGTATTTGTTTTGGGGGTATGTTAGCATTTGAAAATTATTGTTAGGGGGCCCTAAGGTGTTTAATCATGTGCTGATGGGTGCTGTGTTATCCACAGGGGAAAAGACATATAGATATATTGGTAGGTCTTAAAGGAACAGTTCAGTGTTAAAATAAAACATGGAAAATAGGCTGTGCAAAATAAAACATGTTTCTAATATAGTTAGTTAGCCATTTAACATATAAAATAGCATCACAGCATCCCATCAAATTAAAGAGTGGCTACATCTGTATAAAGGCTGAAATAAGTGGATGTCTAACATAACAGAACAGAACACTATTTCCTGCTTTTCAGCTCTCTAACTCTGAGTTAGTCAGTAACTGTAAGGGGGGCCACATGGGACATAACTGTTCAGTGAGTTTTAAATTGATCCTTAACAGTAAGCTCAGCTTCAAAAGCAACAGTTATGACCCATGTTGCCCCCATCAAGTCACCGATTGGTTTCTGCCTGGTAACCAATCAGTGGAAACCAAGAGAGCTGCAAAGCAGGAAGTAGTGTTCTGGCTATCAGTTCCAGACTGAGAATTAAAATAGGCCCTGGCATTTCGGGTACACAGAGGCCCAATCAGCCCACACAGAGGCCCAAACTGTCCACTAAATACTGACTTTCTATGGCACCTTATTGCAGCCCCTTTGGCATTTGCCAGAACTCACAGATTGTCAGTCCAGTCTAAACCAGCTTTCAAGAATAAAATCAAATACAAAAGTAGAAAAGTACAACTTGCTTCTGAGATGCAAGTTTAGAGCTGGGCACTGTCAGAGGGCAAATATATTTATTTTATGGAGCATTTTAGCAGCTTCTATGATCTAAATAATGTGTTTCCTCTTTACTTCCCCATGTAAGTAATGATATAAATCAAAAGAGATACAGATATGCTGCCAAAGTAGACCTAAGAATGGAAGACTTATAAGTGGATTGATGTGTGAAGTCCATTAAAAACTGTAGTAGTATAATAATTAATTAATTCATATATAGTAGGTGCTGGTTGTAGAACTGTGAGAGGGAAAGCAATGCTTTTACTCAAAAAGCAACATATAGCAAATATCTCATAACTATTCTATTGTTTGAAAGCTGCAGATTTATATAAAGCCATTAGTCATACTTTAACATGGGCTTTTTATTGAACCTACACAATCAATAGTTATAACTTCTTACATTTGTCAGCTGCTTTAACGAGTAAATGAAGATTGTTTCATTCTCTGCAGAACACATAGAAATACCTTAAGCTGAATACATATGATGAATACTAAATCATGCAGTTTTTGTTCTGTTTATTATATTGATACTAAATAATTGTACATGTTTATATGTTATTATAATTTAGTGCAAATGCCATGCTTTGTTTTGTAAATCTAATGACAACTTCAAGGAAAACTGTCAAAGTTCAAGTTCTATTAGCAGTTGGTTCCCCTTTAAGAACAATGTGTTTAGCATAAAAAAGGCATTAGAATTGAAAAGGACACAAATTAATAGATAATTTTATTTCATAGATGCACACATTACTCACACTTCATCATGGTAAAAGCTCATTAGAAATGGCCAGTGACCTAAAAAAAATATGAGTAAATGTTAATAGTTTTAAATATTGTGGTTCATACTGGGGTTGTATTCAGTAAATGATGGTTGTAAAGTACTTGCATTTAAATACGACAATGCACAATGTTCAGTATTTCCAGAAAAATATGCTTATTTTTTCAAGGGGGGCTATGTGTCGTCTACTTAGTTCTGCGGAGTCAGTTCAGTCAGCATAAAATGGACATTTGAAGACTCACTGGGAAAAAGTGGAAAAAACTAAAATGAACCTGTACCACACAAATGCAGTGAAAAAAGTTGGTTCTGTCTTGATATAGTAACATAGTAAGTTAGATTGAACAAAACACACATCCATTAAAGGAAAACTATACCCCCAAACAATGTAGGTCTCTATTAAAAGATACTGAGTAAAACAGCTCATGTGTAAAACCCTGCTTCATGTAAATGAACCATTATCATGATAATATACTTTTTTAGTAGTATGTGCCATTGGGTAATCATAAATAGAAAATTGCCATTTTAAAAAATAAGGGCCGCCCCCTGAGATCGTAAGATTCACTGTGCACACATACAAACCACATCTAAGGTCACATGAGCCAATTAACAGACAGAGTTCTGCCTTTTGCTTCCTCACTTCTTCCTGTTACAGTTAGGGGCCGATTCACTAAATTCGAGTGAAGGATTCGAAGTAAAAAAACTTCGAATTTCGAAGTATTTTTTGGGCTACTTCGACCATCGAATGGGCTACTTTGACCTTCGACTACGACTATGACTTCGAATCGAAGGATTCAAACTAAAAATCGTTCGACTATTCGACCATTCGATAGTCGAAGTACTGTCTCTTTAAAAAAAACTTCGAGCCCCTAGTTCGGCAGATAAAAGCTACCGAAGTCAATGTTAGCCTATGGGGAAGGTCCCCATAGGCTTGCCTAAGTTTTTTTGATCGAAGGATATTCCTTCGATCGTTGGATTAAAATCCTTCAAATCGTTCGATTCGAAGGATTTTATCGTTCGATTCGAAGGATTTTATCGTTCGATTCGAAGGATTTTATCGTTCGATTCGAAGGATTTTATCGTTCGATCGAAGGAATAATCCTTCGATCGTACGATCGCAGAATTTGCGCTAAATCCTTCGACTTCGATATTCGAAGTCGAAGGATTTCAATTCCTAGTCGAATATCGAGGGTTAATTAACCCTCGATAATCGACCCATAGTGAATCAGCCCCTTAGTGTTGGAGTATTTCTGGTCAGGTGATCTCTGAAGCAGCACAGATAGAGTCACGAAATGGTGGTTCAAGGCAAGAGATGTAAAAGGGCAATATTTATGTAAATATATATTCCAGTTTGGTAAGATTCTTTAATATGTCATTCAATTTGATATAAACTATCTGTTGCTTAAGTATTCATTTTGGGGGTATAGTTTTCCTTTAAGTTCGAACTTTTAAGTCTACATATAACCTGCCTAACTGCTAGTTGATTCAAAGGAAGGCCTCTCCAATTTGCCTCAGAGGGGACAAAAATTCCTTCCTGACTCCAAGGGGCAAATTCACTAATGCGCAAAGCGCCGAACGCTAGCGTTAATTCGCTAGCGTTTGGCATTTTCGCTACTGTGCAAATTCACTAACGAACGCTGGCGTAGTTTTGCTAGTGTTACTTCGCAACCTTACGCCAGGCGAATCTTCGCTAGCGACGAAACTACGCAAATTCACTAACTTGCGCAGTGTAGCGAACGCTACCTTTTACGATAGACTTCCTTTGCCACCTCAGACCTGGCGAAGCGCAATAGAGTAGATAGGGATTGTTTCAAAAAAAGTCAAAATTTTTTCTAAGTCCCAAAAAACGCTGGCGTGTTTTCTACATGATGGCTGATAGGCTGAAAAAGATCGAAAAAATTTTGGGGCTCCCCTTCCTCCCCCCTACATTTCCTGACTCATGGCAACTAACCTAGACAGTGGGCACATGTGTAGGGCAAAATAAAATTTTTATTTGCAGATTTCAAGGTTTTCTAGGCATTTGTAGTGCAGATACGTGTTCCTCCATTGAAATTTGAATTTCGTGCCGTATGCAAATTAGCCTTCGCTAGCGCAACTTCGCTTTATATAGCGAATCAACGCTAGCGCAACTTCGCAAACTTACGCTACCCCTGTGCGCAACTTCGGATTTTAGTGAATTTGCGAAGCGCTGGCGAAAATTCGCCTGGCGAAGTGCGGCGAAGAGCGGCGAAGTTGCGCCTGGCGCAACTTCGATTCTTAGTGAATTTGCCCCCAAGATGGAAATTGGACCAGTTCTTTGATCAACTTGTTCCACAAGCTATCTTTCATAACCCTGTATTCCCTCCCTTGCTTAAAAGTCATCCAAGCCCTTCTTAAAGCTATCTAATGTTTCAGCCAGTATGACTGATTTATGGGGGCAGATTTACTAATAGCGAGAAAAGTCGCCAACGTCTGCTTCGCACCCATTGCAACACAATACATTACATTTCCACTGTTAATTACACATGTCCAGGGAACCTTAATAAAGACAATGCAATTGTTATAATGCCATACACATGAGCCCACTGTATAGTTGGGGGCATATTTATCGAGGGTCGAATTTGAATTAAAATTACTTTGAAATCCTAATTCAAAAAGACCAACCGAAATTAAGTCAAAGGTTTTTTTTGGTCTAATATGTCCATTTTCGATCGCATAGGTCCATATTCTGCTGAATTCGAATTGTACAAATCAAAGAAATAGCGCATTCATTCGAATTCGATTAGAAGTTTTTCACATAAAAAAACTTTGATTTTTCAAAGTCCACCAATTGACTCCAAATAGGCTCTAGGAGGTGCCCCATAGGCTAAAACAGCAATTCGAAGGTTTTAGATGGTGAATGGTCGAAGTCGAATTTTAAAGAGACAGTACATGATAAATTTCGATATTTTAATTTTTGAATTTTTTTCAAATTCAAATCAAATTTGGACTATTCCCTTGTCAAGGTACACAAAAATAGCTTGAAATTCGTTTTTTTTTTCCATTCAAAAATTCACCTCAACCTTCGATAAATCTACCCCTTAATGTTCTATATGTCAGAAAATGTATGGAGGAAACCAGTTACCCCAAAAAAATTTTTTAGGACTTTCGCAGGCTATTGCTCTGAAAAAAGGAAAAGATGCCAGCGTTTATGAACTTTGATGCTTTTTCCACTCACATAATATGATGTAAGTAACAGAAGATTGAGGAAGATTAAAGCACTCCATTGCACTTCACGTGGTCTGAGCTGGCAAGTCTGGCAAAAGTGGTAACGTTCAGTAAAATCCGCATTTTAGTGAATTTGCAGAGTAACGTCCATTCACCAGAGCGAAAAGTCATCTGGCTATAGAGTGAGAATGACTGCTAGCGTCTATCTCTTTCGTTAATGAATTGGCGGTTGGCGGTCAGAAGGGTTATGGATACAGGAGAGTCGATTACCAGGCAGGGTCAGGATTCCAGAAGTCAGGATAGTTAGAACAGGCAAAGGTCACAACAGGTGTTCAAATAACAGACAGGATACAAATCAGAAGCACCAGGAACTTGCTAGAGGCAAACCTATAACGGGCAAAGATCTGTAGACAAAATGCTCCTTTTATACCCCTTTAAATCTCGCACCCCAGCGCCTATAAAAGAAGCAGAGGCGTGCCGTGCGTGCCCTAAGAGACGGCAGGCATGGAGGCAAAAGAGCCTCGTGGCGGGTGTCCCCTCCGAGGGCGCGACAGGCGTCCCTGTCAACCCCCTCCCACTAGACCACCAGGGTGAGTCATTACAGAAACAAAGGGTGTATTGTTCATTTTAATTTTTGGTAAAGCTTTATGAACCATATCCTGAGCTGAGCGAACAGTGCCACTATGAGGTGGACTGGGAACTCTGACTCCTCTATAGTATATACTGAAGAAAATTTAACAAATTTGTCTTTTCTGTATTTGTATGCAACAAAGCTTGCACCTGACAACACTGCATACAGTAGGGGAAGCGCAGGAGCAAAATGTGGGAGTACATGTACTTTCATGTATGGATGCAAGGCATTCTGGATCCCTGTTTAGGTGTTAAGTACAGGGCTCCCTTGTTCCTGTTAGTGCTGCATGTTACACATTGAGCTAGATGTACCATAAAGATGCAAATTTTTGTGCTTTACCATAATTGCACAAGTGCCTTTATGATATCATTATATAGCGAATATCTTGGGGATGTCATAATGGCTTGGTAAAGGAAAAAATGCTTTTGTGATGGCACAAACATCTTATAATATTGAAGAAACTAGCTTAGTAGATGTCATGATGGCAAACTATTTGGGGATTTTGGGAACACACACAGCTTTTAGATATAATAATAGTACAGATATTACTGTAAAATCATAACAAATGTCAATTTAAACTCAAAATTGCACAAAGATCATTGACAAGCAGCAATGCCAGAAATATAATTTATATATATATATATACATTATTGTAATGGCATATTGCACAAATATGATTTTGAAGTCATATTTGTTAACTGTTGTGCAATGTTTGCAACATAAAAACAGGTCACAGGCAAAGAACTACTCAATTCAGCATAAAGAGCATTTTGATCACTGAATACTGCACATTGGTTTGGAATTCTGTAAGGAGGTGAAGATGAAATTCAACTTGTCATTAGCTGCTATGTCTTGTATCAAGAAAGCAGAAGAGTAGCAATCAAGACATCTGGATCTAAATTTAAGAGCCTGTGCTTCACTGTAAGACCTCATAATCCCCAGAAGGGTATCCTTCTTAGAGGCTAGGCAGCTGAGCAGTAGCAATCAAGACACCTGGATCTGAACATGAAGAGCTAGAGGGTGAATTATCAAGACAAGAAAAAAGCGATACATAGCAAAAATGGATTTTAAAATTATAGTATTTAAGTTATCAATATATTTAAAAACAAATCAAAACAAAAATGAAATAGCTAACATGAGTGAAATAATTCAGTATATGTATAATGACATCTGTCTCCATAATCCATACAAAAATATTTTTAACAGGTACCCCAAATAAAGTTTGTGTCAATTTGTGTCAATTTGTGACAATTTGTGTCAATTTGTGTCAACTCATTTTGCATTTTTGTTTTAATATAGAACAATCTATATTGTGTTATGCATTTATGTATCTAATAATCGATATTGTTAAATGCAGTTATGCGGTATTAAATAGTGCAAAACTGTGAAACTGAACACAGTTTTCTCTCAATGCCATCAACTTACTTCTTCAGAGCTATTGTGGGAGGAAAAAATTGAATCAAAGATTCCTCGCACTTTAGGTCTATTTGATGTCACCCTGTGTTTTAAAAAGGGATAGGAATGGTATCCTACCTGCCATTTCACCCAAGGGGGTGGAGGGATTTTGGCCAATAATAAACAAATCAAATGATTGACTTTAAAGGTTAATTTAACAGTAAAGATGTGTAAATTCTGCTGCCTAGCGTAACAGTGCTGGTTATATGTTTCTGATGTTACCAAGGTGTGGTGGATTGGAGCACATCCTATAATTAGCCATTATATTTTAAAGTTTCTTAATAAATGTGAAAACTCAATAGGTTATTGTTGTATTAACAGTGTAAAGTTAAAATGCAGCTTTTGCCTGACCTAGTATGGTAAGCAGATTTACACTGCAAAACATTTGCAAACTTTAAGTTCAATAATTCTGAATTACAGGAGTTGTTCTAGCAGAATTAAAATGTAAATAACATACACTACAGGGGATAAGTACAAAAAGTACTTTGTAGATATTATACAGCAGAGGCTGAAGTTCTGAAACCCTGATTTGTCACTTGCAATGAGATTTTCACATATTCATATATATATATAGTCTCTTCTACTTGATGTGCACTAATGGGAATCAAATGAACGGTGACAGTTGCCTCTTGGGTTCATTTGATTCTGTTGTTTTATCTCAGTGTGCTACAGAAGTCAAAATTAGATTAAACGTTGTATTAGAGGTTCTGTGCATGCCTGTGCCTGTGTATTAGCTGCCTTACTGTTATAGTTCTCACACTTAGCCCAAATTTGCATTGCATCATGCCTTTTCTAGGAATTCCGTTGCCAATAGCAAGGGGTGCTTTTTCTATTACAATGTTTAAAATACATTCAATAGTTGCAAAAGGGCTCGACTCTTGTCATCCATTAGCAAACCCCAATTCTGAGTGCCATAACGTATATATATATATACAAACTCTGAGGTCATATGTTTATTCTATTTTATTCTACTCTATTTTATTTTAATATTATATATTATAAAAGTATTTCTCCCACCATACCAGCCTTTTCAGCACTTAAGTAAATAATTAAGTAAGAAAATAATTGAGATTACAAAGCTTATCAAACTAAGAGGAGTGAATATCACTGTAGTTTCAAAATATTTGATTTTATTTTTTTATAAAAAGCCAAAATTTAAAACTTCTGTAAAACTGCACAACTTTGTTTCAGAGTAAGTAAAAAAATAAAGAAAGTTTAGGAAAACTATTTTATGAAAATGTAATGATGACATTATGTAATGATAATGTTTATTTAAATATCACAAAATCTATTGATGAACATGAATAATCAGTTTTGTTTGCAGGTGTAAGGTTATTCTAACAGTTCAAACTAATGTCAGTATAATAGATTACCCTACCAGAAAATAGGATGCTGTACACTTTATTTCACTGTTTTGCAGGCTAAAAGCAAATACTGTGAAGGTCAGGTGTTCAATTCTTGTCCCATAATTCAAATCATGTCTTGTGAGCCATCAAATTGCATCTGCTTAAGTCATATTAGAACAAAGCAAGATGGAATAGACAGCTTTACTCTCTCCACTGTAAAACTGGGGTCATATTGTTCTGCCACATAGGACAGTAGCAAATCATTCTTGTTTTTCATATGTCCCTGCCAACTGTTCATGACAGCTTTCAGTGTATAATAATCACCCTTTTTTGTAATACTCTTTGAAATAGTGTTTATTTGCTATCATATGTAATCTTTCCTGCTATACATTTAATTTTCTACATTGCAAAAAACATTCAATGCATTAAAAACAGAGACATTTTATTACAGGATTTAAGATTCCTTATCCCGAAAACCCATTATCCATACAGCTCAGAATTACTGGAATGTCATATATTATTAAAAATGTTTTCCTCTCTCCAATAATACAACATTACCTTATGTAATGTTTAAATGTATTGTAGTAAACCTTATGTATTGAGATCCACATTACAGAAAAACCCCAAATCCTTGTTCCAAGCATTTTGATAGTAATAGATCTCACACTTGTAGTCAGTTTCTGTAAGGTTTGCATTGACATTAAGGTGACTTAGACTTTAAACTCTACAGAGCAGGGACCTTCTTTCTACCCTGTATTTTACCTCATGGCACAAAGGGGCTGGTTTAACAAAAAAAGGCAGGGAAAAAACGTGAACAAGAATTTACAAGAGAATATTTTTCAGAACCTTGAATAGTCAGTATTTATTAAAGTAGAGTCGCCAAATAAATGCTGGCGAGGTTCAATAGAAGTAAAAGTCTATAACAGCTTTATTCATTTATTTTCCCAGTTCATTAAGGGGGTTATTTATTAAAGTCCAAATGCCAAAGACCCCAAAAAATTCATTTTTTTAGGGATTTATGTATTATACCCTGAGGATAGAAAAAGTCCGAATCCGAAAATTTGGGATCTCAGACCTGTCGAGGTTGCATATACTGCAAGTCAATGGGTGAAGTCCCAAAGATATCTTGGTCTGCGTTGGGTAATCCGAAGATTTTGTGGTTTTTGGGCAAAAATCGGAAAAAGTTTTCAGATGGAAAATCCGGAAAATTCGTACCATTAATTTTTCTCACGATTTTTTGGTTTTGGGTTGGAGTAGTTTTCAGAAAATGATGAGACAAATTATGACTTCGATAAATGGGCCTCTATTACATGCAAGTTTATAACCCTCACTGAAAATTAATGGAACTATGTGACTTTTGCTGATGTGGGACTTTTTTTTCAGAGAAAACCCACAAATGGGAATATTCTGTCTCTTATGTTTTTTTTAATAAGCTGTGAGAAAATATTACCTCAGCCTCAAAAAAATTGATACATCGGCCCCTTAATCTCCATATATTTAATAATAAATATTACGTATTATTATTTACAATGCTTTTCCTCCCTGTGTGTGCGTTTCTACATTGTAAAATTGTACTGAGCTGTGTAGTGGTTTATAAATAAAGTTATACATACATACATACATATATAGGGTTCAGGACAAATCTGTTAGATTGTATAATATGGTACTATACTATGACTAAAGCCCATATCGGATGCCTATGATACCCACTGCATAATTAATTAAGCATTATCAAATAGCCCTTATAGAGCTTCAGATGTATGCTTTCTTTTTTTTTTAAACTTTATTTTTTTGAATTTTCAAAATGCAGTTATTACATGTGACATAGATGACATTATCACTTTCCATCTACCAGTTATACATTTTGTGCGGTAAGCAGTCATCACAGATCAAATTCGCGTATAATAACAATTCTCACAAAAAAGAAAAAGAAAGAAAGAAAAACAAAACAGAAAAACAAGGAATTGCAGATTGTGAACAGAGAAGGGTTCAGTTTTGACAAAGTGGACACCTAATTATATCGGTTCTAGTTATTCAGTAATTTCAGTGATCAGGGGGGGAAGGAAAAGATCCAGTTTCCCCATATTTCATCAAATTGAGGGAGCGATCTGTTACATAGGGCCGCAAGATACTCCATCCGTTTCACCTCCTCTATTTTATCCTTCAATTCACTTTCCTGTGGGGTGGCTTTTTGCTTCCATTTTTGACAGATCAGCCTCCTGGCTGCCGATAGGATATGATTCATTAACTTCCTGGTTGCCTTAGTGAGATTAAGATTAGGTTTCCCCAAGAGAAGAGTCCATGGCTCCCTTTGTATAGTGGTGCGTAACACTGTTTGCAAAAGTGTTCTCACCATGTCCCAGTAGGGTATAATCCTGGGGCAGTCCCATAAAATATGTGGCAGTGTCCCCCTGTGCCCACAATCCCGCCAACATCTATCTGGGGTTGATGGGTAGATTCTATGGAGTTTCTCCGGGGTATAGTACCAGTTCAACAGAATCTTATAAATATTTTTCTTTATATTGGACACAAGTTGAGCTTTTCTTAGCATTATCCCATATACCTTCCCAGTTTCTATAACTTATCTCTGCGGGAAGTTATCCTCCCAATATATCATATATTTATGTTTCGGGAAGTCATCAATGGGCAACTGTATCAATACATCATAGATATGAGATATAACCTGTTTTTGACCTGGGCCCGTGTAACATAGTTTTTCAAAGGAAGAGAAAGCCTGCTTTGTACTCGTTTTCATTTGGGGTCTAAGATAGTGTGAGACTTGCAGGTACTGGTAAAGGGGGATATCCACGTTCCCAGATCTTGTTTTCAAAGTTGCTAAGTCCACGGGCATTCAATTAACAAAGTCCCATAGATCCCAGATATGGAATACAGTAGGATGGCCCCAGTTCTGCCCAAAATCTAGGTTACAACCCGGGGGAAATTCTGGATTCCCTAATATGCTCCGTAAGGGGGAGGACTGGGATTGTAAGGTATGTTGGGACTGGGCTGCCTTCCATATTTTTCTGGTAAAGTCGATAGTATGTAGAGGGTAGGTCGTCCCTTTCGGTATCCCTCCCGAACCCCATACCATGTTGGTCAGATGAAATGGGCAGACAGCTGCACCCTCCAGTTCGGACCATTTATTGATATGGCTACTAGCTGTCCAGTGAATCAGTTGCCTGAGATGACATGCCCAATAATATTTTTTAATGTCCGGGACTGAGAGACCGCCCTGCGACAACTTCCTGAGTAGCACATCTTTATTAATTCTGGTTTACGGTAAGCCCATATAAATTTAGTAAACATGGATTGTATGTTTTTCAAAGTTACAGTGGGCACTTCAATGGGGAGCGTTTCAAATAGGTACAATAAGCGCGGTAACACGTTCATTTTTATGGAAGCCATTCTCCCAAACCAAGACAAAGTGCCCCTATTCCACCTTTCCAGATCCTTTCTAATTTGATGTAAAAGAGGGGGAAAATTACAGGCCATAAAGATTTTCATATTTCTTAGATATGTGGATTCCCAGATATTTGATTGAGTCAGATTTCCATGCATAGTTGAAGTTTAATTGCAGGGTCTTCAACATATGTTGTGGAAAGTGTAGCGGAAGGGCCTCAGTCTTATGCTCATTAATCTTATACCCTGAAAAGGAACCATATTCCTGAAGCGTTTTATGTAAGTTTGGGAGGGATGTATACGGTTGAGTAAGCGTCAGAAGGACGTCGTCCGCAAACAGGGAAAGTTTATAGGATTTATGCTGAAATCGGATCCCCTTGACATCTGGATTATGTCTTATGGCTACTGCCAGTGGTTCTATGCATAATGCGTAGAGAAGGGGCGATAGAGGGCATCCCTGTCTAGTACCATTAGTGATTCTGAACTCAGTGGAGAGGTTATTATTTATTTTGACAGCCGCTGTAGGTTGACTGTATAAGGCTCCCACTGCCTGGAGGAAATTCCCCTCAAAACCCATTAACTCTAACAAAACCATCATATAATTCCAGTCTAGACGATCGAAAGCCTTCTCCGCATCTAGACTTAACAGTAGCGTAGGTTGAGGGTTGGCATTTACCACATCAATTAGGTCAATAGTCCTTCTAGTATTATCACCTGCTTGTCGGGTCATTATAAATCCCACCTGATCACTATCTATGAGGCGGGGCAAAATATGGACCAGTCTGTTTGCCAGAATCTTACTAAATATCTTTAGATCCACATTGATCAGGGATATGGGCCTATAATTAGTACATTCTAGGGGATCTTTCCCTTCTTTGTGTATTAAAGTGATATGAGAGAGGGCCATAGTTTGAGGTATAGTACTCCCCTTTAAGAACCCGTTGTACAAGTCTAATAGATGTGGAGTGAGAATGGATTGAAATGTCTTGTAATAGCCATAGGAGAAACCATCAGGTCCCGGAGTTTTTTTCCCTGGGGCATCCTTAAGGACCTGGGCTATTTCCGCTTCACTTATATCCTGGTTGAGAGGTGGTTTGTCTCCTTCTAGGAGGGTAGTCAGGGCATCTTTTGGTAGCCAGGCTTTCAGTTTAGTCTTGAGTACCCTCCTAAGTTGAGGTACATCCCTTTGCGAATGAGGATCTAGATTATAGAGGGATTTATAATAGTGGTAGAAGACCTCAGTGATATTCTCAGTGGTATGTTCTAACTTCCCTTGCTTATTTCTAATAGACATTATTCCCCTGGCCAGTTTTTGGTCCCTCAGTTTTTTTGCCAGTAGGGTGTGGGCTTTATTCCCATATTCATAGTATGTATGCTTGGTCCAGGTCATCAGTTTCTCTATCTGAGTAATATCTAGGTCTTTCAATTGATTTCTATAAGAAATTACTTTGGTCAGTTTGGCTATGGTAGGTCTTTCGTAGAGCCGTTTTTCCGCTTCCCTAAGGGCCTTCGTTAATCCTAATCTGGTGGATTCCATATCCTTTTTACGTCTGGAGGCTTTTGCTATAAATTCTCCCCGGATTACTGCTTTATGGGCCTCCCATATTATTGCTTTAGAAGTAACTGAATCTTTGTTCAATACGAAAAATTCCTTTAGCGCTTTCTCAATCTGAGATTTAGTTTGCTCATCGCTCAATAGGGTGTCATTTAACCTCCAAAAATATGCTTTTGGTTTGGGTCTCGCAAACTGAATAACTAATTCAATGGGAGCATGATCCGACCAGGTAATATGATGTATCTCGGTAGAATACGTAAACCTCAGAGCAGCTTGATTCAGGAAGACATAATCAATGCGGGTGTGGGTGTCATGCGGAGGGGAATAAAATGTATATGCCCTTTCTTTTGGATGCTGGATGCGCCAGGGGTCGTAGAGCTTTTGGGTTCTAATTTGCTGCCGAAAGGCCTTGGCTATGTGCTCTGCTTGGGTTGTACATTTAGACCTATCCCGGATTGCTGACCAGGCCATATTAAAATCCCCTGCAATAATCAAAGGGGTGTTCATTGAGTAAGTTAGTTTAGCCAACACCTTCTCTAGATATCGACTTTGACCGCTGTTCGGACAGTACACATTTACCAGAACAATCTCTATGTTCTCTATCATGCCCCTCAAAATCAAAAATCTCCCGTGTGGATCCTTAAGGGTCTCTATTGGGGAAAAGGGTAGATTTTTATGAAATAGGATGGCTACCCCTGCTTTCTTAGTGTGACCTGAGGCGTAGTGGATCTGAGGGTAAAGTTTTGATGAAATATTATTCGATTTCAACTGAGAGAAATGAGTCTCTTGTAAGAAGACAATGTCAGCTTGGTGACGTTTGGCCTCTCTTAGGGTTAAATATCATTTACGCGGCGTATTGAGGCCTTTGACATTCAGTGATATCAGTTTAGGCATATTTCAAGTCCCAGAGGAAAAGGTTCTATATTTACCCTCAGATTCACCAGATAATGGCGCCATCATTCCCAATAAAATTGAGATACAATCCTGAACACAACCTGCTTCAACATTTGCAAACAAAACACAAAATTGTGAACATTCAAACAAAAAAACATATAAAACGCTGTGGTGGGGTTGTAGGGGCATATGTACTCTAAGCAGATGATCACCGTTAGGGTAGCGACTATTGCAGTGGTACAGATGTTGTGTCCCCATTGTATCCCCAGCGTCCAAGGGTGTGTCCAAACGACACGTTAGATCCATGGGGGGTGGCGGGGGCATGAAGCAACAGAGTGGGCGAGGGCTGGGGGGGGCCAATAAGGAAAAGTAATTAGAAAATCAGCCAGGTACAGTTAGTATCATCATAGTTACCACTGTCGGTAACGGAGAGCTGGGTGTAGCTTCACAGTGAGCCACGAAGTCAGGGTGGCTGGGGTACTTCCTTGCCCTTCCTTGGGGTCGGGAGCTGCGTTGGAGGAGGTCGGTGTCTCTTTCGGTATGCTTCTTGCCATTGAGGTCTTTGTGGCATCGGTGGTGGTGATTGTATATCCTGCCAGTCTGGTAAGTCCATCTCCGGTAGATCCCAAGTGTTGAGGAATGGCTGCAAATCTTTGTGTGTTTTCAGGATTGCAGCTTTGCCTTGGGCTCTGGCTGTCAGTTGAAAAGGATAACCCCATCTGTAGGTTATCTTCTGTTCCTGAAGTTTTTCCAAAAGAGGTTTAAGCAATTTCCTCTTATAGAGTGTCTCTCTGGAGAGGTCAGGGAAAAAATGTAGTCTCACCCCATCGTAGACAAATTCCTTGGTCCTCCACGCTCTGTTCATGATCCTCTCTTTAAGGCTATAGTCGTGGACCCTGCAAATAATGTCTCTAGGGGCGTTATTAGCAAGACCTTTAGGTTTCAATGCTCTATGAGCACGGTCCAATAACACAGAGTCCGTGAGGGGTCTGTCCAGTAAAGTATTGACAATTAGTCTCACCGACTCTTTCAAATCTTCCCGATCCTCAGCTTCCGGGAGGCCCCTAATCCTGATGTTATTGCGCCTCTGTCGGTTCTCCAGGTCCTCTACATGCGAACACAGGTTCTGTATCTGAGTTGATTGTTTCTGGACCATAGCACGGAGTTGGCTCACCGTGTCCAGTGTAGAGGCGTCTGTCTGCTCTAGTTCAGCAATCTGAGTCGCCATGTTTTGGAGATCGGATTTCACCTCCTGGATATCAGCCTTGTGAGCTTCCTCTATTTTCCGTATGAGCTGTTCCAGGTCCTTTTTAGTAGGCAATGTGCGGAGATGAGCCCTCAGATCCCATTCCTCATCATCACTCATGTCGTTAGGGGAGTCTTCTGACGTCGCGCTATTAATGGGCGCTTCTGACTGCACTTGTGTGTCAGCATGCGCTCCACCCCGAGCAGGTTTCCCCTGGGGTTTATTCAGCTTTATATTGTTCGGGGTCTTTGATGGGAGGGATTGCTCCGCTGGAGGTGGAGGTGAGTGGGCAGCTCTCTGGGTCGGCGGGGACCAACTGACCTGGTCGGAATCACTACGATCTTCCGGTTCTGCGGCCTGGTCCGCCGCCGCCATTTTGGTTGCGTCTTTCCCGGTCCCCGCTCGATGTTGTTTTTTGAAAAGTTGCGCTATGGCGTTCCGCTCAGTAGCGGGTTGTTGACCGGGAGAAGCCTTGTGTTTCTTATGCTTCCCCATTTCGACAATGTCGCGCACTGTTGGCTGTATTAGATCGGGTTTAACAGTCTAAGCCCCCGGAGCCTCTGCAGGACGCGTCTCTATCCCTCCATGTCCAGGCCACGCCCCCTCCAAAAGTGAGATGTATGCTTTCTAATGATCACTACAAACAAATATGTTTAGCTAGCCGATGCCATATTCTCTTTGTAATGAGAAATCAATAACCTGAAACTGATACTATATTTCGGGCATAAGTCTATTATTTAGTACCATATTAATTACTGAATCATTTACAGAAAAAATAAGGAATAAACAAAATAAATGTAAGAATGTATCACAGAGGTTTACTCTGTAATTAACAAATACCTGTTAACGCACTAGCTCAGTATGTTGCCTGAAAGAACAGTTTGCACTTTCCACCTTACAATTTCAATGATCTGTAAGTTTGTTTGCCAGTTCTCCCCTGTTTTTGACCATAATTCCAGAGAAATTGTGTCAACGAGGGGGCAAAGCACCAGATGGCATCACTTCTAGCACTTAGCATCAAAATAATGTCTATGCATGAAGTGCAAGGGGCCGATTCACTAACTTTGAGTGAAGGATTCGAAGGAAAAAACTTCGAATTTCAAAGTTTTTTGTTGGCTACTTCGACCATCGAATGGGCTACTTCGACCTTCGACTATGACTACGACTTCGAATCGAAGGATTCAAACTAAAAATCGTTCGACTATTCGACCATTCGATAGTCGAAGTACTGTCTCTTTAAAAAAAACTTCGACCCCCTAGTTCGCCATCTAAAAGCTACCGAAGTCAATGTTAGCCTATGGGGGAGGTCCCCATAGGCTTGGCTAACTTTTTTTGATCGAAGGATATTCCTTTGATCGTTGGATTAAAATCCTTCTAATCGTTCGATTCGAAGGAATTATCCTATCTGCGCTAAATCCTTCAACTTCGATATTCGAAGTCGAAGGATTTTAATTCCTAGTCGAATATTGAGGGTTAATTAACCCTCGATACTCGACCCTTAGTGAATCGGTCCCCAAGTGTATGTGTTGATACAGGCAACTATGGGAACTTTGTAGCTACCTCCATATTTGGAGGTGGCAGTACTATTGTAATAAAATTGTACATTGTTATAAGAATTTAAATCAGATGATACTGATGCTTACATAGTATCACTTGGCTTTTAATGTTATTGGTTGAGGGGGGAAAAAGCATGACAACAAAAACATGTAACGTTAATATAGTTGTTAAAGACAATTTCCATTGATGTCTGCAGAAATTCTCCAAATTTTACTTACCGAATGTTTACCTTTTTTTTCTTTGATAAATCCTGACTATTCATGGTTCTGAAGAATATTCTTAAATGTATTCACTGTGATATTTTTCTTGAATCGAGAAAAAATGCAAACTTGAATTATGATATATATCGCTTCCAAATCTTGTGAAAATATAAATATTTCACTGGGCAGTAAAAAGTCTTTACTTTTATAGCTTTACTGTGTAGTTTGAGTCTCAGCAGTAATTTCTCATTTTTCAAACATTTTTCTATGGATGTGATACTGACTCAAGCATCTGTGTGAAAGGATCAGGTACATTTCCAATATTTCACGAATCTGTCAAGTGTCTCATTTTCGATTTTAGCTTTTTCTTTCAAATGCTGTTATAGTCTAATGTTCAAATGCAAAATGTATTACATTGTCATGAAACGCTGTGTGAGAGTGCATCTGGACCAGGTGAGAGTGGATCTGGGCCAATGGGATCCTTGAGGGTCACTGGCTCACCGGGTTTTTTCCCAGTGTCCCTCTGGCCCAGTCCAACCCTGTTCATAGCTGATCTGGAATTGTGTTTGAAATGTTGGTTTTATTGTAGTCATGTTAGGCTTTTATCATTGTTTATGCATTTATGCAAAAATAGCCATTCTTGTTTTAATACAGTTGTTTCATATTTTTTTCAATCCTATGGACTCATAAATAGCTGTCAAATTTTTATCAAACTTGATTCACCTACTTTGACATATGCAACCTATTTTTCTGATAATATTTGTATGAGCTTTATTTGTAAAACTAACTATAAACATACTGAACATTTGCAATGCCACGGACACACACAAGATGCACATCATTACTGTTATAGGGCTATTGTACCTCTTGGCTGGTACAGTAAATGCATTATATAGAACACAGCATTTCTAGTGCTAATCATTTTTAGGCATTAGTTCTCCTAAAAATCTGTACATTTTTCAAAAAATAAGACAAATGCCCTGTTGCTTTATTTAAAAATGCTTGGTTGGTCGATTAAACAGGGCAGGAAGCATGGTGCCTCATTACCTTAAACTCACTCCCTGTCCTGTTCCTGTAAGTCAATTTTAAACTTTGCATTTACAAAACATTTCTCAAACCCCGAAACAGCAAATTAACTCTTGTAATAGGAAATGTAAAACAGATTTTTACAAACAGTTGAAAAGCCCTTTCTTAAATACTCAAGATAAATAAATAAAACATTTGAAGTATTCTTATTTTTACAATATTTTGAAAACAATTATAAATAGATATAAGCTGTTGCTATGTTACTTGATCATTTTTTAATTAGTAATAAAAGCATAACTAAGCTGTTTATTGCTGCATGAAATATCCGAGGGTATACAGTCCAATGATTTAAACCAAGTTGAAAATTAAATTCAAAAGACAAGCTAATTGTTTCTATAGTAACTGTCATTTGAAAGTGCAAGATAACTTCAAATTGCATCCTCTTAACATTCCATTAGGTTTATAATGTTTGAGATCTGTCAAAAGGTTATATTCAATAGAGCACTGCAGGCAGAACATATTACTCACATGAATGGTTTTGGGTTACTAAATGTGTTACATTTCAAATACCAAAGGATTGTGTTGGTTCACAGGCTATGAACAGATACATTTATTTGTATATCAATAATGAAAAGCTGGAAAGGTGATTGGTTTACTGTAGATAATGCTAATGTTAATATGAAAAATCACAAATGCTGTTTGCATGTGTGTATTCTCCTCCCTGTTTGTAACTGCAGAATAAACATGTTTTCCTAACTGAAATAATTTTCAGTTTTAGTGGTTTTAAAGTTTTAATGAGAGCAGCACTGGTTCCAAAACTTGGTATATATATATCCATCAGAATTCTGCACTGAAATCTGTTTCTCAAAAGAGCAAACAGATTTGTTTATATTTAATTTTGAAATCTGACATGGGGCTAGACATATTGTCAGTTTCCCAGCTGCCCCTATTCATATGACTTGTGTTCTGTAAACTTCAGTCACTCTTTACTGCTGTACTGCAAGTTGGAGTGATATCACCCCCCTTCCTTCCCCCCACCCCAGTTGCCGAACAACAGAACAATGGCAAGGTAACCAGATAGCAGCTCCCTAAGATAAGATAACAGCTACCTGGCAGATCTAAGAACAGCATTCAATAGTAAAATCCAGGTCCCACTGAGAGACTTTTAGTTACATTGAGTGGGATCAATAGATAGGTCGAGCTAATCAGTTGAAAGAAGCCATTAACACCCGCAGGTTTGAAGTAACTATATATGAGGAACTCCCTGGTTTTGAACCAGGGACCTGTTCTGTTTCAAGTGCTGCTCCTCTTGCTTGAGCCACAGGAGGCAGTGTGGTGGTCTGGCTCTGATAAGATGACTGTTGCTTTGCTGCCTCCAGGTCAGCTTTTCTCAGTTGCAAAGAAGGTAATGCTGATTCAGATCACGATATTCAATTCCTTATTGCTGCAGATTCAGGTGTCTGTGTTACACCTTAAGTTATAGTAGTCCAAGCAATAATTGAATTATAAACAGCTTCAAGCAGTATTTTTAAACTGTAATGTGTTTATTTAGCAGTGTTAGCACACTACATGTTTTGGGCAGAGCCCTTTTTCAAGTGTAAAATTTGAAAAATATCTGGTAAATATTGTCTTGTTCCTGCCTTGTTTTTTCCTTTGGACTGTCGCTCAACTGTTTTTGCTGCCATTTAAATCCTGTACCTGAATATGTTTTTGTTGCTGTTTAAACCCTGTACCTGGACTTGTTTTTGCTGCCGTTTAAATCTTTCTGCAAAGGTCTGTGCATGTTTTTGGTTAATAAACACCTTTAAGTTATTCAGCACATAGGCTCCTATCTGTGAATCCTTACACTATATTACAAACAGACCATTAAGGCCCTAGAGGTTGTTAGCCTGGATAATGCAGGGTAAATCTCTCCGCCCTCTTGCAAACCAGTTCAGGTGAACAGCCAAATTACACTATAAAGTAAAGTAACTCATAAAACGTAACCTTTAATGATTGCTATTTAGAACCTAAAATACAAAAATACATTGCAAACACAGCATACAGGACCAAGTATATACAGACCCACTGCCTTTCACAAGTACATGTAGTACAAGACTTTTGCCTTAAAAACAGAAATACTAAAAACCACATAAGGCGGTGGGCGAGGGTATCAATATGCTGCTGAGTATTGCAAACTGTTCTGGTGTAATTTCAGAGATTAGAATAATCAATTTCCCCTCCCTTCTTTTCCCAATTCCCCTGTAGTCAATTCTGCCTAACTACGTTGGCAACGGATGGGATCTGCTCCCCCCACCGTCCACCTATGCTGCCCAGTATGCATTGAGTAGGAGAAACAACAGCCTGCCAGAAAGAAGTTCCATCCTAAAGTGCTGGCTCTTTCTGAAAGCACATGACCAGGCAAAATTACCTGAGATGTCTGCCTACACACCAATATTAGAACTAAAAAAAATGTGCTGGTTCAGGAATTACATTTTATATGGTAGAGTGAATTATTTGCAGTGTAAACAGTGTAATTTAGAAATAAAAAAACATAATAAAATTAAGTCTATAGTAGCTCACGTATTACTCTATACTAAGCATATTGTTGCTGGAAACTCTGAGCCCTTTAAGACCACTCTGTGATTTTGGAGACCAGTGCCAAACTATATATACTAAATGGTCTAAGAAAGAAAAATGGTCTCCTGGGCTGCTTGGCCTCTTACGTTTATATAATATTCACCTGCAAAAGCCTAATGTATCTAAAAATAATGAGGGTTTATATTGGTATAAGTTTTCCACATCAAATATATCTCCTAAGCCTATCACTTAACTATTAGCGAGATCTAATTTGTTCAAGTAAAATTCATTTTATATATTCTGTTGATAGTAGCAAGCATTATCATTTCAAAATAAGTTGAGTAGTTCACTTATCTCTACTACCTGTCTGTGTTTAAGAAGTTAGGAAAAAGCAAACTAATAATGGTACCCATTGTATCCTTATAAGCCCACCTACAACTTTTTGTGTTCACCAATTTTAGAGAGAAATACATATCAGCATTTCATATTAACGTGTTTCAATTGACAGGTAAAGACATTTCAATTTCCTTACAAAGTATTTAGCCATACAATATTATTATTATCAATAAATGTATTCTTTATTAATACTAATACAATGATTTAGGATGCTTATTTTTCTTGTTTTCATAAAGTCAAGTGCATACAAAGTTTGAATCTACAAAGAACTAGTGACCATTATCAGCTACGGTTCGTACTATGTGTTTAACAGAATATTTTCTGACATAAAACCTTTCATTCCACAATAGAAAATACTTTTCCATACTACTCCCCACATGAGTTACACATGTAAACAAATTGCTATATTTATCGAATGTAATATTTCTGGTAATTTAGTGAAACATTTCTGAATGCTTTTTGTTTTGTTTTGTTTTTTTAAAAAAAGAGCAAACTGTTGGGAATCTATCAGGATTCCCTAGTTTTATTGTTGATTCATCAATGGCCGAGCCTTAGTAGAATTAGATCATAAACATTTGTTATATGTCAACAAAAATTTTATATATCAACAGGGGTATTTTGTAGATAACAAGTTGTCTAATTCTGGGCAGTGTCATTCTGTGGCTACTAAAGCAAATAAAGTTCTGTCTTGCATAAAAAAGGGCATTAACTCAAGGGATAAAAACATAATTATGCCTCTTTATAGGTCCCTGGTAAGGCCTCATCTGGAGTATGCAGTGCAGTTTTGGACTCCAGTCCTTAAGAGGGATATAAATGAGCTGGAGAGAGTGCAGAGACGTGCAACTAAACTGGTTGGAGGGATGGAAGACTTAAATTATAAGGGTAGACTGTCAAGGTTGGGGTTGTTTTCTCTGGAAAAAAGGCGCTTGCGAGGGGACATGATTACACTTTACAAGTACATTAGAGGACATTATAGACAAATAGCAGGGGACCTTTTTACCCATAAAGAGGATCACTGTACCAGAGGCCACCCCTTTAAACTAGAAGAAAAGAACTTTCATTTGAAGCAACGTAGGTGGTTCGTCACAGGCAGGACAGTGAGGTTGTGGAATGCACTGCCGGGTGATGTTGTGATGGCTGATTCAGTTAATGCCTTTAAGAATGGCTTGGATGATTTCTTGGACAGACATAATATAAAAGGTTATTGTGATACTAAGCTCTATAGTTACTATAAATATGGGTGTATATATAATTTATGTGAAAGTATGGAGGGGTGTGTGAATGGATGCTGGGTTTTCATTTGGAGGGGTTGAACTTGATGGACTTTTTTTTTCAACTATGTAACTATGTAACAAAAATGCTTTTCACACAAGCATTACTGTTATTTTATGCTCCATACAAAACTATATTTTCATTACTCCTAAGTTGTGGTAAAGAGATGCAAAATATATTATATATACTGTGTTACCATGCGAGAATTTTCTGTGGAATATACATGTTAATAATTAACAGACTTAATGTACTGTAAAATTAAACAAATGTAAATTGTCAAAATTCATTTTACAGTAATGTACCATGAGCCCTAAATAAATATTGCATTTTATCATGTAATTATTAGATTTTCCAGATTACAGATATGTTAATATGTTATATTTGGAGCATAATACTAATCAGATGTGATAAGAGCATGAATGTACAAGTCATTAATGACTCACTAATATATTGTTTGCTCTTTTATAGAGTAGAAATCCACTCTGAAAAAAATCTGCTTTAATGAAAGCTGATTATTTTAAAATTGCAACTTGTTGGAAACTGCAAGTCAAGGTTACATTTATAATTACAAACCTAAATGGCAAACTCGGAAATGCTTTATTCCGTTTCATGAAGGCAAGGAGACAGGTACTGGCAGGCTTGACACACTATTTCAAAAGAGATAAATGAGGAGGTTTAGAAAGAGAAGAATTATATCTACCGTCAAATGAATTTTCAATGCCCTCTGTATAATGAAGCAATAATGAATCAATAATGAAACAATATCATTTACGTTATTTGTCTTCTCAAAGTGCATGTTAAAAGATTTTTTCTACAGGGGGAAATACAGAAAACCTTTAAAAATAAATGAGGCTGATATTTATGGGTTAGAAATTGGTCCTCCTAGACTTGTTGTAATAACCCAGCCTGCATGACAACGACAACCTATATGGTTATATTGGTATAAATAAATGAGAGGATTTTTATAGTAAACAATATGGATAATAGACTAGACCCAATGACACCACATAGGTCAATATCACCAGGGAGAAAAATCTACTCTAAGGATATTATGTGACCTGCTGGTCAAGAAGGCGTTGAATCGTTTAAGCAGTATAAAATTAACTGATAACCCTTGTAATTGCTGTATTAGGATTTAATGTTTTTGAAAGAGCAGAGAGCATGAGGATCATTTTGTGCCTGACCAGAATTATTTTATCATACTAAACTGCATGTGAGTGAGATAGACTAGGAACTATTTATCCTCAACTGAATACAAAGGTAGTAAAAGTTACCTGCTGTTTTTTATAGTTGGAGAGTCGACTAGAATTATGTAGCTATACTGTAGGTGACTGGCAGGTAAGCCAATGTTTGTTATATACAACAAATGTTCAAGTAAATACCAGTCAAGTGAAGAGATTGTTTAATTTAAATAAGCATTAGGGCTCATAACAGCAAGCTGTTTTGGCTAGGCTTTTGGTACTATGCCTCAGGAAGGTGGAAGATCTACAGGATTGATTTGTGAGAAAAACAAATTAAATAAAAAGGGTCAGAAGAGATGGACATAACAAGGTGCATTAGTATGAAAAAGAAAATGTATTATTGTTATCATACCAACATACTATAATGTATGCAGATTGCATATGGTAAAAAAGTTTTTCCCTCAAACTTTAATTGTCCTTGGAGCTTACCTGCCTTATTTTCTTCATACACTTAAGACGGGAAGGCATATTTATCAACATTCAAATTTGTGAATTTTAGATTTTTTTTAACTAAAAAAACACTCATCAACTGGAATGTGCCCTTGTTTAGTAAAAAACTAAAATATCTTAAAAAAATTAAAATTGTGAGACGAATGAAAATTCCTTCTACTTAATGAGTCTACAAAAATATTAAAAACCCTAATTGAAAAAATCACTTAGTTATTGCCAAACTCAAATTGATTTCAACAAGAATTTGCCAGATTTTAGAGGTAGAGTTTTTACATTTTAGTTTTTTAAGTAAATCTTGAACATTTGAGTTTCTGAAACCATAATTTGAGTTTGTGAGTTTTACCTCAAAAAACGCAAAGGGCTGTAAAAACTCAAATTCAAAGTTGATGAATTGGCCACTTACTGTACAACGTATGAAATCATTAAACAGGGAAAACATGACTTTGATGCAAGTCTAGAAAAGGTTGTGGTGTCTTTTCTCTTGTGGAAGGGCAGCATGTTTACGATGGGCATAGATTATTTTTTTTTAATTATGCCCTAGACACTCACAAATCAAAACATAAGTGATTTTTTTGCCAATACAATAGATTTCTCTTTTGTCATAAATTAACTTATTATTCTGGAGGCAGCTTTAATAAATATAAAAAATGCCGCATTCTAAAATAGAAATAGAAGTCATAATGTCCTATTTATTTTCATTGTAATGCTAACAAACGCCGAAGCTCCATAAACTTCATATGCATTACTTCTATTTCATTTGTCTGGTAAACCAACCAGCTGGTAGTAAGTGCTGGAGGTCATCTGTCAGTAGATTATGACAAACAAGCAAGGTTAACCTGTTATGTTCCGAACATTTTTATAATTTACATTGTTAATATTTAATTTTCAGTCTGCGTTAAATAGCAATAGGCTTTCATATAAAATATCTTGTTTTAAATGTAATGTTTTAGTTTGGCTGATCATGTAACAAATTCATTTAGACAGCATGTAGTGAGCTGCTTGCCCATGTCTGATGGCCAGAGGGTACTCGGGGACTGTATTAATGAGAGAATGTGAAAGGACAATCAGAACATGTTTCAATTATTTAGCAATGAAACAATTTATAAAGCTAGTGTAGCAAATAAGCATTGGTTAAGCAAACACAAAATAAGACATTATATTAGAAATTGTCTAATTTTGATTATGTATGTGAGGTGGTTATAATTGTTTGAACTACATAGACTCTATACATGAACCTGTTTCTAAAGGGGATCTGTAACCCAAACATAAAAAGCTTTATAATAAAAGTCTTTTTACATTTTCAATCTAAACATGAATCTCAAAATATTTTATGAACATGTCCATACATGTTATAAGGGTATTTAAAAATCTCAGCTGTCAATCATACATTGCCTGTCCTGTCTCTATGCCCCAAACATAGAGGCAGAGCAAGAAATTACTTTCACTTTCTACTCTGCATTATCTAGCTATCCCTGCACATTCCCCCATACAGTGGGGTTACGTGGTCTTAAAACTTTTTAGCATTTATACCTTTATACAATATACAGAAACAAAAGTAGGCAATAATAATGGTATTGGTGGGTAGGTGCAGAGTTATCTTTAACAGGTGTGGTAGGTCTGTAAAGCAAATATAGAGGCAACCCTTAATACAAATGAGGAAGTTGTTCAGTGAATTTTCCCTAAAAAAATTAGCTGCTCTGACCAATGGTGAGATATATGCATTCCTAGCATCCAAGGCAAGTATCCAGACTTTGCTTTTCTTCATCAGAATATTATGACTAGGTTATGTAGGATAGATTCTTCCTAGAGTGATTTTATTCATACAGAAGTAGACTCTGGAGTTAAAGGTCATATATGTTAAGTTAGAAAAGTACAAAAAGCATTGGTGGATTATCTTTTTATTGATAAGAATGTGTTTAGTGTAAATACAATGCAATAACTGTCACTTACAGTGCAGCACAGCTTTAAAAGTTCACATTCAAGTATTGAGTACACTGCTCATGCATACTGCCCGATTTACTACTTATATTTCTCTCATTGTTTGACTTGTCAGTTTTTATATTCTTGGCTTTTATATGACAGTACAATTATCACAAGCAGCTGGAGCTTTCTCTTTGCTCATTATGTCTTAAAAGGAAGGTTCTCCTTTCAAGCCTAATAAATGCTCTCTTTCTGAAGGTGGGTTTTACTAAATGTTGCACAGGTTTCAAAAAGCATAACCTTTAAGCAGCAAATTACAATTCCTCTTTTGTCACAGTCCAACAGTATAATTTATGAGATTCATTGGGTTCAAGTCAGCATGCAATGACATGCCTAACATTAACCTTATCACAATTATAAGACTGTTCTGTTGAATATATAGAAATTCTTTGTCTTTTCCCGTCAGATATAAAATTAAAACTTCAACCTTTTTCTTTGAGCCTTTTACATCAATATTTCCTGCATTCAGCTCAAGAGCTTTTTATTCCTAGCATCATAAATCTTAATTACTATGGTTTTTCAATTTCAGTGTCTTGTGATTCACACAGTGCCATAGACCAACTACAATGGCATTGAAATTGCATTGTGCAAAGCATAGTGGTTAACAACAGATTCCTACTGTGACATGTTATATACTGCAGGACATTCAAATTAGTAAAGAAGATCTATCTATTTGTAAATATAGATTGGAATGAAAAAGCTAAAGTGAAACGCTTAACAAACGGTTTATACCATTTTAACTTAATAATTGTTTGTTTTTTTCGACAAATCATAATTAACGTTTTTTTCTTCAATACCTGCTCAGGAATCTATTTCTCATCTAAGCAATCTGCTTTCTCTCTCATCTAAGCGCTCTGGGAATTGTGGTTTTGCAGGATAGCTAGCGCTTAATGGAGGTAGATAAGGTAACACTGAGACCACAGACCCAGAAGCCCTGACTTCTCCATCTTTGTGGGGTCCCAAAGATAGCAAAAATAAGACAGTCTAAACTGGACTTCTCCACCCACTACATTTTCCCTTTTCCAACATATTGTACAATGTGAACAAGTACATAATTTTTTCTGGATGAATTGGTAATTTTGATTCAAGCACAAGAGCACTTTATTATCTATTAATTTAATAATTCCAATAAGGATAGATAGTGAAATACTAATCAATTGAGTTGCTAAAGATTCTTCTATTTAAATAATGATGAATATAAATCAATTGGACAAATTTATTGCACTAGCACTTTATAATTAATTATCTTTTTTAGTCCATATATTATCTTAATAAGGACTTTTTTTAGCACAGATATATCAACTTCCAGTTTTGCATATAAAAACCCTTGTTTTTTATATAGAATATATATAAAAATAAAGAAGTATACAATTTTGAAGGGTGGAGTTTTAATTGATCAATAATGGAAACCTCTTTCTTTCTATACTGCAGGACATGAAATACAGTAAGACACACATGATAAGAATATACAGTATGCTAGTCTGTGTATTTGTTATAACAATATCCTGTTACTCAAAAATTAAATGGATGTTGAATATATTTCTACATAATGAAAAAATAGTGTTTAATGGCAGGTTATGAAATATATATGTCAAAGATCATGTTTGGGTGCCATTTTATTTCTCATTAGTATGGTTTGAAAAATGAGTGCTTTGCGTTTATCCTTGGAAAAGGATTTATATGAAGGAAAATATAGTATGTTTAAAATTAAATTTAACACTAGAAGACCTATTTATCAAAATTTGAATTTGTGTAATGTTAGAGGTTTTTTTCTACTTCCAATAAACACCTATTTTTATCAAACTTAAATGTATGTCTATGTATTCAAAAAATCTATATAAAATAATTGTTTAAATAAAATAATGAAAAAGATCTAATATCTTGAATTTGTACATTGAAAAAAATGTGTTAAATTTACCATTGATACAAGCTCCAATTGATTTCTACATGAGCAGGTTGTGAATGACTGACTTAAGAATCTCTAACGGAACATAAAATAATGACTGTATTTTATCTATAAACATTTAAAACACTGCAAAAATAAATCTACTGAAAACATTTGCAGAAAATGCATACATTTTGACCTAATTTATTAAGCTAGTATGCAATGCAACACACAAGCCTTATTGGTAGAATCAAAAAAACTACCTGCTAGTTGCCATAACCAAACTATGTTGTATGTGTGACAGTCTTTGGCATGAAATCTACATAAAATCCCTGGCACATGATTTACAAACGGCACTGGATTCAAAACTCTATCCAACTTATTTTATGAGAAAATAACAAATAATAATGACATAAATGACAGATATCAAATGAAAAAGGTTTACCAATTAAAAATATTTAAAGTGGGCTACAAACAAAAATAAAATTAAACTTAAAGGGTAACTATTGTGAAAATGAAAATGTAATATAAGCTTCATCATAGTAAAATAAGTATGAATACTTTCTAAATATAACCAGTGAAAATTTCTGTACCGTTTCTGAAATAATCAAGTTAATCTTTACTATCCCCCTCTCAGATTCTTTGTCTCTTTATTCTGTCTTCATGCAGGAGTCGGGAGTCCGAATGATAATATTTAGATGTTTCAATTGATAACATTTAGAAACATTCTTATTTCACTGTGATGCAGCTTACAGTATCTACATTTTATTTTTGCAATAGTTTCCCTTTAATAGTGACTTATATTTTTGTCATTTTTGCATCCAATAACGTGGGGAGGGGGGTCATGGGCATAACATTCAGACTTATTTTTCTGCCACCGATCCCATAATTTCTAAAGGGTGCTAAGCAGTATGCTAGAATTGCTCATGAAGAAGGTAATAAACATTGCCCCATTTTTGTTGGGGATATAAAAAAGAATACCATCTACTGTAGAAAATATTGATAGCATCTTTTTGTATACAAAAACATTCTATACAATCTAAAAAATTAATTCCCTGAATAATGTTTGTAAATGTGTGTGCATACATTCAATTACAAAAATATTTTTTTCTTATTCTTCCAACGTAATCTTAAAGCAAGTATGCCAAACAGTTCACTTCAGTTAAATGGAAAGCACTGTAGGTCAGTAGCAGGTGTTTGTGAGCAACATTAGTAGATAAAGACAAGTCTGCATGTGTCTTTGTCTGTTACATTTTGTGGTCACACCAATATTGCACCTTTGCCTAATGGTTTAAAACCGTTTAGTGGTGAGTAAAAATTTGCGAAAGTGGCAGTAGTTTGATCACTGCTACCGATGATCAAAACACTGTGGAGGTTATATACTAAAATCCTCCATCAAATCTCATATTTTATTTAAAAAAAAACCACAACCAAACTCCCATGCCCAATTTATCGGATCACGGAAAACCACAATAAAATAGAAAACCCTAATCACTTTAATCTTTTTGTCTTTTTCTCGAATTGCTCTAATTTTTGGGTGCTTTTTAATCACTTGAATTTTTTGAGGTTTTGCCTGAAAACCCTGAAAAAGTCAGGTTTTCAGGCTAAACTCAGCACAGACCATGAAAATGTCAAATTGAGATAGTTGCTTCTCCCATTGACGTATACAGGACCTTGACAAGTCTGAGATGGCAGATTTTTGGATTCAGGCTTTCTTTTTAGCTTCGTGGTATAATAAATCTAGAAAAAAAAATTTAGATTTTAACATTGGATTTTAGAAATAGCCCCCCTCTGTCTTTTATGGCACATAGAGTGATGTTGCAGGTATATTTGTATTACAATATCTATATTACAAGAAAAATGTATAGAATGAAATGGTAAACCAATCATTAAGCGCATGCATTCAATTTACAATAATCTCAAGAAATACTCAAACTTCCTTCCCACAGTAGACATGGTTCGCTTTAAAATAAATGCTTATCTACATGTTTTTTCATAGTAACTTTAATCATTCTTATGATTTTTATTTATTAAACATGTATTTTTATTATGATTTGTTCATCATAGATTGAAATAATAGACAATTGTTAAAGATTATGTTAAAATTCTAATCAACCATCCTCTTATTTAAAATTCAGCAGTGAAGTGACCTAGTCAGACATGATA
The DNA here is from genome assembly GCF_017654675.1 of Xenopus laevis. NCBI lineage: Eukaryota > Metazoa > Chordata > Amphibia > Anura > Pipidae > Xenopus > Xenopus laevis. The sequence continues at coordinate 67,638,928 of NC_054375.1, forward strand.
ACCTGAACATATGGGGGAAATTTACTTAAGGACTGTCGAAGTTAATTCCGTCGACTTCGAATATCGAAGTCGGAGGATTTAGTGCTATTCGTTCGATCGAACGAAAAATCCTTCGATCAAACGATTAAATCCTTCGAATCGTTCGATTCTAGGGATTTTAATCCATCAATCGAACGATTTTTCTTCAAACTAAAAAAGCTAGCTAAACCTATGGGGACCTTCCCCATAGGCTAACATTGACTTCGGTAGCTTTTAGGTGGTGAACTAGGGGGTCGAAGTTTTTTCTTAAAGAGACAGTACTTCGACTATCGAATGGTCGGTTAGTCGAACGATTTTTTAGTTCAAATCGTTCGATTCAAAGTCGAAGTAGTAGTCGAAGGTCGAAGTAGCCCATTCGATGGTCGAAGTAGCCAAAAAATCGAATTTCTACGTTTTTTTTATTCATTCCTTCACTCGAGCTTAGTAAATGGGCCCCCTGATGTTTTTCTTCAAATGGCTATTTAAAACATGGGTGAATTCTTCTAAGGTGTGGTAGTTTACAAGTGATACAATATTTTCCTTTCTTTGTGAAGAATAACTGTAGATTTTCTATAAGATTAATTGAATACATGAAGTATTTGAGTCAACTTTTTAAATTATGTATGGAGATTTTAAAATCAAACGAGTCTTGTTCATGAGCGTGAACACAGAAATCAACAATACTTTATGGTTTGCCCTGGTTACATTTTTTTAATTTATCTAGGTTTTTACCCTTGTACATAATACTGCTTAAAGAACAATGTATGTTTAAATTGTACCTAGAACAAAGTATGTTTAAATTGTACCTAGAACAATGTATGTTTAAATTGTACCTAGAGGATATACCAGCAATTGTCATTGACAGTAGATAATTTTTGTTCAGTAAGTGCAGGTAACACTTTGTTAAAGCAATTCAGTTGCTCAAGAATTAAGTGGCAGCTAGGGAGTACAGTGAAAATGAGAAAATGTGCTTTCTCTGATCACATTCAACAGAATGCACATGCAATAATATAGCATACACTATGGGGGTTATTTACTAAACCCAGCAGCCTAACAACAGAACAATTGGAAGGTAACTAGATAGCAGCTCCCTAACACAAGATAACAGCTGCCTGATAAATCTAAGAACAGCACTCTGCCTGGGTGCTGGTCAAAAAATCAATAAATAATAAGCCAAAAAAATGCACTCCAAGGACTTAGTAGGTGAGAAATTAAGGTTAGTATTTTTTTCAACGTTTCGGCGCCATCACTCGGCCCTTCTTCAGGTAAGAATTCTCAAGACAGCCTGAGTGATGGCGCCGAAACGTTGAAAATAAACAAACTAACTAAATACTAACCTTTATTTCTCACCTACTAAGTCCTTGGAGTGTGTTTTTTGGCTTATTATATATATATATATATGTATATATATATATATATATATATATATATATATATATATATATATATATATATATATATATATATATATATATATATATATATATATATATATATATATATATATATATATAGAACACAGAAGATGAGCCGCACTCACAGGACTTAAAAAATAATAAATATTGATTTATTTAAAGTATATGACCAACGTTTCGGCCTCCTCCAAGGCCTTTCTCAAGGTACAGAAAATGGTAAAATACGTGCTTTAAATACATAGAATGGCGGGAAAAAACAGCAACACCCTTAATGACGTATAATTTACGTCAATGCCCAGTAACTGTCATTAACATAAATCACATTAGCTGTTAACTATGTATATTACCCACACAAACAATATCAATTTGATGAAACAAATGTGTTACATTCTTGCTGTGTTTTTAAATTTTTTTAACCTTTTTATGATCATGATAATGATTAACCGTAAGGTGTGATATAGTGGTATAGGTAATTGATTATTTAATCTTCAGTGTGGGTAATATACATAGTTAACAGCTAATGTGATTTATGTTAATGACATTTACTGGGCATTGACGTAAATTATACGTCATTAAGGGTGATGCTGTTTTTTCCCGCCATTCTATGTATTTAAAGCACGTATTTTACCATTTTCTGTACCTTGAGAAAGGCCTTGGAGGAGGCCGAAACGTTGGTCATATACTTTAAATAAATCAATATTTATTATTTTTTAAGTCCTTTGAGTGCGGCTCATCTTCTGTTCTCTATGCGAATTCTTCTGCACCCAGGCACATTTAACGCTGTTGTCGAGAGTGCCGGCATCTCTGTGCATTGTGTATATATATATATATATATATATATATATATATATATATATATATATATATATAGAGCAAAGAAATCCGCACTCATACTGTAGGTCTTTTGTGAAGAAAACAATGGGTTATTCAATGTTTCGGCTCTTAGACTCGAGCTGTCATCAGGAAGGGCATTGCCTAAAGTGAACATAAAAATGTATACACATACAAATTGCACAAAGGGTGCCAAACAGCGCCAGTGATGGCATAAGTGGGCGTGACTATGTTACTGACATAATAAGTGGGCGTGGCTATGCAACTGACATCATAAGTGGGCGTGTCTATGTTACTGCCATTATAAGTGGGTGTGGCTATGTTACTGACATCATAAGTGGGCGTGGTTATGTTGTTGACTTCATCTGTGTAAGTGACAAATAACAAAACAAATCATGTGCAGGTAATCAGTCATGTGCCACCAGTTGTCAGTCAGATTCAAATTAAATGGCGTGATCATAAGAAACAGGGAAAAAATACACTGCAGATACAGTGAATAAAAACAGCAGAAGGGTCTCCCTGCGACCTTGGTGTAAGATCGGAGAAAACACCTTCCCTTACGTCCATGGGTAGGGCTATCAGCCTCTTTGTGTTTATAATGTATCGCCTCCAATGCAGGTACGGTAAAAATGACATGAAAACACAACCACTGGAATTGTCAGTCCACTCGTGCAGAATACAATCGGTGTGCATGGGTATATTAGGGAAAAAGGACATAAAACGTTAAACAAAGGAAGCTATAAAGTAGAACAAGTATAAGGTATCGAGAGCAGAGTAATGGAGAAAATGTCACTGTGCCAGATAAAAGCCACTCCGTTTACCTTAGCCCATTGTCATCATACGCAGCATGAATAGCGGAAGGTGTGCGCAAAAGACTTCCATATGGCCACCCGTCTCTATTGAGCCGTTACTTAGCAACTGGTGCGAGCAGAATATGGGTGAGCGACAGACAGCACAGCTCCCCGCACTATCCGTCAGACTTTTCTGCGTCTACTATTATAATATACTGGGCATTGCCTGCTTATTGCTCCAGTTTCAAAGTGCTATTGGTGGCATTTGATCAGTTAGTACCGTAGTGGACAGTATTACACTCACTGTCATTTAAAACATGTTCGTGTTCAATAAATATACCTTTTATATATATATAAAAGTATACTATATGTATCTTCGCTTTGATTTCCGAAAAGAAACAATAGCGAAAATTTGCCAGCGTTTTTTGCCCTGGACACAACTTCGCACTTTAGGGAATTGGCATTGTCCTAGCGAATTTACGCCCGGTGAAATGTTGCGATAGCTGCGAAGCCCCTTCGTCTCTACACATGGACTTTCTCTTTAGGTTGAAGAGTCTCTACACGTGTGGAACAAACCTACAATACAAGCCAACTGCACACCTTGGTGGAGATTTATGGCCCTCTGATAAATATGCTGCTACTTTCACTGAGCTGATATTTTCAACCTACTTCACTACATGATTATATGATAGATAGAATTGCAGGGATCCACCACTTATTGCCTGATGGCCATATTACACAAAAGTACTTCTATTAGTTATTGCATAACAAATGCATAGGGGTTACTTTGCAGAAATACAACATAACATATTGTAAAATTAAACTGCCTTCTCTATATAAAAATTGTATGAACATACATAAAAATCCCAAGATGTGGTTCACTTGTTGCAGTGACTGGAATTTGACGAAACAACAATGAATGTTTACAAGGCCTGAAAAATGTTGAGGGCAAGTTAACACTCTTAAGTTAATACTGTCTGAAGACACACCATAAAATACTGTAAATTACTTGTTTGACATTAGACAAGAGAGAATTGGCATAAAAGTGGTTTACAATGAGTATTATCAATGATAATCAAGTAAAGCACTGACCTTCCAGGTTGGTTGTATATTTATTTGAAAAATTGTTTTAAACACATCCCTAGTAATATGGACGTCTAAATGGGTCCTGGTGGGGGACCTGGTGTTCATGTAACCCCTGTAGTTCTCACAATGGATGCTAGATGGCACTGTGGCATAGTATGAAAGGTTTGAAAAGCATGTGGTCACGGCCACAGCCTCTGTTAAGCAGCAGATGTTAGGGGTAGTGGAACCCAGTTTGAGTATAGTAAAGTTATAGTTATACCATCTAATAGATCACTCTAGGAGTGATTAGTAGGGTATGTAGTTGAGCAGCTCAAAGCTCCGACAAGGATATTAGAGGGATTAAGATCCTGGGTATTACTGACCCCATAGTAGGGACTAAGTGTTAGACTCAGGGAAGTACGTAGTCTTCTGGGTTCCACTTGAACTGGGCAATATCTTCTCACAAGCTGCATAACTCTCTGCTGTGTATTCCCTGATCTGCAGGGAGTCATTATATACTTTGTACTGTGAGTATACATTGTTCTATTGGTTGATCTATGTTTTATCTTATGTTCCAAACTCCCATTTGAATTCTGTGGTTGCTCAATAAACTCAGTTTATGGTTAAGCAAAATAAAACCACTGGCGCCCAATCTCTTATGCATTGCATATGGTTACAGTTACACTATACCCTGCCTCCACCTCGCTGCGAGGGCTTACCCATGAGTAAAGAGGGTCTCATTTGTGGCTCCACACCACATAGAAATTAGCTCATACACACCATTGCGGTGTCAGTTTATTATAGCTCGTCTACACTTACATTTGCTTATTTTTTGTAAATATGCTGTCAAGAGTGACACAAAATAATTAGAGCAGTAAAACTTTCCTCTGAACTTTTCAATAACCTAGTATTGAAAAAAAAATGCCCATGCAGTACAGTATGATATTAGTGGCCAAGCAGAAATCTTGCTTAATAAATTTCAAAAAGAGCATCTAAAAACAAAGGTATTGCTAATTTAATACAATTAACCAGAGAAAATAAACGAATCCTAATAGAATGAATTTCAAAATACTTTTGATGAGTTTATATACCAATCTTTTTCTTCGAGTTCAAGAAATGATCTAAGCAGTTTTAAACAACCTAAACAGTTTTTAATCTTGATTTAAACTAGAAGTTCTTCATATGTAATGAAACTGCAAATCAGTAATAAATCAGTTAGTCAGTTTATTTAACAGAATGGAAAGAAGTAATGATGTTATAAATTACAAACAAACCACTAGCAATATCATTAAATATTCTTATTAAAGAGAAACAAACATTTTTTCAGATCTTGAAAGATGTATGACAAATGTCAATGTATGATATTATTAATAATCTTATTAAAATTTTAATTAACAAAAGTTCTTTAATCTGCTGATTCAAATAAAATGCTGTAGCCTTCCCCTCTCCCTATACATAAATTAACGATTGCCCCCTTTTAGACGTGTTCTCCTTGTTCTCTGCAACCCACATTTTGTATAAATTTCCATAACGTTTCCTGATTCTGAAATTATTCCTTATGGCTAAAAGCTGAGATAAAAGCATTATGGAATAAACTACAATCTACAAATGAATCATTAATAAGGACTTACAGTTTAGTTTGACTTATAATAGACCTTTAGGTTTGCTAGCAGTGCAGCTACGTATGGGGATTCTGTTTGAACATTCTTCTCCATACAACTGATGAAGTGTAATGTCATACCCCAATATATATGTTAACTGTATATATTATTGCCCCCACATTTCTGAAAACACAGGTTGAGTGGAAAGGTTATTTTCTTTCTTTGGAGATTTATCCTTTACAGCTATAGAGGAAAACACTGTTATCCAAAGAGAAATCTGGATTATCTTGAGCCATATTACTCTGATTACATTATCTAGAATTATAGAAAATATCTACTACAGTAACTGTTTGGTTCAGGCTAATGTATCCCTTAGAAATAAAACATAATCTATATGCATAGGACGGGTAAGGAGCGACTTTTTACCAAAACATTATTGTTGTTATCTTTTCCTCGATACCCATAAGGATGAGTTGAGAGGGGGTTGGTCCGAATAAACCTTCCACAGTCACAGTACAAAGCAAAGGGAGTTTTCAGGGGTAGGGTGATGAGGGTATTTGGGGTATATTTTTTAACATACATGATCTTGCATTAATTAGAATATTGTGACACAAATTTAATTTTTTACCTTTGCAAAATACTAGGTCACATAGCTTAAATGGACACAGAAGAGAAAATCAGCAGATAATAGTTGGGAGAGGGTATGTATATAAAAACATATCGCCATGCATCAGCCTTGTATTTTTCCTTTAGTTTCATCCTTTAATTTGCAATTCAATGTTAATATCAATGTTAATATCACTGTAGCCCTAGCTGCAATTAAGTTGCAATTACATAAAAATAACTTATAGATTTGAGCACAACAGCAATGGTAGAGTGCTTCCACCCCTGAGCATGTACCCTTTGCAGTACCAGGTGCTACACTGGAGGACCCACTCCTGCCATACGGGTCATACAGGTACATAGAGAAATTCCAGTGGCACATTGAATTTTGAAAAAAAGTGTAGATTTATTCACCCCAAACACATACAGAAAAAAGGCAACATTTTGGGCCACCTGGGCCCTTTATCAAGTCTTGATAAAGGGCCCAGGTGGAATTTCTCTATTTATAGATTTGAGCAGTCATAGTGAAATATTTCCTTATGAAATATCAAAAAGCTAAATTGTTTTATTTTATTTCTCCCTCAGATGCACTAAGTAGCTAATATGAATTTTCAAGCAATGGGTCTTTATTAACCTTACATATGAACCTTGAAACAAACACAGTGAAGTACATTCTTGAATTTCACGCCTTTTATATAGGAGAACGTTTTAGGAATTTATAATATATGCAGTGAAATATAAAACGGCACATTGTAGCATTCCAGTTATGCCATCATTTGCATATAGTACAATTTAGACAGACTTGGCATTTTAATGATGCAAAGTAATGCAATAAAAACATTTACCTTTTATAGTAATATACATGTATTTGTACATTCAATACGATATAGAGTATAAGAAGTATGCAGACTTTAATACAGGCATTATTCCTATTATTCCAAATAACTGGGTTAAGAATACTGTAAACATTAAAAAAAAATTATGGTAGTCTAGTTAACAAGTAAAAGGTACTGTCTTATTATTACAGAAAAAAAGCAAATCAATCAAAAATAAAAGCTTAGTTTAAATAGGACAGTATAGGAGATAGCAATGCTGTATGTCAAAACTTTCTGAATATAGTAAATACTAATCACACAGAGATGAGTAATAAATAAAAAAAATTATAACCCTCAATCCAACAGTTGTAAACTTCCAAAGTCAGGTTTGTTGATGTAGGGGGTATTTAATAAATCTGGAGTTTATTTGATTTTTTTTCTGAAAACAAAGTCGACCTAACGCCCATCCACAAATTGAACTCATTTATCAATAATCCTTCTTCAAAAAGTCAGTGCAAAAAAAAACATTGTGACAAATGTGTGCATCAATTCGAATTGTACAAACGATGATCCAAAAACTCGACTTTATCAAATTGTGAAACAATATCTTGCTTTGATAGTAACTAGGCTATGTATAATATAACTCCATGTTATTGGGAAAAATAATCATGTTTAAATAATTCTAAGCAAGCTTTAGAGATTGTATCATCACAAACATTTCTTTTCAAAAGAGACTCACCATGTGAACGAGGAGGCCCAAGTGCTCTGACCCAGGTCTTCAGCATAAGGGTGCGGACATCACCGTATTGTTTGTAGGGTAGGCACTCAAAGAGCAATCCTCCAGGCAGTAATAGTAGTAAAAAACTCTATGATTAAGTGTTGTGAGAACACAAAACGCGTAAGGCTTTAATCCACACTTGTACTCTAATAAAGACCTTTTTTACTACTACTTCCTGGAGGATTGCTCTTTGAGTACCAACATAAAGATTGCCTCAGAATACAAATTACTTTTTTACTTTAATTACTATATTTTGCATATTAATCCAAATCTTCAGTTTTAAGATATTGTTTTATCACAACTTGGCTTTAACAGATTATTGGACAAAAACTAGCGCAGATCATGATGTCAAGAAACATCTTCAGGGGCATTTGCCATATTTTCAGATTTTGCAGCTTTGTGGTATAATAAATCTCTAACATTCTAGTTTTTTTTTTGCTCTAAAAATGTGAGTTTTCCCCAGAAAAGGTTTAATAAAAGGGCTCCGTACAGTGATATAAGGTGCAAGTAAATTAATAAATATGAAGCAAGCACTATTGTCCAGTCTCATAATTACAGTACAGTGTCGTTTATGTGCTAATTTGCCAACAACAACAATAACTTTACTATTCTTTGTTGCATTACCTTAATCCATACAATTGTGTTTTACATTAGAATAAGCACTGGTCATTTTATTTATTACATCTTTATGTAATAAATTAATTTTCCAACCTTAGTTCCTCACCATATAAACCTCCTTCCTCATGATTAAAAGCTGTGCCCCATGTTAAATACTTGATAGGTGTACCCACACAGGGGTATAGGCAGAAGAGGCATGTACCTAGGGCACAACAGTGTGGCGGGGAAGCATAGGGCTCAAATCTATTTTGCCTATTTACTCTTGTTCCAGCCCTTCTGTACCTCTGGAGGCTGTTAAGGCTAAGGAAGCAGGTTCTTAGGGAACAAGTTCTCACAAGAGTTTGCGAGAGTTCTGGAGAGCTATTTGCCCCACTTCCACTCAATGGGCTTGCCAGGGATGCCACATTCATTAGGCCTGCCACTGTAGTCACACTAAGGGGGATATGTTCTAAAACTCAAATTCATTTCATATTTTGTTTAAACCAAGCTCGACCAAAGTCCTATCTACGATTTTACCATATTTGTCAATAAAATAACTAGAAAAAGTTGAGTCTGGAAGAATTTTGAAAAAATCTAGCAAAAACCTGAATAGTACACATTTTTCAAATTTGTCACCTGAATCACTTGATTTTTTTGAGTTATCACTTGAAAACCCCAAATTTTTCAGATTATTGGACGAAAGCCAGTGCAGACCACGATATCTTCAAATTGTAAAAGGGACATCTCCCACTGGCTTATACATGACCTCAACAGGTTTGAGATGGCAAATTTTCGGATCCAAACTTTTTGCAGCTTCAGCATATAATAAATCTCAGAAAATTTAAAGGGTTTTTTTCTCAGAAAAAAGATTGAGTTTAGCGAATTATCCCCTTATATATCAGACTGCACAATCTCCATAATCCATTGTTGTGTGCCATAAAGATAGTAAAAATGGGGGCTACTAGACATTCTTTTATGTACAGGTACCTGGGGAATGCAATTCTTTCTTGGCAAAGTCCCTGAAAATAGGATTACACACTGAAATGCAACTGGCACTTACCTTCAGGATCTTACAATCCCGGATGAAGCAATCTATATTTTGCACAAAGGGTCTTTCCACAAATTGAATCACCAATCCTAAAGACTGCTTAGAATTATTTAAACATTAAAGCTATACTGACATGTTCCTATAAAAATCATAGGAACGTATCAGTATTAAATAAATGCTGCACAGAATAGTTCCCCCGCAAATCTCCCTGCAAAGCTGACCCCAGCCCCACGCACCTGTGTGCAGCAGACCCGCTAACCCAGCTAACACAGCTAACTGATCTTCCTGGTTGCTTCAGTGATGCAGGGCTGGGGGGCAGAGTGATCCTTCCATAGGCTGAAGTCTTGTTTTGATTCATAATCCGCCTATGGAAGGATCGCTCTGCCCCCAGCCCAGCTTCAATGAAATGGTTGAGAAAATCTTTTAGCAGTGTCGGAGGGTCGGATGAGTGCGGGTTTGCGGGGGCGGCTTTGCAGGGGGGCTTTGAGAGGAAATATACCTTGTGCAGCATTTACTTTATACTGACAGGTTACTATGATTTTTATAGGAACGTGTCAGTATCGCTTTAAACAGGATTGTTTTTCCAATAATTTAGAGTTATGTTATGCATAGCCTAGTTCAGGGATCCCCAACCTTTTGAACCCGTGAGCAACATTCAGAAGTAAAAGGATTTGGGGAGCAACGCTAGCATGAAAAATGTTCTTGGGGTGCCAAATAAGTTCTGTGATTGGCCATTTGGTAGCCCCTATGTGGATTGTCAACCTACATTGAGGCTCTGTTTGGCAGTGCACCTGGTTTTTATAAAACCAAAACTTGCCTCTTATCCTGGAATTCAAAAAATAAGCACCTGCTTTGAGGCCACTGGGAGCAACATCCAAGGGGTTGGAGAGAAACATGTTGCTCACGAGCTACTGGTTGGGGATCACTGGCCTAGTTACTATCAAAGCAAGATATTATTTTATCACTGCAGAGAAAAAGGTATGGTTTGCTTAAATATTACTCTATGTAAATCAACTGCAATATTATGTTGCTTTTTGGATAATGGGTTTGCATAATAAACCCTATTCCTGTATTTCTTCCTTTTTTACTTTTATAATTACAATATTGGATAGATAGATACATAATACTTTAAGTGGTTCTGGTTCACTAAGGGGCACATTTACTTAGCTCGAGTGAAGGATTAGAATAAAAAATATTTTTTTATATAAAAAGTATTTTTTTGGCTACTTTGACCATCGAATTGGCTACTTCGATCTTCGACTACAACTTTGAATCGAACGATTCGAACTAAAAATCATTCGACTATTCGACCATTTCATAGTAAAAGTACTGTCTCTTTAAAAAAAAACTTTGACCACCTACTTCACCACCTAAAACCTACCAAGCACCAATGTTAGCCTATGGGGAAGGTCCCCATAGGCTTTCCTAGCTTTTTTTGATCGAAGGAAAATCATTCGATCGATGGATTAAAATCCTTTGAATCGTTCGGTTCGAAGGATTTAATCGTTCGATCTAACGATTTTTCCTTCGATAGTTCGATCGATGGAAATGCGGTAAATCCTTCAACTTCGATATTCGAAGTCGACTGTCGAATATCGAGGATTAATTAACCCTTGATACTCGACCAATAGTAAATGTGCCCCTAAATGTCAGCTAAACAAGGTTAAATGTTATGATTTTCAGTATACTTTGCATGCACAATACTTCTGTAACTTTAAAATCAGTTTGTGTTTTTCAAACACATTAATTCTCTTGTTACAGGCCAAAAACCTTCAGAATCTGCTTGAGGCAAACTGCTGGCAAATATGCTGACAGCTTTGCATTCGCAATAGTCACTGACTTAATAAGGTTAAACCCTTGTGGATGGACTTAACCTAATCATTATATCAACAATCAACCACGCTTCTTCCAGTTAGAAAGCTAAATGGCATCAAAAAAGCTATTCAGAAAAGACTATTGTTAAATACACAAGCTTTAACACAGATCTTATCAGCTCAACGTTCAATAAAAAATAAGGCAATTTTAAGGAAAGTTGCTAAGCAACAAACATGTGGCTCTTTTGTCAAATAATGTAGCATAGTTCACAAACTTTTTAAGAAATGGAAATAGTTGTAACAATTGAATGTTTTCACTGCCAGTTGGTTTTTGCACTAAATTTGTTTGTGTCAAAGGACAATGAATGGAAAAATGTAATTGGGGGTACCAATTTGTAAACTCTTGGCTCATGTACATGAGAATGATAGTGATTATTGGAAGCCATAGTGTAGTGCTCATATGCCCAGCCAAATCTGCCAAATAGGATGCCTGGTAGCACAGGAAAAAATATTGCAGCTGCCCTGAGTTATTTCTTAAAGAAGAGAAGCACCAGCCAGTGGTGAAAGGCTAGAGATTGATGGGGGTGCCTATTGTCATGGCCAGTGGACAGACTGTATTAAAATTATCACCAGGAGGACCACAATATTCAATGTAGAGATGCTGGGAAACAGACAAAAGAACCGAGTTAACATATGTATATAAAGAAAAACCTTCCCCTTCAATAAATGATGAAGGGCTGTTAGCCCGAAACATGTCGTGGAAATAAAACACTTTTGCAGCAAGATCTGCTTATGGCTTTTTCCTAGTAAACCTTTGGATATTTTGCACTTGATATAGGTCACATTGATTGTTTTTTTGCTGATAGTTCTGCTTTTGTTAGTAATTATTACTTGAAGTTCCTAAACCTGACTGTTTTGCCAACCTGACTGTCCTGACTAACCAACTACTACTAAGGATTCGGAGGTGTAGTGATGCACTAATGCACATAGGAAATTAATTTGTTCTCTTTGGGATCCCCCAGTTTCATCTTTGTTAACTTAGCTCACACAAATTGCCCCATGACACACCAAGAAGCTGGTTTATGAAAAATATTGAGCTTGTGTTTTTCTTTGAGTAGAGAAAAAATAGTGAATGTGAATATTTTCAGAAACCTTGAGTAGTCAGGATGTATTTTAAAAAAAGTCACCTGAAAAAGAACAGAATTAAAAACATTCAAAAACTCCAACCTTACTAAAAATGAATGGAACAATGGAATGATCACTTTGTTTCTTAAATATGGTAGTGCTCAAGGAAAAAAACAATTATCCACTGAATACAGTGCTGACTTTGTTCTGCCTTCAAAGAGAACATCAAAGGAGTTCTTTTTGAAAATATGACAGATGACATAATTAGTGCAAACTCATCAGAATGCTTAGACATGCTAGTATTTCTAATATGTTTAATTTCCTTTTCTAACATTTTGTAAGAAACAACTACAGTAAATTTTTGGAAAGTCAGATGTAGGACAAAACATTGTAAATAAGAGCGTAGAAATAAAATATAATTGCACAAAAATATTTAGTTATAGATTTTATAACTTCAAAATAATTTGCTCATACATATCTAGCATTTAATATTCATGCTTTGGAGTTGATAATTACAAAGATGAAGTGATTTCTTTGCAGTTAAGAAGTCTGCAAACAAAAAAGATGGGACTGATCAATGCACATTCCCTGATATCCTGCTTCACTAGTAATGTTGTATCTATGCAAGTGCATGTATTTTAGTAACAGAGGTTTTTAGTAACATAGTTACATAGTTAAATTGGGTTGAGAAAAGACCAAAGTTTATCAAGTTCAACCACTCCAAATGAATCACAGTGCACATACCAACAAACACCTGCTGAAACTATATATGCTAATATTATATTAATTGTTGATTTTAGTATCACTATAGCCTAGGATATTTTGCTTGTTCTAGAAATCATCCAAGCCCCTCTTAAAGGTTTTAACAAAATAAGGCCTCCCAAAACCATGTGGCGGGGCATTTCACTGTCACTGTCCTCACTGTTCTTTTCCTCTATTCTAAATCATCTCTAGTCCAATGATCCATTTTATGGAAGAATAGTGGTTTATAATGCCCTCTAATGTACTTATAAATTGTAATCATGTCCCCTTGCAAAGCATCCTTTCTCCAGAGAAAACAACCCCAACCTTGACAATCTAGCCACATAGTTTAAATCTTCTGTCCCTTAACCAGTTTAGTTGCACATCTCTGCACTCTCTTCAGCTCATTTATATCCTTTTTAAGGACGGGAGCCCAAATGCGCTGTGAATCTATTCGCCCATCACTATTTACCAAAACTGTTTGTAATCTATCCTTCAGTCAGGTCTCTATCCAATTACAAAAACTATGTTCCAGGCCAATAATCCTTAATGTAACCTGCTGTGTGGTACTGTATCAAATTCTTTAGCAAAGTCCAAGTAGATTACATCCACTGCCACTTCGGAGTTGAGGTTCTTGCTCACCTCTAGTGATGGGCGAATTTATTCGCCAGGCACGAATTTGAGGCAAATTTGTATGTTTTGCCGCTGGCGAATATATTTGTTAATTTGCCGCAAATTGTTGCCGGCGTCAAAATTGCTGTTTCACAAATTTTTCACCAGCTTTGCAAATTTTGTGGGAAATTCGCAAAATTCGTGGCGAAATGGGACAAATTCGCCCATCACTATTCACCTCCTCATAAAAGTTAATTACATTTGATTGGCAAGATCAGCTACACATAATACCATGCTGGCACAAACTCATAGTATTATAATTTGCAATGTAGTAAACTATTTTATCCCTTAATACCCCTTCGAAAAGCTTTCATACCACTGACACCAGACTAACTGGCCTATAGTTTTGAGGCTGAGAACGGGTCCCTCTTTGAATAGAGACACCACATTAGCAATTCGCCAGTCTCTCTCCAACATGCCAGACCTCAATGAATGCAGAAAAATTAAGTTAAGAGGTTGGCAATTACAGAGTTATTTAATACCCTGGGCTGAATACATCTGGTCCTTGACCTTTATTTATCTTTATATGTTCTTTTTAATTTCTCTTTTTAATTTCCCCTTGCGTGAACCATGCAACATTTGTTGAATTAATTAAATTGGGACTATCTAGATGGAAGCCTTCATTACTTGGTTCCTCATTATTATTTACATATTAAAAAAAATATTTTGGGTTAATTTTACTCCTTGCTGCAATGCCTTTTTCCATATTGACTTTAGCTTGTCCGATTGCATGATTCATTGGCCTCCTTATACCTGACAAATGTTTCCGCTGTCCCAGCTAACTTGAAGAAACGTCTTTTCTTACCAACCTTGATACCAACAGTTCTGTCAAACCACAAAGGTTTCACTTTACGACATTGTTCCTTGCTTACAAGGGGAATATACTGACATATACTGTTTTAAGCAGCATTTTAAAGACATAAACTTTATCTTCTGTGTTTAACCCTGTGAAAAGCCTTTCCCAGTTACAGATGCAGCCACTTTGGTTTGTCTGTTTGACACAGAATAACTAAACACAGATATCCCATTTATCTCATTTAACACAGAAAACTGTGTCACAACATCCCATCTAATTAAAGCATTCACCATTGTGAACAATGGTGCTTTGGTATGCTAATGAAATGGTTAAATGCATTAAATGAGTTAAGATGACTTTAGATAACCCAGTTTCTTCAATTAACCCTGAGTCATGACGCATTTAACTCACAAATCCAAGTGGCTTCATCTGTAATATCTTGCAGAGATGCGCTTATTTTTTCCCTTTCCCTCCCTAATTTGCATAGGATTCAGTTTGGTATTTGGCCGAATCTGTCATGAAGGATTTAGGGGTTCGGTCAAATCCCAAATAGTGGATTCGGTGCATTTCTACAAATCTATGAGTTTGTCTTTTGAAAACATGAATTTTCAGGATTTAGTAAACAAAAATATCTGGAATGAAAAACTTTGTAACCTAAAACCTGTTGAGCTTCTGTAAAGGTCAGACAGGGGTTTATATAAAGCGTACAAGCAAGCTGATTCATTTTACAGCCTTGTTGACTGAAAATGAATTGAATATAGCAATTTTCTTTTGTGGTTGACTTTTATGCCTTAAATAACCAGAGGTCTTTTTTAATTATGCTTATCAACATTTTTTTTAAAAATATCTTGAAAATTCATAAATCTGCCCCCTGTGTCTCTGGTACCTCCACAATATTTTAGTTTACATGTCAATATTGTCCTGGTTACTTTGGAAATACATTGCACAGAAGAAAAGTAAACTATAGTAAAAGCAGTGATGCACAAAATTGATTCAGCTGTATACTAATTCCCTTGCAAAACTGAATCTAAAACCTAATTTGCATTTTCAAATATCTTCACAATCCACAAGACTAATTCATCTATGAATAAAAAAGTCACCTTCCATTATCCAGAACTTTAAGCCCACCATAATGCAGCTTTATTCTAACCATGTATTATATTATATAATATATATAACAGTGCTGCACACAGTGGGCACTGGGCAAATTTGCTCCTGGGCAGTAACCCATAGCAACCAATCAGATGATTGCTTTCAGTGGTCACCCTGCAGCTGACTGAGAAAAAGCTAATTACTGATTGGTTGCTATGGGTTACTGCCCAGGTGCAAATTTGCCCAGTGTTTATAATTGAGGCCCACAATGTGTCCCTGTCGCATTGAGCTTACAAACAAGTACAAGCTTATATAATAGGAGTCAACACAGAAGACTTTTAATTTAAAGATGGTTCCTCTTCCACCTCGCCCTGTGCTTCTGTCTCAGCATTGCAATGGAGATTACACCAAAAGACCTGGGGAAAGTCATGATAGATATTTTGCATATGTTTTTTTTTTTTTTTCTCAATGTTTACTCAATGTTAATGGGGAAACATATGCAACTTTTAATATAGGTTTTTATATAGGGGAATGTGCTATAAAACAATGAACAATTTGGTTTCTCTAGTGTTAAAAAGCAGAAGAAAAATTGGCCAATCAGGTCCTCACGGCCGCACGACTGGCCAGAGCCAATAACTGGAAATCTGTCAATCCTCCAATGTTCTCTGAAGTTTCGAACAGAGTAAACAGTAACAATGTTTTTGAAGGGCGGATAGCATATTTGCAAAACAAAACTGACTGATATTTGAAGGTCTGGTCTATCTGGGATGTATCTACCTGAACATTGACAGAGCTTAACGGTACTTTGGGAAAGCCTAAGTATTCACAAACAGACAAAACTATTATTAGATCATAAAGACACGGAGATAGCAGGCTGACACATTGTTACTAACTACTATTTCTCTTTTCTTTTCTCTTCATCCCCTCCCTCAACCTACCCTTCCCCTTTCACCAACCCAGTTCAAACTCTCTTTCTTTTTTATGTTATGCAATTTTTTTCTGTAAACTGAGATTCTTATACTGGAACACTATTGTAAGAAAATGATAATGCTGTCAAATGTGTATGCATTTAAATTGCATCTCAATAAAATGATGTGACAAAGGAGAAAAAATGTTAGCCTCTGAAAACTCTGTCCCTAGTTCTGCCCAAAGTAGTCAATTTCTTTTACCCAAAAAATGGAATTTAAATTTGTTTTCATTATAGCCTTTTTTCATTGTTACACATTTTATTTAATAATGGAATACCTTGTAGTTTAAAAACATAACAGCTGCATGCAGTGCTATACAGAGACTGTCTATCATTCAAATTAACCAGTCCCCCGGTGGATCTTACAAGTCAAGTTCCCTATCATATTTACACACCGCACACTCTAGGGTCAGTTTCATCAGCAGCCAATTAATCTGTCTGTATGTGTTACCAGTATGAAAGGAAACTAGAGTAAACCCATGGAGACCCAGGGCAAACATTCATATTTCATGCAAATAGAGCTTAAGTTTGAATCAAACTTAGGACCCCTAGGAGGTAGCCGTGCAAACCACTGATCTGCCATGACACTGGGAGGTTTATTTACTAAAATCCGTATTTGTCTCATTTTTTAAATTAAAAAAACATGGCCAAACTCTTATAACCAACTATGCATATGCCGAATCTTTCATGAAGGATTTGGCTGAATCCCAATTGTGATTTAACATGTAATACAGTACATGGAATTAAATTGATGATCTGAATTGTATTCTAACATTCCATTTTTATACCGTTTTATATATGTATGTGCCTGGGGATGATCAGGTTCAGCTTGCTGAAAGGCAAGTATTCAGTAAAGCAGAACCAATTCAGTGATTGTGCCAAAGAGCACCAGCATAACTACTATGGATCTTGCAACTATACAAAGGGTTGTAGGATTTACCTCACAATAGTGCTGTCCTTTATTTCCATCTAAATTAGGGTTTCTATTCAGAACACTATAATTGTGGACAGTGGCATAAATAGTGTGTGCTACCCCCAGCAAAAATATCTTTGGAGGTGATCCCTACCCAGCCCCCCTCCATCTCACTCCGTGTTCCCTACTGATGTATTTTGCCTATCTGCTTCCTCCACTCCCATTTGGAGGAAAATGAGCAGCTGGGAAAAAGGGAGTTCATTACAGCTATAGAGAAAGTAGATCCCGCAGTCCGGGCCCCCATTTCCCGCCCCCCCCCCCAATGTGACCATGGGGACTGCTTCCCTTATAGTTCTACCACTTATTATGGAATTAGAGGGAAAATATTAAGGAAATTACTTATTCTGTGTAACTTTTGTTTATATTTTATTTGCAGTATGTTTGCAATTCTGGATTGTGGTTACTGTCATTTTATTGAAATGACACAAGCATTACAGAAGTGCATCGCTCTTGAATTTTTCATTTAAGCATAGGTGTGATAGCCTTATTCTTTTAATCTTCGTTATCTATAAAGTCTAAGAAGCAGCCATAAAGGGTCAACTGTTTTCCTTCCACTTATTTTGACGTACCCGGCCTACAGATCATTTATTATACATTCTCAAGAGAACGCTTGTTTTAGTCTGGTCAGATGTTTGGATTCAGTTTCAATTTATCCTATCTAATGAGACAACTTATAGCTCCAGTCATGTTGACAGTAAAAGTAATAGCTTTACAAAACCGGTAACCTGTTGGTGTATATTGCATTGCTGAAAAATGGGCGCCTAAGTTCAGGGAAGATGTTTTTATTGAGCGCTTACGTTGCATGATAGAAGATATAAGAAAGAGAAGTACATTCTTAATCGCAGACTGGTCTGATAAAAAAAGGACAATTAATCTTTGTCTCAGGGAAAAAGCATTGAAATTAACTTCTGTGAACTAGCAAAATGCTAAAGTTCAAATAAAACTTAAATTATTGAGGCTTCTACAACATTGTTTTTGCTGCATTTGCAAATTGTTTTAAACCTATGTCAGCTCGTTCATTGATTCTTAAATCGTGCCTCAAACCTAGCCATGCTAGCACACGCTGAAAATATGAATTACCCGCAATTTAAGATATTTAAATGGATTAGAAATATAATGACTTTTTAATACTTATGTTTCCTTGTCTTACTGCTTTTTAATGTGAATATTTGAACTAAGTAAGGAAATTAAAATGTCTAGTTTTTTTTTTTAATATATTAAACTACAATTCATATATCAAAGTATGGTAAATGCTCTTTAAATTCACCCCAGATCATTAGTACAGTTTGTTAGAATGTACACCTTTGTACAACGAGATACAATTAAATATTGCTCCTCCGAAAAAAAAAAGAGTCTGTGTTTCCTTATTATAAAATAATAATGGGCCTTTGTCTTATTAACCTTGCTACCAACACTTATTTTTCCCCTGTGATCTAATAATAAGCTCTGAAAACGCCTGCATCCCCTTCTGCCCAAGAGGAACTCCTTATTTAGGGTAATTTTATTAACCCCCCTCAATTGTTCTGACAAATCAAGGAGAGGGAAACTTATAAACATTATTCTGCTTTTATTTTGTTATTGTGCACTGTCAACTAGCTAAGAAATAAAAATAGTTTTTCTTAAACTAAATCAGCTGTCGACCTAAGGCAAAACATAAAATAAAACATTTTGGAGCAGGCACTCAAAGAAGGCAAACTTCCACCAGGCAAATGATTCAAAGTGAAGAAAGTTTATTGTGTCCACAGGCTGTGGTTCACTCTGTGGGAATGTGGGAGGGGCACCAGCACTGTGTCACTGTATGTAGTATATCTTAGAGTGGTTTCCTACTCTGTTCTACCTTCCCTATGCTCCCTGTGTGTGTCCTGCTCTGCCTGTGGAACATAAGCATGGTATTTGTTCTGGGGGTTTGTTATCATTTGATCTCCACAAACAAAAAAATGCTGAAAAATCCACTTCCTGAGGGGGATGGGCGGGCTCGGCTGCATGATCTGCACCCAGGCCCGCCATGCCATAGTTATGTAACTGTCAGGGGAGGAGGAGGCATATGGATTCAAGGGTATGTCTTAAAGGAGAATGAAAGCTTACCCCATAATCTTTACAGGAATAAAAGTCCACAATATATTGTACTGAATCACTAAGTTAATGGGTGTGGTTTAAAAACAGGGAGTAGCTAACACTGGGTTCGATAACTGGCCCTCCACATGTAGGCCAGAAAAATTCAGGAACAGATCAGAACACTATGAATCCCAGGAACTAGGAAAATAGCCCTTTAAATATTTAAAATGCATGATGACGTCACATGTCACTGACAAAATAAAGGACGCGCGTGCGCATGTTTAGACGCGTATGTCGAGGAGGAAGTGGCGGCCGCTGCGGCCGTCCCCTCAGGGAGTGTGACGGGCGTCCCCGCCGCACCACTGGACAACCAGGTACCTTTACAGTATGACTTTAAAAAGAAACACATGGCCTGGAGAAAGTTGTTACATAAACCAAGAAAGGAGTGTAAAACCCTATAATTTGCACACAAAGTAAAAAATAAAGACCTTGAGAAAATTTGTCCTGATTCCGTTGTATTTAGCTGTAATACAGGGACGACTGTGTGGCATGTATTTTAATTGATTCTCTTAATTGTGTTTTGTTCCTCAGTTGTAAAAGTCAATTAGTTAACTAACCACTACAAGGAAAAAAAATTGTTGCAATGGACCATAAACTTCATATTGAAGAGATTTAATGAAGGGAGGCTACTGTACACCCTCAAACACTGCTTTGAAAATTAATAAATAAAAGATCCTGTAATAAACCTGTTTAATCCAGGTTTGTTTATGTGAATTTCTTCTGATCCTGGGGATATCCAAAGCTTCAGTGAGAAACCCAACACATGAACATCTGATTCCAGAGTAGCAGATTGCTGGGAATATTAATAATGATATTGTAGTTATACAGCTATGGAAACTTTTATCTGGAAACCAATTTTCCATAAAGTTCAAAAATAGGGGTATGTCATTTTTCATATCCTGTGTGATCTGGATCTGCAAAGTCTGTTACTATTGATAGAGAGGTCAGCCAAACACATAACATGAATAGATAACTGTCTATAGGAATCACACATCAGCTGAAGAAAGTATGCAGCTGTCTTTACTTAGAAAAAAGATATTTACGTGCTGGAAATGTTTCTTCACCATAAATGGTGGTGATGCAATGGAATTACCTGCTGGGATGTGATGACAAGTTCCTTTAATGTCTTTAGAAAGGGGCTTGGATTAGTGATGGGCGAATTTGCGGAAAATTTGTGAATTTCGCGCGAAATTTGCGAAACGGTGCCGGCGTCTTGTTTTTGCCGAATTTTTTCGGGCAAATTTTCACGGGCGTTTTGCGAATTTATTCGCTGGTGGCAAATCATGCAAATTTGCCGCAAATTCGCGCCTGGCGAATAAATTCGCCCATCACTAGCTTGGATGCCTTCTTGAAATGGCAAAATATTAAGGGGTAGAATTATTTCTAGGTCTACAGTTTTTGTATGTATCTAAAGGTTTATATGGTATTTGTGTGTCTGCGTGTGTGTGTGAATATGTGCAGTATGTATAGAATGTAAAAATCAAGGAGAAAAAAAATGGGGCAATACAATAAAATTGCCAATTATTAGGTATAAGTAGGGGGCCCCTCTGCACCATAGCTGAACATAATTGAAATGCAAGAAAGAATTGATGTAATTTAGGCAATGTGTATAAATGAAGATTCTTAACATAGTATTACATTGTGAGTCAGTACAATGTCATTCTCTAAGAATGTAAATTTAGAATCTGTCAATTAGCAATCACTTACATTGAATAACAATGAATAGCTCATCCTTCATATTGATTTTAGCTTTCTGTTATGTATCAGGAAGTGTGCTTACATTCAGATTGCCCATTGCATGTGTAATTCAGAGCATTAGGAGAGAATAGCTTTGTTTTACCTTAATCACATATCGCAAACATCACTGAAATGTCAGTGTTAATTCTTCAGTATACAAAAGCATTTTTCATCTGAATAATTCAGTATTGCCCCTTTCTGAACACTGGTATTTATTTGGAAAAATTACACATAACTTTTCTTTATACAATTTACTGTTATTTATTTATTTAAATAGTTGCCCAGCTTATTGTGTATATATATATCTATATCTTGTAGAGGACACCGGGGTTGGATCCTTGACGGGAGGTATATTTCCCCATTATTTGGGCTATGGTCCCTTTAAGCAGCATGTATTCCACCCAGGTACACACCTGATTTTGACTCTGCATAAAGAGGAGTCACAGGTGCAATTGAGGGAGAGAGAGAATGGTGCCTGGAGCCTGTGAGCTGCAAGTCTTTGTACAGGCTAAAGGAAAGGACTGAACCAGATATCCTGGTGTGCAAAGGACTAGGGATGTAGCGAACGGCGGAAAAAATGTTCGCGAACATATTCGCGAACTTGCGACAAAACATGCGAATAGTTCGCGAACGTCGCGAACCCCATAGACTTCAATGGGAAGGCGAATTTTAAAAACTAGAAAAGACATTTCTGGCCAGAAAAATGATTTTAAAGTTGTTTAAAGGGTGCAACGACCTGGACAGTGGCATGCCAGAGGGGGATCAAGGGCAAAAATGTATCTGAAAAATCCATTGTTGACACAGCGCTGCGTTTTGTGCTGTAAAGGGCAGAAATCACACTACGTCACTCAGGTGATGTTTCTGGACACGGAATGTGAAAAAGCTCACACAGCTAGGTGGCACTTGGTTAAAGACTGGGCAAATAATGCCTGCAAGGTCAACGTATACACTACAGCCGTTGGATACGGAATATATTATTGCTGCTTGAAAAACGTCACTCGGGAGGTGTTTCTGGAGACGGTATTATTATTGATATTTAGACAGCTAGGTGGCAGTTGTTTGAAGAACAGATGCAGATGAGAGATCAGCAGCAGGACAGCTGCCCACAGCAGCTACATACAGAGCACTGCAGTAGAAGGTAGATTACTAGCCAGCAAAGCTACCTAACCTAAAATGTCCCTCAAATCCCTGCAGAGTTCTGTCCCTACAATACAGAGCAGTATCAAGTAGATTACTATCCAGCAAAGTTACTATCAACTGTCCCTCAAATCACTAACAGCTCTCTCCCTACACTAGCTCTTCCAAGCACACACAGGCAGAATGAAAAAACGCTGCAGGGCTTCAGTTTATATATGGAAGGGGAGTGGTCCAGGGGGTGTGGGGGTGGTCCAGGAGGGAGAGCTTCCTGATTGGCTGCCATGTATCTGCTGGTCTGGGGTGAGAGGGCAAAAATAAGCGCCAGCTA
Source organism: Xenopus laevis (assembly GCF_017654675.1). Lineage (NCBI taxonomy): Eukaryota > Metazoa > Chordata > Amphibia > Anura > Pipidae > Xenopus > Xenopus laevis. Next base: position 67,661,987 of record NC_054375.1, read on the forward strand.
AGGCGAACCCAAATTGGCGAACGTCGCGCGACGTTCGCGAACATTCGCCGAACGCGAATAGTCGATGTTCGCGCGAATTAGTTCGCGGGCGAACAGTCCGCGACATCCCTACAAAGGACAGGAATGAGGCCTGCATTGAAGATGGGGCAGAGGGTAAAGTATCCAGTATTAAACTTAACTGGGTCTAAGTCTCGCACATCTTTTAAGTGGGAATGAAATATACAGTATATGGTGCAAATATAGTTACTTATGCAAACATATTGTCTATGGGGTGACATGTTTTACTAAGTAGAGTTAATAGCACAGGAACTTTATTGCATGGTTTTGAGCATTACTTTATTTATAATAACTGATTTTCTCTTTGTGGTTCTTTCATTTGCTACAGAAGTACAACTCATTTACTGAATAGAGCACTGTATTATCTATTCACTAATTTCACATAATAAATTGTAAGCTACATTGACATTTATCAGCAATTCCTAAAAGTTTTGCTCATTAAGTTTATGTATTTTACTTTGTTGGTGTTAAATGTTCTAAAATAATTTATGGAAAAAAAATCTAGAAATGTATTCTATTTAGTAATAATATTAGCTGATGAAAAATGTATTCTCGTTTTCCATATTATTGTTAAACAAAAAGGTCTGTCATAAAGATTTCATTCAAAAGAAGTGGATTTGGAATAATAATCAGTAAATGAACTGTGAATAGTAGAATATATCATTGTGAAATCATCAGCCTGCAGTTGTGATAAGGCAAAAGCATGCTTAATGAGGCAGAAGAAATTTATAGAAAAATGAGAACCAACGTGAAACTGTCTCATGGTAATTTCAGAAATACATTTCAGAAACAACATCTCTACAGTGTCTATTAAAAACTAAATATATTTATAATGATGGAATTAATAATCCTGTTTGGGTATTGTAGAATTTGCATTATTTTGTTTCTAGACTTGAAATGTATTGTAATGAATTTCAGCAATATAAAATGCAAGCACATGCTGGTGTTTGTAATGTTACAATTTTTATTTCTATGGAGCATTGCAAGTGGATGCTCTGTTTTAGAGGCAGGAATTGGAAATTCTTACTAATTTTAGCAGAAAACAGGACGACAGTTTAAATAAACAATCAGTTTATACATTCATTTTTTAAAATTGGTGTTCAGCAACTTAATGAGGAAATAAAGTGCATTTGACTGAAAGGGTAATTTACAACTGCAAGTACAGTGAGCAGAGAACAATTTCACAGGCAATCGCCATGTTTATTTCCCACAATGGAGCAATTTTTTTCACAGAATCCCAGTGTTGTCGCACTCACTAAGGGGAATTGCACTGTTGTTGCTGATGCAGTAAGATTAGCACAACTGCACTTAACTTCCTTGTTCATTGGAATCAATTGCACTGAATACTGCAACTATAAAACAGTGCAAAGAGCATCCTTTGATGCAAACACCTTTAATGAATTGTATTATTAGCACAACTAACTGGGATGAAATTTGTATGACCACAACTGCCGTAGCAAGTGTAAATGACCACTTCTGAATACTGCCATGAATCAAGACATACCACAGTTAAGAATGTTAAAGGAGAACTAAACCCTCAAAAAATATGGCTAAAAATGCCCTATTTTATATACTGCACTTATTGCACCAGCCTAAAGTTCCAGCTTCTCAATAGCAGCAATGATCCAGGAGTTCAAACTTGTCACAAGGGGGTCACCATGTTGGAAAGTGTCTGTGACACGCTCATGGTCACTAAGCTTAGGGGTCAAGCACAAAATGAGGTTGGCCTGTCATATAAGCGGATGCTACAGGGCTCATCATGAAATTCACATGCTTGTCGAATTAGTTTCTGTGCTGCCATATAGTAATTATATGTATTACTTACTAATCAGCCTTATATTGTGACATTTCTATTCTATGTGTACTGTATATTGTGAGTGACAGTAGCACAGAGCATGTGCAGTGCAGGATAAAAGAAGATGGGTAGCTACTGGGGCATCTTTGGAGACACAGATCTATCCTGCTAAAGGGCTGTGATTTCCTTGGGCTGGTACAGAAGTCCAAAGCATAATGTATAACATTTCTAGCCAACTTCTTCAATTAAGTTTTAGTTCTCCTTTAATAAATTAGCCCCAACTGTAAGCAAAAGATGAAATGAAAGAGTACAGAGCAAACAAGTGATCAGCATCAAATGCTAAAGTACCTAATGCAAATCAAATAGCACGGAAAGCAGTCTCCCCTTAGCATTTATTTATTTAGAAAGTACATATGTTTAATGAAAATAATATTTTTATTAGAAATCAACCAAGGGTAAGCAGCATGAAATTTGGGACAAATGGGATCTTTACCATCAGGCTTTATTCACTTAAAGCACAAATCAGGGTTTCAATACTCATAAACTGAGTATTCACATGCATTTCAGAGCCAGCACCTTGTGACATCCATGTGGAGATAGCCTACCACGTGGATAGATGCACCCACAGAATCACTGTACCGTGACCTGGATCCCCACATATTGGCTACACATGTATCATGAAATTCAATCTTAAACAGTAAGTTGTTAACCTTTTGGTATAATTTTCAAATGTATATACTGTATTTTCAAAACTGACTATTCTTTCCCTGGGTGATAGGGATTCAAATCTACAACACAGATTATTAAAATCTGCATGAGAGGCAGAGTTTACATTGGTAAATATGCTGCAGGAATGGGATCCGTTATCTGGAAACCCATTGTTCAGAAGACTCAGAATTATGGGAAGGTCATCTCCTATAGACTCCATTTTAATCAAACAATTCTAATTTTTAAAAGTGATATCCTTTTTATCTGTTTTAATAAAACAGTACCTTGTACTTCATCCAAACTAAGATATAATTAATTCTTTCTGGAGGTAAAACAATTCTATTGAATTTATTAAACATTTAAATTATGTTTAGTAGATTTACTATACAGAGTGTTGATCCAAATGATGGAAAAATGGCTTATCTGGAAAACCTCAGGCCCAGCATTCTGGATAACAGCTCTCATACCTGTACTAAAGTACTAAAGTGTAATCTCTGAGCTGCCCTTCAGATCTGGTGTAAATCTAAAAATCTAAATCTGATGTAAATCTAAAAGTAGAAACAATGGCTAGATTTAAACTATATGAAAAAAAAAATACAAAAAACCCCCATAAAACATTGCCCATAGTATTCTATGGAATTCTATATTTATAACTATTTTGGGGTCTGAGATGATAATCCATGAAAGTTTGGAAAATAGTAAAAACTAATTATAGTTCAGATCCATGAAGGCTTGAGCCACCCTAGCAGATTAATATGCTATTTGAAAATTTGTAACATTAAAAAGATTACTAAATCTGTCATTTCGTCTTTCATCTGTTTATTTAATTTCCTCCACATACTTTTTATTTATTGCTGATATGGGTCCTAAATAAAATGATGACTATGAGTAAACTTAAAGAGATACTGACACCATGAAATTGTCTTTGCATACTATTTATAATTGTGCCATAAAAGTATTTGCCTGATGCTTTTACATTACTCATCTGATCCCCTATGTTCCTCTTGAAAGGGGGCTGCCATATATGTGCAGCTGTGGTCCATTAGCATTAGTACTCTGACAGGTTGAGAAGGGACAGTCAGGTTGGCAAAACAGTCAGGTTTAGGAACTTCAACAACACTTACAAAAAGCAGATCTGTTCAGCATGAACTATAGGTAACTTTTAGAGGCACATTCATAAAGGGTCGAATTTTGAATTCATGTTAGTTTTTTTAAACTTGCCAAAATGTATTAATAAAATCAAATAACGCAAACGAATTCAAACAACCTGAAAACTCGAATCAAATTCGATTAGAATTCAACCAAACTAGATTAAGAGTTTTTTTCTCCGAAAAAACTTGAATGTCAGAAAGGCTGCAAACATCTCCAAATTGATCCCTGGACCTCTCCCATTGACTTAAACACTAATTTGGCAGGTTTTAGGTGGTGAATAGTCAAATTTGAGGGCCAGAATATGATAAATCTCAAATCTAATTCGGATTTTTTTTAAAAAAACTCAAATCAAGTTTGGCTAATTCCCTAATCGAATTTGGCAGTTTTGATCATAAAAAAATGTCCAATTCGACCCTTAATAAATCAGTCCCTTAATGTACATTAATATTTTGAAAAGTAGTTTTTTAGTGTTAGTATTTTATATAACATCATGTTTTATTTGTATTTAATATTGTAAATAGTATTAGTACTTTTATGGTTTTTTTATGATTGCTGAATGAATGCAAGTGCTATTTCTCCATGATAATGCAGGATCAGTAGGAGATACATAAAACATAATTTCACCTTTATTTACTGAAGTGTAACAAAAACAACAAAGATGTACTATAAAGGCACATATTCCAAAATTGGAAAAAAAAAAGGTCATTTACGCGTAGAAGAAATATTCTTTTTTTTTGGAAATAAACTGAAAACAGTAAAGAAATATAATAGCTTTCTTTTAGTTATTTTCCATAAAAAAAGTTGTCCCCAAACAGTTAATAAAAGCAATCCAATATATTTTTACTGTTGTTTTAAGTTTCAATGGTAGTTATAAAATATGTATCTGTAATGAATATGCTTAAAACAGTCATAACTATATACAGTACTTCAATTTTTTTTAAATTAAAACAGAATTGCATTACATTTGTTTAAGGAAGTGTGTAAAATTCCTTCCACCTTTTCATTACAGCTCCCAAGTTGCTATTTTATGTTCCTTATGGCTGTCATTGACTGTGTTAAGGAAAGGAAGAAGCATAAATTGTTTCTTTTGATCATGATACAGTATAAGCAAAGATGTTTCTTCCCAAATGGACTTCCAGGAGGTTTATCTCTTTAAGGTACCTTATATTTAGGAGCTAGAATAGCACCCAGTTAGTCCATGATGGCTGAATGCAAGAAATGATCCTTAAAGGGATACTGTCATGGGAAAAAATTTTTTTTCAAAATGAATCAGTTAATAGTGCTGCTCCAGCAGAATTCTGCACTGAAATCCATTTCTCAAAAGAGCAAACAGATTTTTTTATATTCAATTTTGAAATCTGACATGGGGCTAGACATTTTGTCAATTTCCCAGCTGCCCCATGTCACGTGACTTGTGCTCTGATAAACTTCAATCACTCTTTACTGCTGTACTGCAAGTTGGAGTGATATCACCCCCTCCCTTTTCCCCCCCAGCAGCCAAACAAAAGAACAATGGGAAGGTAACCAGATAACAGCTCCCTAACACAAGATAACAGCTGCCTGGTAGATCTAAGAACAACACTCAATCGTAAAAACCCATGTCCCACTGAGACTCCTTCAGTTACATTGAGAAGGAGAAACAGCAGCCTGCCAAAAAGCATTACTCTCCTGAAGTGCAGGCACAAGTCACATGACATGGGGCAGCTGGGAAATTGACAAAATGTCTAGCCCCGTGTCAGATTTCAAAATTGAATATAAAAAAATCTGTTTGCTCTTTTGAGAAATGGATTTCAGTGCAGAATTCTGCTGGAGCAGCACTATTAACTGATTCATTTTGAAAAAAAAATTTTTTCCCATGACAGTATCCCTTTAAGGGATTCAGTATATAAAAAAACTGCTCAAGGAGAGCAAGGTAGGTGGGATGACTTGGGGTGACTAATTTGTGATGCTCCTGAAGAAATACTTCATAGAAATTTCCTTTTCCATAATGCATTACATACACACTTGTACTATGTACAGAAATATGTGCTAAACATTTTATTTAGGATAAGTATGGTCTACTAAAAACAGAAAAACAAATATTGTTAAATCATATAAATCACTGTTACTAAGCCAAGTCATGCCATATCTGTATCAAAAAAATCTAAACTGCAGTCCCTTACATAAGTATTCACTACCCTTTGACTTATCCAAATTGTGTTTTGTTACAACAACGAATTAAAATGTTACCAAGAATTATCATGTACACAAAATTACTGGTAACTTTTAATTCCATGTTGTAACATATGAATGTGCAAAATACTTTTTGTTTTGAAAAGTTAATTATGGAAAAAACATGTGGTTGCATAATTATTCACTTAGTAGAACAACTTTTCTTTTTAGTGAAAAGCAATTTTGAAATCTTACCTCTAGTGATGGGCAAAATCTGTTCCCTTTCGATTTGCAGAAAAATGTGCAAAACGCAATGAAGTCAAAAGGCGTCAAAATGTACAACAATTTATGAACGAAAAATTTTTAAGTAGACAACAATTTTTTCTCACTAAAAATGCATTGCAGTAAATGGCCATTTTTTTCTAGTGCAAAATTTTTTGTTGCTGTGACATTTTCCATGCACTGTATTTGCGCCAGTTTCATGAAAAAATTCACAGAAGGCTAACACTCATGTTTACTATCATTGGAGATAAATATCTGGAGAGATTTCTGGAGATGTTGCCCATATCAACCAATCGGATCTTTGCTTTTGTTTTCGAACTCATAGGTGGCTGTTTAAATCTGATTCCTGATTGGTTGCTATGGGCAACATCTCCAGAAATCTCTCCAGATATTTATCTCCAATGTGTGTAATTTCGCTGCGAATCCATGCCTGTTGAAAACATTTGCTCATTACTACTTGCTACAGATTCCTAATTGGATTGAGGTTTGGGCTTTGACTTGGCCATTCTAAGACACCCAGGGAGGGATGGGCGAGTTTGACCCGTTTCGCTTCGCCAAAAATTTGCCGCCGGCGAAATGTCGCCAACGCCCATTAAAGTCTATAGGCGTGAAAAATTTTGTGTTGCGCAGTGCAAAATGCAATACAAGTCTATGGGCGTCATTTTTGTGGCAAAACAAGGCGAAAAAATTCGCCCATCCTTACTCACAGGTTCTTAGTTTTAAACCACACTAGCTTTGGCTGTGTGTGGGTCATTGTGTCATGGGCTTGTTTGCAATTCCTATTATATTGTATTCTCAGTATGTCTATTTCATGTAGGAGATTTAGTGCCATATGTTACAGGGCTAAATTATACTGTGATTTGGGTAGTAATCTTGTTCTAGGTAGTGATGGGTGAGTTTTGCTTCACCGAAAAATTCACGAATTTCCAGCGAAATTTGCAAAACGGAGAAAAAATTGGGAAAATCTAAAATTTACGTCAATGGCGTTAAAGTCAATGGGCAACTGAATAGTGTTGACGTGCGGCGATTTTGACGAGAATGCCTTTTTCGGGCGCATCCAAAGTTTTTTGACGCCGGCAAATTTTCGCAGGAGAATTCTCTCTGGTGCTATTCTGTCTGCTGAATGTGACATCTTCCAATATGGGAGCCTTATCCCGTACTGTGAATTTCCTGTCATACCCTGTCTGTTTATTGCTTCCCTAATAGAGACCAGAATGGAGATTAGAACTAAGAGATTAAATTATACCTTCTTTCTCAGGGGAAGGGTGAGAGAAGCCAGTAGGTAAAATAGTATATTTCAAGGGGATTGTGAGGGACTGGGTAGTTTTTGGGAGCCAATAGACAAATAACCACCTGGCACCATGGGTCTAACTCGTTATTGGAACTTTAATCCACCAGAGACCAAGATTCTTGATGCATCATTGATGCCTGTGGACATTTATGGAACCATCAGTCCCACTGGATCTTGCAACCTGGAGGAATAATAAAATCAAGGACTGCAGTCTGCCTGCCTATCTATGGCTACACATGGACTATCTATTGGACCCTCTAGGTAAATCCTGACAGTTCATGCCGCTAACTGTAAGCATGACTGTGCAGCCACGCACCGCACAAATCACATCAGTTCGCTGATGACACGACCGTGGTGGGTCTCATCAGCAATAATGAAGAGTCACCATGCAGAGAGGAGGTGCAGTGTTTAACAGACTGGTGCAGAGCCAACAACCTGTCTCTCAATGTAGACAAAACAAAGGAGATGGTTGTTGACTTTATGAAGACTAGGAGTGACTGCCTGCCACTGTACAATGACGGCTCTAATGTGGGGATCGTCAAAAGCACCAAATTCCTTGGTGTCCACCTGGTGGAGAACCTCACCTGGTCCCACAACACCAGCTACTTAGCCAAGAAAGTCCAACAGCACCTCTACTTCCTGCACAAGCTGAGGAAATCCCATCTCCCACCATCCATACTCAAAACCTTCTACAGAGGAACTATCGAGAGCATCCTGAACAGCTGTATCACTGTCTGGGCTGGGAACTGCACTGTCATGGAGCGCAAGACCCTACAGAGGATAGTGAAGACAGCAGAGAAGATCATAGGTGTCTCTCTTCCTTCCATCATGGACATTTACACCACTCGCTGCATCCGTAAAGCCACCAGCATTGTGGCTGATCCAACACACCCCTCACTCCTGCCACCTAGAAAAAGGTACCGAACAGTAGGGCCCTCATTACCAGACTGTGTAACAGTTTCTTGCCATAAGGCTCCTGAATACTCAGGGACCGGACAGATCTCTCTCACACACCTACTCCATCTGACCTTACTATATACTACAATGTTACACAGCCACTGTACGCCATTGTATGGATGAAAAGCCATTGGATACAGTTGTTCTCTATGAGCACATCTGCACTTTGTCATGTTCTTTATCATGTTCTTGCTACTGTCCTGTCACAATGACACACCCATCATGTCTGACGTTTAGCATTATTTTAACATATTAAATCTGCTGAGTGTGCACTGTCTTGTCCTGTCCCTGCACTATGCTGTCCTGTCTTGCAGGAGTTGCATATTTTTGCACTTTTTTTCTGTTGTCCGGTACATCTATGTTGTATGTAGCACCATGGTCCTAGAGGAACGTTGTTTTGTTTAACTGTGTACTGTACAAACGTATATGGATGAAATGACGATAAACTCACTATTGACTCTTGACTTGACTTGTTTGGTCTTAAAAAGGCACCAACATCTTGTCCTAATTGATAATTAAAATGACTAGAAAATCATAACGCTGACCTCTCTCTTGCCTGATAAATATACCTTATTATTGCTTATGGGTCAAGAAGGCCTGTAAAAATTTGTCCCTCTAAAAAGTGAATCTCTGCCCAGTTTTATGGTCTTTTGACCTCTTAACAAAGGTTTGCCTCCAGAATTTGAACGCTCTCCTTAACCTGTCACAGGTTTGGTGGACGACCTTCTATATATGCAGAGTCATGGTTGTGCAATATTCTTTGCAATATAACTAATTATGCTCCGGGGAATGTCTGTTAGTCCAAGTGAAGTCATTTGCACTTGGATAGGAAACTGACTATAGGTTTGGGTACAGAGGGTAGTTGTTATTGGTTTATCCTCTACTTGGAGCAAGGTTCTTATTGAGTCCACTTTTATTTAACTTGTTCATTAATGACTTAGGAGGGGTATTGTAAGTAATATATCAGCGTTTGCAGATGACACAAAAGTATGTAGCCCAAGTAATACCATTCAGGATGTGACATCCTTGCAGCAGGATCTTAAAGAGATACTAACACCAGAAATTAAACCTTTTTTTACATCTATAATGATATCATTATCAAATGCTATCTAAAATTGCCATAAAAATATTTTCAGATGCTTTTACATTACCCATCTAATCCCCCAAGTTCCTTTGTGAGGGGGCTGCCATATTTGAGCTTCAGTAGTCTGTTCGCATTAGAAAATAACTGACATGTTGAGAAGGGACAGTGAGGTTGTCAAAACAGTCAGGTTTAGGAACTTCAAGTAACAATTACTTACAAAAGCAGCTCTATCAGTGAAAAATGATCAACATGAGTTATAGGTAACTTTTGATGTACATTAATATTTTTTAAGTGTCAATATCACTTTAACATGCAATCTGAGCGGCTCAGTGGCAGATGAGATTCTGATGTTGATAAATGTAAGGACATGTACCTGCGATGTAAAAATATGCAAGCCACTTATGCCCTTAATGGGACTGCAATAGGCGAAGCCATAATGGAGAAGGTAGAGTCCTTGCAGATAATAAACTTCATTGTAGCAAGCAATGCCAGTCAGCAGCTGCAAGAGGAAACAAGGTTTTGAGTTGTATTAAAATAGGTATAGATTCATGGGAGGAGGGAGTAATTCTTCCACTTTATAGAATACTGGAATATGCTGTGCAGTTTGGTCTCTAGTGCTCAAACTAGATATTATTACATTAGAGAGGGTATAGAGAAGGGCAACTAAGCTGGTAAAAGGTATGGAAATCTCGGTTATGAAGAAAGACTGGCCAAGTTGGGGTTGTTTACACTGGACAAGAGGTGCTTGAGGGGTGATATGATAACTATGTATAAATATATGAAGGAATCATATAATAGTTCTATTCATACAATAATTGAATGATTTATTTACCAGTAGAACCTTCCTGCAGATACAAGGGCATACATTCAGATTAGAAGAAAGGAGGTTCCGGCTAAATATTCAGAAACAGCGCCGATTCTGACTAAGGAGCCGCCTGAGGCGGCTCCTGCAATGCCACCCCCCTCACCAACTTACGTGTCGGGAGGGGAGGCAGAAACACTATTGCGGAGAGCGCAATTGCGCTCTCTCGCAATAGTACAGCTGAATTTCCGGTTCAAAAACCGGAAATTCGGCTCTTAAAGGTGCAGGAGCGGCTTTTTGACGCCCCAGGAATCCCTTCAGGCGCTGCGGCTCAGCTCGCCTCATTGGCGGCGCGCCCCTGTTCAGAAAGGGTTTTTTTTACAGAGCTGTGACATAGTGGAATTACAGTATCTCCCTCAATCGGATTTTACTGACTGATACATTAGATAGCACCAAGAATGGGTTGGATGACATTTTAGCAAATGAGGAAATACAGGGTTAGCTCATAGTGACTCTTAAACAATGTAGCAGATGCCCTGTGAAGCCTTGTCCAATGAAAACATACTTTCTTCTACATTGTCTGAACCTGCAGTACAGAAAAGGCACATACTGGTTTCAGTTGCAATCAGAATTCCAAATAACTGAAACAATTGCAAATAAATGTATATCTAAGTACATTTTCTTTTATTAAGGCAAGATAACAAAATTGGAGATGAAGTTCCCCTTTCACACTTAAACCAGATACAATGGTATAACCACACTGGACTACAGCTGCCAGTAGTTATCAATAATGGTATAATGTCTTGTAGTCTCCTACATTTGACATTGCCAGTTGTAATCCAGATTTGTTTCCCTTTTTAAAAAGCATCCACACAATATGCTTTGTTCTCTCTATGGACAGTACAGAACCACTTGGTGTAGAAAACTCAAAATCTGCAGTGGCATTTTGTATCTGAATTTATGTAAAGGGAAACATCTCTCTGAGCTTAAAATGCTTATAGTGCTTTGATTTGAATTATGAAGAGGTTATTTTGAATATCTAAAGGAATCAGCAACACGCTCAAGGAAACAGAGTATTAGAAACATTACTTTGATGTACATAGAATTAGCTTTGTTCTGTAAACTAGAAATTTAGGAACACAAACAACTCTCCTATAATTAGAACAGAAGTTAAAGGAATTGATGAAAAGATTAAGTAAATTTATACACCAAGTTTTTATTAATTGTCAGAAAATACTGTACTACCCCCATTTTATAATAAATACACAGTACTCCGACTACACCGAAACATACTTGTTTTAAATATATTGCTATCCATAGCGATTGTAGAAACCAAGAAATGCAGCAACTAATTATCTTTGGACACAACAAGTATCAAGAATGTCATTGGAATAGAGAAAGTTAAGCAAGCAGAGAACTGTGGATTGCAATAAGTGACTGAAGCTGTGTTGGCCAAAATTGAATACAGTATATCTCCATCTATGCTATTTCTGTTTGCAGCCTAGACAGTTGGCAACAGTGACATCTGCTGGTAAATCTGTTGTAGGCTCAATATTTGCATTGTTTATAGGGTTTCTTAGGCACCTTAACATCAATTTAAATAATTTTATTATTATTTACTTATATGATTTTTTGCACTATAAAAGGAACACTAATAAAAAAGTAAACACTGTGAGTTGATATATGCATGAATATTAAAGAAAAAACAAATCCAAACTTTTTAAAGTCAGCAGGGATGCAGGCTTTAGCTCATATAAACATTTTCATATTCTTAAACAGCTGAAAGCACACTGGCAAAAACATTGTGGCCTGCTGTCTTAATGCACTCTTCTGGGTCCTGCAGAAACCTCAGTGGAAATATTGAAACCTCCTATTGCAAGCTAATCATTATTTCAATGTCTGCTCCAATTTTTCGCATTCACTAATCCATTTCACAGAAGCAGAATGCTGTTGTAAGAACAGTTGATTATTCACAGCATGGAATTTAAGTTTTGCTTCAGACTTTAAGGTTTTTACATTTAACTATATACTTACAGAAAATAAATTAATAGTGGTACACTGTCCCATATAAAAACTAAAGAACATTTTTAAATCCATATTATTTCAAAAAGGTAATAAATCAACACATTCCTCCTGAATATAATTATTGAAACATATATGGAGCAATAATTTGGGTTGCTACCTGGCCTGTAGTTTGAAGGTGTTGTAAACCCACTGCTGTTGACTGATGGAGCTGGTAACACCTGTGACTATATCTAGAGAAAAGCTTGAAAAAATATCAATCCTTATTACAAAGTTGCATTTAAGAAATTTTAACAGACCCCTAAACTTAATGGATTACTTTGGCAATGGCTTTAATGACCTGGTCAGTGTATATTCCGTTTAATGAAATTGTTGAAATTGCAGGAAAAGAGCAAAAAACAGAGGAAGACATTTATATTTTTTCCAGAAAAGGTTTTGATTCTATAAATAATGCAGATATTAATATATATATATATATATACCCTATTACCCTACCACAGATCATCAAAGGTAAGTAAATCTGCTCCAAATTAATAACAAGAGCACTAAAAAGCCTTTAGGAGTCTTGCTAAGGCTTGGCTGCAGACAATTGCATGAAAATCTCATTCATTAAAGATGCACAAAATGCACACAGGGCACTTCCCAGGGTTGCCACCTTTCTCCACTGCTAACTCTGGGTGGGGGTGATGATATGAGGTGGAGTTGTGATGTTGCGGGGCGGTAGGTCAGTGATATCAGTGGGCGGGACTATACGATGTTGATCAACGATTGCCTAATCGCTGCATGCATCTCAGGGAATCCTGCCTGGTTTTCCTAATTTGGAAAACTCTGCAGGCAGCTTTGACCCGGACAGCCCTCCTTAAAACCAGGCTGTCCGGGTCAAAACTAGACAGGTGAAAACCCTAGCACTTCTATAAAGTTGTGTTTAGTGGTGCTGCCTCCCTTTCTGAATTTCAGGCAGTTGCACCCATTGACGCAGGGGAAACCCTGAAGCTACTGGATTCCCACAGAGCATCGGTCATTGCAGTGCAGCTGCACTGAAAGAATAAGCCACACACCCTAACCACTCAGCCATTCAGGAGGCCTCCTTTAGGGAAGTACCTTGGGTTTCATATTGACTCTATTAGGCAGAAGATGGACGTCAATATAGAGGCACAAGGGGACAATCAGTTATTACGGTCATCCGTAACTACTTCCAGCAGTGTTAGGCTGGGTGGCATGCCAGCTAAGGTGCCTGTTGCCCTACCAAGGAGTCTTGAGTTTAAATCCCTGGTTAACCCTTTCTGAATCCTTGGAGGGTTGTGTAATTTAATTTTCTGTGCTGGACTTTTCTCCAGTCTACATTAATCAGTCGCCGCTCCTTTCTATGTAAAGTTACATTTGGTTCTAAGAGTCTGAAAGCCTTAGGCTCAGTAGCACAGTGCCTAAGGCCACTGGTCACCTGCTGAGGAGACCAGACTTCAAATCCCTGGTGAGCTGTTTTTGAATCCTAGGAGGGTTGCGTAACTTGTCCTTCTGTGCTGGGCAGAGGGAACTCCTCTTCAAGCCCTACCTTGTCAACCCCATCAGCTCAGGCCTCTCTAATTCACTCTTTCTGCAAGCAACCATTTCCACTAACCCTTGCCATACTCTTTTCACCAGGTAGCAGCTTCATACTAGTCTTTTTCACAAATGGCAACACCCACCGATCAACACACCATCTGTGTGAGTTCCTTGATGCAACGGTGACAAACTTCTGCCCGGGACGGTATTCAAACTCACTACTCTTTGCACTGCGGTCGTGCACCTTAACCACTTCGCTATCTGGAAGCCTCCCTTACTATGGTCGCAGGTAGCATATTGATTATGTTAGGCTGAAGATTGCCTGCCAGCACAACCTGTCAATGTAAAGGCACATTCAGGTGTAATGGCCATTCAGAGGTATGGCCTAGTGTTCAAATCCCTGTTGAGGGAGGGATTTCTGAATCCTTGTCTTTCTGTGCTGGGCCAGTGTTGCCCTTTTCTTCAAGCTGCATTAATGAGTCACCACTCCTTTCTATGTAAACTTGCAAACAGACATTTGTTTCTAATGGTCATCCGGAGGCCTTGCAGGTTGGCTTAGGCTCAGTGGCGCAGCAACTAAGTGCCCTGTTGCCCCTACCAAGGAGTATTGAGTTCAAATCCCTGGTTTGCTTTTTCTGAGGGTTGTGTAATTTAACTTTCTGTGTGTCGCCATTGGTGCCATTTTCTTCATTCTTCATTAACCAGTCACCGCTCCTTTCTATGTAAAGTTACAAACGGATATTTGGTTCTAATGGTGATCCGGAGGCTTTGCAGGCAGGCTTAGGCTCAGTGGTGCAGCAGCTAAGGCACATGTTGCAATTCAGAGTAGTCTTGAGTTCAAGTCCCTTGTTCACAATTTCTGAATCCTTGGAGGGTTGTGTAATTTAACTTTCTGTGTTTGGCCATCGGTGCCCTTTTCTTCAGTCTGCATTAGCCACTCACTGCTTCTCTCCTTGTAAAGCCACAAAGGGACATTTTGTTCTAAAGTCATCCAGAGGCTTGGCAGGCAGCCTGCAGGCTTAGGCTCTGTGGCGTGGTGGCTTAGAGGCTGTTTTCCGGCCAGGAGTCCCAAATTCAAATCCTCGGGGAGCACTTTCGAATCCATGGAGGGATTTGTAAGCTGACTTTATGTTCTGGACATCGGTGCCTTCAAATGTATGAAAATAATGACTCCAGCAGCACTCTGATTAGTGATTTAAACTTTTATTCGTGCCACTAGCAAGGCAACGTTTCAGACTATACCAGCCTTTTATCAAGCCTTGATAAAGGGCTGGTAAAGCCCGAAATGTTGCCTTGCTGATGGCACGAATAAACGTTTAAATCACTGATCGGGGTGCTGCTGGAGTCATTATTTTCATGTGAATTAACCTGTGCAGAGAGGAATACAGCTTTGCACTCCAAACAGTGGAGTCATGTAAGTGTGGCAGTTTTCTTTGACTTTTTCTTCAAATGCATTAACCAGTCACTACTCTTTTCTATGTAAAGTTTCAAAGTGACATTTGGTTCTAATGGTCATCTTTAGACCTTGCAGGTAGGTCATGGTATGGCAGCTAAGGTGCCTGTTCCTCTGCTGAGGAGTCCTGAGTTCATATCCTTATCCTAGGTGTTTCATCTTTATTTATTGTGACTGTGTTAATAAGTAACTGGTACTTTAGGCTGCCAGTGAAAATGGAAAGCCCCACTTATATACGATGTTCCTCTCCCGTAGACTGCTGGTAGCCTCACGTAGGCTCCGTCGCTTGGTGATGGTTGTTAATGCCAGGTCTTGATACAGCTCTATACTGTCTTCTTCAATCCGCAGATTTTTAATCTCTCTGGCTTTAGTTAAGATCTATTCCTTAGTTGTAAAATTGTGGGGGGGCGTGGCCTGATGGCGACCTAGCAGCACGCACTTTTGAGGAGCTCCGAACCTCCGCTATCCTGTCTGCCCATTCGCAAGCACCATCGACGCAGAATCTGTGGCACAAGTGAGTCTATTATCCGCTGCATCCCGAGCGCATCGATGATGGGTAAGAACACGCGCACTAATAAATCTGAAGCAGCCGTGCGGCTTGAACAGTATGCACGAGTGATTCCCCAAGATGGCGCCGACTCAGCCTGCGCCCCGCAGCGGGCCCCGTCCCCTCCTCCCTTGCCGCCTGAACCTCCATCAGCAGATGCGGCTGCACCCCCAGACCCCTCTCCTGCAGATTTAATGGCAGCTATTACGCACTGCCAAACTACGCTGGCTGCCACATTCACCTCCAAATTGGAGGAACTTAAAGTTGACCTCTCCCTCATTAAGCAGGACATGCAGAATATGAGAGAGCGCACAGGGCGCTTGGAGGAGAGGGTGGAGGGGCTGGAGGACCGTACAGATCGGGTCCCTGGGGATATTGCACAGCTTAAGGGTCTCCTGCAAACAGCCACTGACAGAATTGACGACCTGGAGAATAGACAGAGAAGGTCCAATGTCAGAATTGTAGGCCTTCCTGAACGCGCAGAGGGGCCCAATCCGGAGCTCTTCGCTGAGCAGTGGCTCAAGGATATGCTGGGACAGGAGACCTTCTCATCCCAATTTGTTGTGGAACGGGCGCACAGGGTTCCCACGAGGCCCCTACCACCGGGGGCGCCCCCCAGAGCCTTTCTCCTTAAGCTCCTGAATTATCGGGATAGGGATGCAGCCCTTAGGGCGGCACGGAAGAAGGGAGACATATTGTTTGAAGGAGCCCGAGTGTCGCTCTACCCGGATTACTCCACAGTAGTCCAAAAGAAAAGGAGTTCCTATCAGGGAGTCAAACGCTGACTTAGAGATCTGGGGCTCGAATACTCCATGATGTTCCCAGCCAAACTACGGATACAAGAGGGAAACAAGTCGCTCTTCTTCGACAAGCCTGAGTTGGTGGCTGACTGGCTGGACCGTAGACCTGCTCCGCCGCGGAATCCACAACCTTAGCTCGGCGGCTCTCCTGTCTGCTCATGTGAGCCATCCAAGAGTTGCTCCTGGACCGTGGCCTGGTACAGTATGTCTATGGCACTACACTGTTTGTTACATGGGCCTTTATTGAGGGCCGCGGGGCCCGGGTTGCGAAGGCTTCTTCGCTATTCAGCTCAGGCTGTACCTGAAGCGTCTGTTTACTGTTTTTGTTACTTTTTGATCTACCCTTACTCAGGATGTAAGTGTGCTTCTATTGGTTGAGACTTTGGCAGGCACTATGAGAATCCCCGTTTCCATCCGTACAGTGAATCACTATGGTTACCTCCAAATGCTATGCCACGCTTGCTCGGATTATGTGTTTTTATTTTTGTTTTTTTTTTGTTTTGTTTTTTTCTCCCACTTCCCATATGGATACCTGCCACTTTGACTTAGTGGGACTGTGTCTGAGTTATAAGGCTTGATTCTATCAGACTAATTTTGGGTCTCTCCAGACGACTCTGACCTCCTAGCTCGTATTACCGTGCTTGATATGATGGTGTGAGCTTTACTTTTTTTCTTTTTGGTTTTTATTTTTCTTTTTTTGCTCCTTCCCTTCTTTTTTTGGTTCGGAGCTCTAACTAAGTAACTGTTGGGACCTACTCCAGACCTCACTCTTGTTGGTTGAAACGTTCGGGGATAAATGTATCTCCACTTTGGGGGAAGATACGGGGAGGGGGGTTTTTTTGTTTTTCTTTGGGGAATGTATTTCATGTATGTAATCTCAGCTTTCTTTCTTTCCTTAATCTTTGTCTCAAGGGTCGAAGTGAATCAATGTGATACTGTTGTGGGGTTGGGCGGCAGGGGCACCCCCGGGCTCGACGCCTATAACAATTCACCTGTGATTGGTGTACGTCCGACATACTGTGGGCTGGAGCCGTGGGGTTGCCCCGGCTGGCCTACCTCAATCGAATTGTATTGTTTTCTACATGGCTACTGACAACTTTAGAGTTCTTACATGGAATGTCAGAGGGCTTAATAACAAGGTTAAGAGATCAGTTATCTTAGATACGTTAAAAAAGTCTGGCGCAGACCTCATGCTCCTCCAGGAAACGCACTTGGTTGGGCAACGCACACGTGCCCTTAAACGCCACTGGGTGTCAGCTGCTTATGCTTCAGAGTACTCTTCCCACTCTAGGGGGGGTGGCGATCCTTGTCAGGAAATCCATCAACTTCCATCTGGAAGGCCTAACTTCTGACAGGTTTGGCAGATACCTAATACTCCATGCTCAGATTTTAGGTGCCTCCTATCTTATAATTAATGTGTACCTTCCCCCCCCACAGCGGATGCACAACTGTTAAATGAAATAGCACTAAAGGTAGCTATGTTTGGCCACTTCCCCACGATTTGGGCGGGGGACTTTAATATGGTCCTGGACCCTGAGGAGGTACTGATATTACCCAGAATATGCTCTGACCATGCTCCCATGAGACTAAGGATCAGAACCAAACCCGTTCGCGGCGACATGCAGTGACGACTATCTCCCAAATGGGTGCAGCACCCCAAATTGGTTGAGGACATCTCTCATGCATTGGCTTTCTACTGGGAGGCTAATGAGGGCACGGCGTCCGACTTGGTAGTCTGGGATGTGGCTAAAGCCTTTGTTAGGGGGACTTATGTGTCGCTTATCAAATCAGTAAGGAAACAGGTAGATGAGGAGATGGCACAATCCCGTACTAGGCTATTGGAGGCGGAGAGGGAGCTAGCTGAGACTCCTTCTGCTGAAACGGCAACCCAGATGGCCGCAGCCCAAAGGCAAATTGAATTACTATATGTAGATAAATTTTCCCAGAAGGAGCTATATCGAAATGCTGTTTGGTTCGATAAAGGTGACAAAAATGGGAAGCTGTTAGCAATGTTGGCGAGAGGGGCTCTTTCCCGCACTGTCATAAGAGGAGTGTATAATAGTTCTGGTAACCTGGTTACTGAACGGCAAGAACTTGCTGATACGTTTGGCCGATACTACCAATCCACATATGCCGCCCCTCCCTCTGTACCCCCCACTGACCTTGCTGAGTATCTTAGTTCCATTGGTTTCCCCTGGTTATCTGATGAACAGGGAGCGCAGCTTGATATAGACATTTCCCAAGATGAGATTGAACAGGCCATTAAGGACCTGCCACCAAATAAAACGCCTGGCCCTGATGGTATTCCAGGTGAATGGTATAAGCAGCACAGTAACCTGCTTGCCCCCAAACTAAACGACTGGTTTAATGGTATTACTCCAACCACAGCACTGCCGGACTCCTGCTACCAGGCCTATATAACGTTAATCCCTAAACCTGGTAAAGCACCTGATCAATGTGACTCGTACCACCCCATTTCCTTACTTAATTGCGATCTTAAAATATTTGCCAAGATTTTAGCTAACCGGCTCAAGGGTGTGATTGAAGATCTTGTCCACCCAGATCAAACTGGTTTCATGCCCAATAAATCCACCAATATTAACTTGAGACGTCTCTATACTAATCTGACACTTCAGCATGAAAATAGGGGGCAGAGGCTGGTGGTGTCGCTTGATACGGCTAAAGCCTTCGACACTGTCGATTGGTCGTACTTATGGGAAGTACTGGCATGCTATAACTTAGGTCCGAGGTTCAGGACCTGGATTCGCGCCTTATATGCACGTCCTCAGGTGAGAGTTTTGGTAAATGGGGTACTGTCTAACGTGGTGCACTTGGAAAGGGGTACTCGACAGGGATGCCACTTGTCGCCATTATTGTTTGCTCTCGCCATAGAGCCCCTAGCAATACAAATCAGAGCTAACCGGCAGGTTGAGGGGCTCAGGTTGGGACAGGTGACAGAGAAATTGTCTCTCTATGCGGATGACATGTTAATTTACCTGGCGAACCCTAATCAAGCTCTTACAGCCCTCCTGCAAACAGTAGCCACTTTTGGCGACTTTTCCGGACTTAGGGTCAACGAATGTAAATCGGTTCTTTTCCCCATTGATCCGCTTCCAGGGAATTGCCCCACGAGAATAGGGAACTTGCAAGTAGTTGATACTTTCAAATATCTGGGAATAGAGATCTACAGGGACCTGCAGCAATATACTGCTCTCAATTTAGACCCTATAGTGAAGACACTTTCTGCCAAACTAGCTACGTGGCAAGAGCTTCCACTCTCACTGCCCGGTAGGGTGAATATTTTCAAGATGGTTAGCTTACCGAAATTTCTTTATGCCTTTCAGAACTCGCCTATAACTCCACGAGCAGGCTGGTTCAAACGGGTAGATGGTCTGCTCAGAAATTTCCTATGGGCGGGGGGCATCCACGTATAGCATTCAAGACACTTTGTGCCCCCATAACAGGAGGTGGTTTAGCCCTACCGGACCTCAAACTGTACTTTCTGGCTAGTCAACTGGTCTTTGCACATTGGTGGCTGAATCCAAAACTGGATAACCAAGCTGTGGTTTTAGAGGCAGCGGCAGTAGGCTCCTTTGAAGGTCTGGCTCGGTCACTATACAGGGGGCCGTCCCTGTACTATACCACTACTTTGCCTATGCTAACTGTGGCTCGGGCGTACCAAAAAGCACTGCAGATGGTAAAGACTGACCCTTTATCCTGGTCCATTTGGACCCCCTTATGGGGCAATAGTAATTTACTCCAATTTCAACTTGTCCCAGATGTTAGTTGTTGGGCCAATTATGGTATCAGGGTTCTGGGGGATATTGTGACAGGGGGAGAACTTAAACCGTTCCCGAATTTAAAACAAGAGTACAATCTCCCTTCCAACATGATATTCTGCTACTTACAACTTAAGCATGCATTCTTAACACAATTCCCTATTAGGCCACTACCGACTGTGGAAACAACGCTAGAGAAGTACCTACTCAAAGCAGGGCTGCGGAAACCATTCTCTATGTGCTACACTCTACTATTGAATGCGGGCACTAACCCCTTAGATAAAATTAGACACAAGTGGGAAAGGCACATTCCTGAATTGGATGAGGAAATGTGGAGGGATGCACTGAAACAAGTGCCTGACATAGCAATTTCAATGAGGGATAGATTTATCCAAATAAAGTTTCTAAATAGAGTGTACTATACCCCATATAGACTGGCTAAGATGTTCCCCAATGCCCTGGATGTTTGCCCCAAATGCGGTAACGCAACAGGAACGTATCTTCATGTCTTCTGGGAATGCCCAGAGATCCAGCAGTTCTGGGGTGCCGTAACGCTATACCTGGCGACAGCTCTGGATCTCCCGGGCATTTGTTCTCCTCTTACGTGTCTACTGGGTATTGTAACAGTAGGTACTATGAGTAAATACCAAAGACTGTGCTATTTACAATCACTATATTATGCCAAAAAGGCGATCTTGCTGCAGTGGAAATTGATGTCTGCTCCCACCCTTAACTTCTGGAAACAGTTAATCAATGACTCTCTCTCAAAGCTAAAGTTGATTTACATTACGAGGGGATGCCCTAAAAAGTTTGATGAGATTTGGGGGACTTGGGTTTCAGCCCAAGCTTAACAATGTGATGTATATGTACTTGTATTGTATTACAATTGTAATTGTTTTGACTTGAACGATGTACTTTGTGACATTATCCGCTCTCAACGACCCTTGAGACTCTGCTTCTTCTCTTTCTCCTCTTCTCTCTCCCTTTCTCTCTCCTCTCTTTCCCTTTTTTTCTTGTTAAAATTACAAATAAATAAAATCTTTAAAAAAAAAAAAAAAAGTTGTAAAATTGTGCATGCAGCACAGAATATCTCATGGTTTATCTGGCCTCCCTCCAACAACCCTGTGGAACCGATCAATAGGGATTTCTTGATCTTTGTCCCGTCCTAAGAGATAATTATACAGTTCAGTTATCAATTGATTGGCCTTGACTGTTTGTGTGTCTTCCGGGACACCTTGTATCTGAATGTTATTGCGCC
This sequence comes from Xenopus laevis, assembly GCF_017654675.1. NCBI lineage: Eukaryota > Metazoa > Chordata > Amphibia > Anura > Pipidae > Xenopus > Xenopus laevis. The sequence continues at coordinate 67,683,667 of NC_054375.1, forward strand.
TGCTTTGGTTCTCCACGTCTTCTAGACCTCTCAGAAGAAGGTAACTTTACCTGGCCTGCGTTGAGTCATGGCGGGTTGAGCTGGATTCTGATCTCTAATCTCTGAATTAATGATTTTGGTTTTGTTGCGTTGGGAGGTTTTGAAGTCTGCCAGGAGCTTGAGAAGTTCCTCTTTAGTGGGTAATGTGGCTATTATCTCTGGTAGCCCGCCAGCATCTGTAGTCATTTTGTGTTGAGACACAGTAGGAGATGAGCCTTCTTTGTCCTCCGCCATATTGGAATCTTGCGTTGAGGTGACAGGTTATTTTTCGAAGACATTTCTTTTGTTTTTTTGGGTTCCGGAGTCTTTTGGCTGAGTGGTGTTTTGTAGTGATGGGCAAGTTTATTCGGCAGGCGCAAATTTGCGGCAAATTACCACGATTTGGGGAATAAATTTGTGAAACCGCCGTGAAAATTTGCAGTTTCGTGAATTTTTCTCAGTTTCAAGAATTTCGATTTGCCCATGTTCCCAATGTATTGGGATTAATGAGCAGGGTTTTCCAGGTTCCAGTGCGGAGAGCTACAGAAATGTAATAAAGAACAGTGCGAAATGCAATAAAGAACAGTGCGAAATGCAATAAAATCACTAAAATGCAATAAAACAAGAAAAATCTATTTTTTTTTTCACCTAGTGTAATCAGTAGTCAGAATCACAGTTTGAATATTTTAGCTTAGCCAAATAGGTGTGTGTGTGTGTGTGATTGCTGGGAATGACTGCTTTGAGAAGTTGAAAATATTCATTCCATTATACAGTAGGAATCCATACTGATGTGCATCATATGCAGGGAGAAAGGATTCAAACAATTATTTTCCACACTGAAGCATATTATTCCCTTATTATTATCAACATGATTAGACAATATTGCATTTCAAGCATTGAAAATGGTTTTTCATGGTAAAGGCACTTACCACACTCACAGATCTTAGCAGCAAAACATAAACTGGTCACATAAAGTGGCCTTCCACTGGGACAAACAACCAGAACTGCAAGTGATCCAGTTCTTTAGCTTCCAAAGTAAAATTTGATAAAAAGACCCATATAACAAAGAAACCCCTAATATACACACCACAGTCAAAAAGTATGAATAAATGCCATTTTCTATGCTGAAATCCAACTGTTTAACTGTTCTTCTCTTTCTGCATCATTTGAAATCCTGGCAGGGAAGGAGGGACTAAAATACTAATTACAAATTGTAACAACTTTTCCACAGCTTACAGACAGCATGCAGGAACTACATAACCCACAATGCATTGCACTATGATGTTCCGTTCCTTATTATTCCGTATTAAGCACAGATTGCTGCTGATACAAAGTAACTGTAGTGAGGCAGCACATCAAAGTTGTCAGACAGATCAGCTGGAGAGCAGTGGGCTAGGCTAAGGGAACTGTTCCAAACCATTAAAAATCATAAAGTCTGCATATTTTTTAATTGAAAATGGTATTGCAAAGTTGCTTGAAATAATGTTTACTTTTCAAAAAGCGTAAATTATTTTTTGTGGAGTTCCTCTTTAAAACACAGAGCAGAAAATGGCTCCAAAATGCAAAAGTATAACTATGGAAACCATGATAAACAACCAAAGAGAGGACCAAAAATATAGTATAACGCACTATAAACTCAAAGTCATAATATACCAATATTATCAAGGCAAACAACAAAATGTAAAATAAAGTGCCTCAATATAATGTGAGCATAAAGTAAAAAATAAATGACCATATCAATAAATTAATTAATCAGCCTGCATAAAGACTAAAATACACATACCGTTGACAGAAGATACTGATGTGATACTGATCACAAGAACTTTGCAAACCCCAACATAGAGGTGTAGATTAAAAACAGTACAAGATGCTGCCAATTCACCCCAGTGCACCACTCATATTACCACTCAGCAGTGCCCAATACAGATAGAAATGAGGCAGAGGTTTGCAGTCAAAAGGTGTGTCCAGGTTCAAGTGAAGTTCTCAAGTCTGGTAGCATTTTGAACACTGCAAAGTAACAGGGCATGCTTATCACTCTGTTTCAGTGATCAATTTGCATGTATAGGAGGGCAGGACAGTAAGAATTTAAATACATATAGAGCTCAACAGAGAGCCGCATTGATGCTGGCTATCTCATTATTATTGGCATAAATGTCCGTATGCTTTACAAGGCCATTGGCAAAGAAGTCATAAAACTTCATTAGAAGAGAATTTAAAAGAGTATTCTATGGGGCAGATTTATCAAAGGTCGAGGTGAATTTTCAAATGAAGAAAATTAGAATTTCAAGCTATTTTTTGTGTACTTCAAATTTGAAAAAAATTAAAAAATTCAACTATCGGAATTTTTCATGTACTGTCTCTTTAAAAATTTGATTTTGACCATTCGCCATCTAAAACCTGTCAAATTGCTGTTTTAGCCTATGGGGGACCTCCTAGAACCTATTTGGAGTCAATTGGTGGACTTTGAAAAATCAAAGGTTTTTTAGGGGAAAAACTTTGAATCAAATTCGATCGATTGCGATATTCCTTCAATTCGTATGATTCAAATTCAGCCGAATCAGGACCTATTCGATCGAAAATGGACCTATTCAACCAAAAAAAGTTGGACTTCATTTCGGTTGGTCTTTTTGAATTCAGATTTCAACATTTTTTCAATTTGACCCTTGAAAATATGCCCCTATATGTATCTCAAGTATATGTAACATTGTGTATTATCAAACAGAAGCTTGCTAAAATAAGCAATAAATAAATTGCAATGGCACATTATTATCTACTGAGCCACTACATCCATAGTACACTCATTGCAACACCAGCTATTACACCCATAATCATAGTCTTGCTCTAGAATAACTTCTATATTGTGTATATGGTTGGTCATGTATACTGTGTATAGGTTGGCCATTGCAACCAAAGTGGGGTGAGCAGTTTGAGGGAGATGATGTCAAACACTTGGAAATTAATGGTTATGTAGGAGGTGAAATAAGTTTTGTTTTATTTATTACGCTATATTTTTATAATGTGTAATTGTCTTGAGGGTTGGACTTAACTGACTTTTATCTTGTTTCAACCCAAATTAGCTATGTAATTAACTATGTAATATGAACAGTGTATTACTTGAAAGTTAAACTAAACTGTTTCAGTATGCTTGAAATGTGTCATTTTCTTATTCATGTTGCTATAAATATAGCAATTACACCCACATAAGATTAAAAGAATAAACATTTTGATGGATTTTAGGTATGGATTCTTAAAAGCAATATACTGTAAATCAGTGAATAGTCACCAGCCTTACTTTTTACTAATGTATTTTTGTCATTATAGCCTCAATGTCATTATCAACAACTTCAATCAGAGTCACTTAATAAGCCAGTTTGATTTTATACTCACAGTGTGAAAATAAACAAGCATATATTGCAAGAAATAGTAAGCTTTTGTAAAGGATTATTATTTTCCCATAATATATGGAAATATTTTATAATTATCTTTCAAGCCAATAGCTCATCCAACAGCCTATTCAAAATAAAATTGATTCAACCCTAAGGCTCCACTCTGAAATAGCATGAATTTACAAAGTCTAAAAAAGAAAAACAATAACACAAGGAGGGTGGGAATGTGAAAATAAATGAAGGAAATAACTTTTAAAGTGCAATTTTCATTAGCTTTTATAAGATATGCTCCCCAAATGCATCTGCTTCACTAGTTGATAACCCTAAAGGCAGACAACAAGATTTTCTACAGCTGGGGAAAAATACAAAAAATACAAAAAACAAAATAAAAAGTATTATCAGCAGGCTCGTATCAAAAGGAAAAATCAATCATGTCAAATAAACAAGTGACAAAAGCATTATTCAAGCAGCCTTAGAAATATATGGAGGCACAGAGTCAGTCATCAACCATACTAAGTCTATTTGTTATATAAAACGTTTGGTAACAGGGAAAATATTTGCCATTTGAAACAAAATAAAATAACTTTTTACGACATAAAATAGTCAAATATAAATTTTTGTTTTCAATGTAATGTAAAAATACCAGTGGCAAGGTATATTTCATTTCAGTTTTTTTCATTCGATGCACATGCCACATCTCGTTATCTGTTTAAAAATTTTGCTGCCTGGCTCAGCTTTTCAGGCCACGCATTGAAGTGTCACTCATGCCTATGAATAACAGCTTTCTTACAGAACATAATACACCCATACCAAAAGAAAACATATACTGTATTTTAATAACACAAATACAAACTCACAATACAGGCAATAATCTACCAAGTGTGGAAATTGAACTTCAAAGCAACATTTTTTTTGAAATTATTTAAAAAGGAATAATGCGCACATGCATAGAAGGAAAGATAAGTGAGGTTATCAAATTAATCATAAATAATATGGGGCCTATTTATTATGCTATGTAAAAGAAAATTCACTGGAAAAATGGTGGAAAACTGTTTAAAATGAATGGCAAACTTTTAAAGGTGTGTGATATTTGATGCCAGCTGAACACCAGATTTTCCACTGTTATTTTCCACTGCTTCAGACCTGCTTATAGAAAAACACATAAAAAAATGACTCTATTTTTATGCCTTTTTTTACATGGCGATGCCTGGTGGTGTCTTTTTATACCACAAAATAAATCTGCCCCTAAATGTCCATCGTTCAAATCAGATGATGCCCTCATGCAGTTTAACCAAGAGCCTGTGGTGTGGTACCAACACCTCATTTTTTGTAATAATATTTATTAAAGGAGAAGGAAATGTTAAAACTAAGTGAGCCTTATCAGAAACAGCCACCTAAATATACCAGTAAAACCTCAAAGTAGTGCTGCTCTGACAAAAGAAACACTGCATTTCTTTCCTTCTATTGTGTCCACATGGGCTTCTGTATCTGACTTCCTGCCTTCATTTTAAACCTCCTTGCCCCTATTCCCCCCCCCCTTCTCTGCTGTAATCTGAGCCCAGAGCTCAGGCAGGAAGTGATTTCACACCAAACTAATACTGCAGCTGTTATCCTAAACAAACATAGAGCTTCTAGAGCCTTTTACTCAGGCATGGTAAAACATTCTACAGAATAAATATAGCATTCTAGCTTGCACTATTGCAGCTTATCTATGGGCAATAAAATGCCTCCTTAGCTTTCCTTCTCCTTTAAAGGCAAACTGTGCTGGCAATCTTTCTCCTTCTTTTTGTGTAAAAATAATGGCTTTTTATCATTTATAGCAGCTGGTCAACTCCAGAAAGTGGGTTTGACTGAGCACTGGCACAAGGGTGCTTCTAGAAGTTGGTCCGTGTGACAGCAAGGGTTAGACTGAGCACTGGCAATTTCTTTCTGTGTTTGTGTGCAAACTGTAGACAAATATTGCTTATTGCTGCCATTCAGCCTTTAAAATAAGGATTTATTTACAGGTGTATATAATTGGCTGACGCTTAAAAGCACCTGGCTTTCTCACTAGAGCTCCTGAGTTAAGGGTAAGTTCACCATGGACTTATAACTTAGTCATACTATTTGCTGGGGGACTTGATTTTAAATGCACTATAAACTTAGAATGCTAATAGATAGTGTAGGACTCACATACACGAGGGGCCTTGATGTGGTACGTGAGCTTATATATTTTGGCCAAAGTGTGGTACCAACACCTCATGTTTTGCAATAATTATTTTTAAAAGCAAACCGTGTGCTGGCAATCTTTCTCCTTCTTAATCAAGAGCCTGCCTGAATGTTTTGGTGTGTGGAAGGAATTCCACAGGATGAGAGACATTTTTGATATGTAGGAATGGTACCATGGGATGTTTTGAGGTAATTACCCCAGGAAGAGAACCTCAGCACAGAGTTTGACACTAACTGCATTTGATAATCTACCTACACAACAGCAGCTATTAGTGCAGAATTTTAACTAGTAATACTGATGCTAGTAAAATAATCTGACTTCCAACATGAAATCATTTAATTTAGGTTTCTTAATTCCTAAAGAACAAATGTGTGATAATGTAATCAGCTAGTGTAACAATATATTGTAGGAGCTCTACTAAACAAGAAGGAACTAAACTGATTTTCAGAAACTTAATGATTCATAACACCAGAAACATACATTTACATAAACAATAATGGGTTCATATACACATACAAAACAATTTCACAAAAATCTTCATCTTCAGTATTATAATAATTATGAACACCTTGGGTGCCATGAATTATCCAAAAGCAAGAGTTACCAGGAGTTTAGATTATCCGATGCTTCCAAGGTGCTTGAAAATTTTGACTGATCATTCTCCTTTTACTGCTAAAGTTTTGTCCATATTTCAGGCATGGTAGATCAGGCGCTTGATCTCTTTTTTTAGTTCAATTAGGCAGGGTGTTCTGTTCTTAGCTGATATAGATGCTATGCGGGAGTAACTCGCGGGTTGTTTGGGCTGGAATGGGGTAGCAAACATAGCAATACTGGCATTTATGGTGAGATATGGTAGAACGCATATGTCCTAGGTACAATATTTAGTGCCTCTGCACTTTCGCTTATCCTGGGGGAGGTGGTGGCTTCTCATGCCTTCATATACTTGATAAATAGCAAGAGCTCGAAACATGTTGTGTTCATGAATAAAGGCACCATTTGCAGCAGATTCACCTGCGCTTGTTTGTATCCACACCTACATTTTGAATTTTTATATTGCTGGCTTTTGGATGGAAGCAAGGTGTTGTGATACTGGAAAATTTACTAAGGGCAACACTGTACCAGTTTACCTGCTTCTCACGCCGGTCTGCACGGGCTGCTCCTGTTTGATAGGGCTGAAGTTACTCCCAGTGAGGGTCCTGTCAATGCAGTGTTGTCACTATTCTTTAAGTTAACCATTTGGTTCCGAGCTGCACTTCGAGATTTAGCCCATATTATGCTCTGTCCTAATTATAATTTTAAATTTCACTGGTATCCTGGACTCTATTTTAAATATCATTTCATTAAAATGTATTTATTATTTTGGTTTCATTCAAGGGAATCATTGAATATCAAATGGGGTGGTGCAGTCTCAAAGGTCAACCTTTTCTCTAGAAACTCCACTTTACATCAATTCATTTGACATTGCACCCCACATTGTGTTTCTCTATGGTGGAAGGTGCTCCCAAACAAATTTTTTTGCATCATTGTGCATAATACTTGCTTGCCAAAACAGGTATTTAGTACAGTACCAGGAACACCACTATTGTTGTGCAATAAAGATTTCAATGTATATTACTCCAAATGACATTCATTTAAAATAAATAACACGGTACATATTAATTAAGATTGACAAGTGAAACAATTTATTTTTTTCATTATTATTATTATTCCACCAGACATGATGAAAGTGCATGTTGTCCCATATGGACCAGCAATACAGTGCTAAGAATTTGTAAATTCAACACCAAAAGTTATATTGATACAATGTTGGGGAGTTTGTACATATTACCCACCAAGCCATTAAAGGAGAACTAAACCCTAAAAATGAATGGCTAAAAATGCCATATTTTATATACTGAACTTATTGTGCAAGCCTAATGTTTCAACTTCTCAATAGTAGTAATGATCCAGGATTTCAAACCTGTCACAGGGGGTCACCATCTTGTTGAAAGGCTAAGCTTAGGGGTCATCGCAAATTATCAAGCATAAAATGAGGTTGGCCTGTAATATAAGCTGATGGTACAGGGCTAATTGTTAAATTCTGATGCCAGTTGTACTGGTTTCTGTGCTTCCATGTAGTAATTATCTGTATTAATAATCAGTCTTATATTGTGACATTTATATTCTATGTGTACTGTATATTTTGAGTTAGTGCCTAAGCTCAGCAACTGACTGTGCAGTGAATCAGCAGAAAAGAAGATTGGGAGTTATTAGAACATCCTTGGATGTCCCTTAAGTCCCTGTTAAAGGACTGTGATTGCCTTGGGCTGGTATAGAAGCCCAAAACATAATGTACAACACTTCTAGTCTACTTCTTTAGTTAAGCTTTAGTTCTCCTTTAATATAATGCAGTGGAGTCTTTAAAATTATTACTTTCAAAATTAATTTGTCTCTGTTTAATGCTCATTTATCTCCGACAACTATCTGTTTCACAGACATATAACTATGTATATGTGGACAATGATGATGGTTCCCTGCATTTCTACATTCCTTTAACTCTTCTCCTCCTAGCCCTATTGAGCACCTCTTCTGTTGTTCATTTTCCTCCCAACACCATAAAAGAAAATGGAAAAATAGGCAGAGAGCTCCTGCAGATTACTGCAAAGCTTATTATAGTAAAGTTATTATAGTAATCTGCTGGAGCCACAGAGTGCCCTTCAAGAGAGCGATGGCAATATTTTTCAGTATATTCAACTGTACAGTCCACCATATCTATTTTGATTGGATCTCCCAGCATCTTCCCTACTTTCCATTTGCTGCACTCTTATCACACATCTCCTCTGTTGTCTCTATGCCCTTCCCCTAAACTTCCCTTTCCTAATACTGGTGGGGGGATAATAATTATTAGTAAATACTGCACAGTAGAAATTATTTCTCCCAGGTACACTGTTAATTGTCTGATATACAAATTAGTATCTAATTACCATTCTAGGCTTGATCATTCTGAACTGCTGCTTCACAAGAATTGGACAACAAGGTTTATTAAAGGTTCATTTTTGAACTTCAGCAAAAAACAACATATAGGGGTTGATATCTATATACATTTTTAAGTTTAGGCAAAAAATAACCCATGGCTTTGGGGAAAAATACAATACAGTATTTTAGAAAACATAATTAATAGAATGATCATGATTGCTTTTTGTCATGTAAAAAAAGTCTCACAATTTTTCATTTTCTGTGAGACTGAAAATATGGGAAAAAATATAAGTGGCTTAAAATCTTCAGATATAGTTCCCATGGAATAAGAGCATTTACTTGACTTTTTATGCAAGTTTTAATTTGGAAAAAATAAATGATTTTCTATATAGGATTTGCAGACAACTGAGAAGAGAGAGACCCATTTTTATTAACTACTTTCATTAACAACGTTGTGGGGTTTTTGTTACTTTTCCATCAGTAATAGAATAAATGAGAAACTTTCTTCTTTAAACATCCATTAGTTTCAAATAGAATCTACAAAATTATTTCTTATTTTTACAGATCTGTCCACAAAGTAAGCCACATATATTTGTTACATTCTCAGTCTTTTGTATAATTTTTTTTATTCCGTTGTGAGTTAAATTAGAATATCTTATCTGCTCTCTTTGTATTTAACTTTGTTCATTTAATCAGGCCCCGGTAATGTTTGTTAAATTGCATTATCCAATTTATGTTAACTGTGCTGTAAGTTTTGACATACAATTCCCCTCTGAATATTTGCTCAGTGATGAATAAAAGTAATATTTAAATGAATGGAGAGGATAAATTAACTTCTGTATGTATCTGAATTCAGCATACTTTGAAGTAAATCTTAATAGATTCATCTCTGCAGTGTTCTTGCTGTAAAAGTGTTGGCTGATATTGACTAAAATAAGTTTGACCCTTTACCCACAGTTGAGAACCTATGTCAATATTCTACACCACATATTTAATGGAAACAGTTCCAAAGACCAAGGAGAGCCAAGACAGTTAAAGGGATACTGTCATGGGAAAAAAAATTTTTTTCAAGATGAATCAGTTAATAGTGCTGCTCAAGCAGAATTCTGCATTGAAATCCATTTATCGAAAGAGCAAACAGATTTTTTTATATTCAATTTTGAAATCTGACATGGGGCTAGACATATTGTATATTTCCCAGCTGCCCCAATTCATGTGACTTGTGCGCTGATAAACTTTAATCACTCTTTACTGCTGTACTGCAAGTTAGAGTGATGTCATCCCTCCCTTTTTTCCCCCAGCAGCCAAACAAAAGAACAATGGGAAGGTAACCAGATAGCAGCTCCCTAACACAAGATAACAGCTGCCTGGTTGATATAAGATCATCACTCAGTAGTAAAAACCCATGTCCCACTGAGACACATTCAGTTACATTGTCAGCCTGACAGAAAGCATTTCTCTCCTAAAGTGCAGGCACAAGTCACATGACTTGGGGCAGCTGGGAAATTGACAAAATGTCTAGCCCCATGTCAGATTTCAAAATTGAATATAAAAAAATCTGTTTGCTCTTTTGAGAAATGGATTTCAGTGCAGAATTCTGCTGGAGCAGCACTATTAACTGATGTGTTTTGAAAAAAACATGTTTTCCGATGACAGGATCCCTTTAACAAAATAGATAAATAGTATATGGTCCATAACCCATAAAAGGTACTGACGTTTAATTCAAATTATAACAATGCACTTTTACATTTTTGTTTTTTCTGTTTATATATGTACAGTACCTGACTTCACAGCTGCTGTCTGTGTATGAATCTAGAATATTCTGATAAAAGCTCAAAATAGCACTTGCCTTTACATCTGCTGAGTGTTTACACATAAAAAAAACAGTGATCCTTAAAGCAAACAAGTTGCCTTAGACATGAAAGTATCATCTAATTATTTTTACACTTCAAAACTTTTAACAAGGACATACAAGAAATATAATCCCATTTAACTCCTCATGAATAAAGGCAATGCAGCACGTAAATAATACATCCAGCTCTGTTAACAACTCACACTGAAAAAAGTGAACTAATCGGAGCACTATCTATTATAGTTATGCACAGGAGCAGCATTTCTGAACCCGGTATAAACATATTTACTAGCAAACATAATTCTCATTACTGCTTGGGGTTATTGTCTTTAAATTAATGAATCATTCCTACAAAGATTTACTCCTTACAAATGCATGTTGATGTTTATATGATCTATATATATATATATATATATATATACAGGTATGGGACCTGTTTTCCAAAACGCTTAAATCTTTCCATAATTGGGATCATCATACAACATAGTGTACTAGAACCTTATTTAAACATGACATAGACCCAACAGGATTGTTTTGCCCCAATAAGATGTATTATATCATAGTTGGAATCAAGTACAAGGTACACATGGAGATGGCATGATTCTGAACTTTCTGGATAATGGGTTTCCAGATAGGGGATACTATACCTGTACATTAAAATGTGGTGTTCTTTTCATTCGATAATTAATTTAACTAACAAGAGACATGTACCTTCAGTGAAACCTTTATAAACTCTATATCATTTGCTACTAATTGCCTGTTAGTCATTGTGCATTGATCAATAATATTTCAATATCCTAAAAAAAAAGTCCATAGTATATTAAAATTGTTTCTAATACAAATTGTTTCTATCCAGAGCCAGGTGACTTCAACATTCCCATTGACAACTCTGCTTCTCCTGCCACCTCTAAACTCCTCTCACTAACAACTTCATTTGGTCTATCTCAGTGGACCAATTCACCTACCCATATCGAGGGTCATGCTCGACTCACCTTACCCCCTATCTGACCATCACCTACTCTCCTTTCAGATAAAACTTTCACCTGCACTATAATAACCTTCTCTCTCCACTTACACGTACAGAAACCTTAACGCATTTGATCCACAACAATTATCAACAGTATCAGCACAATCCATCTCTCATATTAACAATATTTCCTGTCCAAATAGGGCAGCTTCTCTCTACAACGATACTCTTTCAACAGCACTCGACTCCTTTGCTCCTTCTACCACCCATCACAGCTAAACTCTAACCCTGGCACATTAGTGTAACTTGGTACCACAGAAGATGTAGTAGATCAGCTGAACGACGGTGGAGAAAGTCACAAACTAATTCTGAATTCATCCACTCCAAATGAATGCTCTCCTGCTACAATCAAGCTCTATCAATAGCTAAAGAACAATACTTCTCTTCTTTAATCTCCACACTGTCCTCTAAACCACAGCGACTGTTTGCCACATAACTGCCCAAGATCTTGCTCATTTCTTTAATGAAATAATCTATCTGTGCGTACCATCTGACAACAATCTCTGACTACTGTGCAGTCCACTCACATCCACTTTACACTCCACCCCCGCAACACTAGATGAAGTTAACAAACTACTAGCCTGCTCAAAACCTACAACCTGCTCCCTTGACCACATACCCTCTCACCTTTATCCCTTTATCCAATCTCTGATACACTCTCTCCTGCACTTACCCACCTATTTAACATTTTACTATCTACTGGTACTTTTCCATCCTTATACAAACAAGCATTAATCACTACTATAATTTAAAAAAACTTCCCTTGATCCCAGCTCTCCCTATCATCCAGTTTCCCTTCTTCCATTGGCAACCAAATTATTGGAAAGGCTTGTTTACAAATGCCCTGATCCAGCATCTCACTCAATACTCCCTTCTCATCCCCCTGCAATCTGGCTTTCGTCCAACACACTCAATTGAAATTGCACTCAACAGAGTAACCAATGATCTTCTACTAAGTCTAAAGGTCACTATTAGGGATGCACTATTTTGGATTCGGCCGACCCCCGAATCCTTCGCGAAAGATTTGGCTGAATACCAAACAGAATCCGAATCCTAATTTGCATATGCAAATTAGGGGTTGGAAGGGGAACATTTTTTTACTTCCTTGTTTTGTAACAAAAAGTCACATGACTTCCCTCCCGCCCTAATTTGCATATGCAAAATAGGATTCAGATTCGGTTCGGCTGGGCAGAAGGATTCGGCCGAATCCAAATCCTGCTGAAAAAGTCAGAATCCTGGATTCGGTGCATCCCTAGTCACTATTCCATACGAATCCTTCAAGATCTCTCTGCAGCCTTTGACACAGTTGACCACCCACCCCTTCTAGACATTCTACACTCAGCTGGCATTTCTGACACTGCTCTTTCATGGTTTACATTTTACCTGTCTGACCGTTCTTTTAACTCTACTTCTACTACGTTCCCTCACTCTGTCAGAGTTCCTCAAGGCTCTGTTCTAGGCCCTCTGCTGTTCCAACTCTATACTACTTCGCTAGGAAAACTTATTCAGTCATTTGGACTTCAGTATCACCTTTATGCTGATGACACCCAACTCTACTTGTCTACTCCTGAACTCTCTCCTTCTGTCATTTCCCAAGTCACAGACTTACTCTCTGCTGTCTCCTCCTGGATGTCACAGTGCCACCTGAAACTGAACCTTTCAAAAACAGAACTCATTATATTTCCTCCAAGATCTTCCCCTGTCCCTCAGATATCACTCACAGTAAACAACACCCAACACCACCTTTCATTCCACCACACAGGCACGCTGCCTAGGAGTTATACTAGACTCTCATCTCTCTTTTTTACCACACATCCAAACAAATGAATATGACAAAATCTTTTCATATTCAGCTGCGCAACATTGCACGAATACAACGATATCTCAGTTCAGAATCAACCAAAACACTTATTCAGTCTCTTATCGTCTTCCTACCCTCACAGGTATTCCAACAAGTCACCTTTTACAACTCCAATCTGTTCTAAATGCATCTGCTAGACTCATTCATCTATCTCACCACTCAACATCAGCTGCTCCCATATGCATGTCCCTTCACTGGCTCCCAATCTCCTCTAGAATCAAATTAAAACTACTCACATTCAAGGCCCTTAACAATGAAGCCCCTCCCTATATTTAATCTCTGATCTCCAAACACACTCCTTCACGCAAACTTCGATCTACTTCTGACCTTCGCCTTGCTTCTCCTCTCATCACTTCTGCCCATTCTTGTCTACAAATCTTCTCTCAGGCTTCTGCTTTTCTCTGGAAATTTCTGCCTCGAGCTGTCAGACTTTCTCGTTTTTGCCAAACTTTCAAACTGTCCTTAAAGACCCACCTGTTTAAAGAAGCTTATTCAATGTACCTTAATTAATCAATCATTGCTGTATCATAAATCACAAATTTTCTAAAATCCTAATGTCTCAATTGTACCCTAACCTTTAGTTGTAAACTCTAATGTGTAGGGCCCTCTAATTCTATTGTACCCTGTAAACCCCTGTTTGTTATTTACCATTAAGCACTGCGTATCTTTTTGGTGCTAAATAAATGATTATGATTATATACTATATTGTATGTTTTAATTTGAAAAAAATGGGTATACCCCACAGCAACATAACACATCCACGGACATGTGGTAGGTATAAATATTTCCACAATTCCACATGATATGGATTATGAATCTTTTAAAACAAGTATCAAATTATTTGTTTCATAATGTAATAAAATCTAATTCCTCATCTGTGTATTCTGGAATTCATTTTTTGTTTTTATCTTTTTAATCATCTTGACCTTATATATACCATAGATCTCCCTGTTGACCCCTCCACAAGGCATTTAATTACATAGAGCAGAATTACACAAGATAGCATATGACTGACTCTTTCCCTTTGAGCCTGTTGAGGTGTAGCTTTTTATGAACACCAAAGGACTCTAGACCTTCACAATAGTATTTCAGCTCCAAATTACAGAAAAGTCAGCTCCCATAGACTCCATTTTATCCAAATAATTAGAAAATGATTACCTTTCTCTGTTAATAATAAAACAGTACCTTGTATATGATCCAAACTGAGATATAATTAATCCTTATTGGAAGCAAAACCAGCCTATTGGCTTTATTACATTTTACATGATTTTCTAGTAGACTTAAGGTATGAAGATCCAAATTAAAGAAAGATCTGTTATCTGGAAAACCCCAGGCCCCGAGCATTCTGGATAACAGGTCCCATACCTGTACTGTATATGGTTATATATCAAAGAATATTAAATATAAATGTTCTCTCTGTAAAAAGTGTTCATTCTCACTGTTTCAATTTATGTACGGTATACCTGACAGCCATCGGTTATTGAACTTATTTTACAGCATACTGTTCAAGTATTAGGAATCACCAAGAAATGTTTATATATTTTATTCACCAAGGTAGCACTACATTTATCAGAACTAAATTTATCAGAACTGATGATTGATCAAATAATTCTTTCTTTATTGCTATGCCTACTATGCAGACCTTTATCATTCTAGATGTTCGTTTTTGAAACTGTTCAGTGGAAACTTCAATTAAATTAATTTCTTCAGTGTTCCCAGAGGTGTCACTGCTTATAGAGCACTTCTCTCTGACTTTACAGTAAAGCTCTTTCAACAAGAGCGCAATAGGGTTGACATCTGGTGATTGTGCTGGCCAGTCTATTATTGGCAGTACTCTGGCTTCCTGTTCTTCTGCAAACAGGTTTTATAGAACTTAAAGGTATGCTTCACATCATTGTCTTGCTACATGATTAAATTCGCACCAGTCAAGCACTGACCACAGGGGCTGCATGACATTTCTGTGTAAAACCAGACTATTGCATCAAGTGTTCACTATTTTGAGTGTGCTCTTTGCAGAAGTTAAAAATAGGGATGAGCTAAAGAAAAAACACATATAGACTATTATGGATAGTAAAAAAATGTCATGTGGTTTGAAAAAATGACTTTGATGCATTTGGCGACTTTTTCAGTAAAGTAAAACAGGTCAGATTCATCCATCACTAGTTAAAAAAGGGGGAAGGAAGGTGGTGATATCACTAGGGATGTAGCGAACTGTTCTGCTGCGAACTTCGACCGTTCGCGTCCGCCGAATGTTCGCGAACGTTTGGGAACGTTCGCATTTTGAGTTCGCGTTCGATTCGAATACAAGTCGTTCGACCATTCGAATTCCTTCGACCGCTAAAAATCGAACGATTTCCATTCGTTCGAACGATTGTAAGCATTCGATCGAATGAAAAGCATTCGATCGAATGGCTTCGATCGTTCGATTAGAATGAAAATCCTTCGATCGTTCGAATCGAACGATTTTAGCGGGTGTTCGAAGTTCGCAAACTGTCCGCGAACGTTCGCATTTTTTGCCGGTGTTCGCGAACACCAAATCGGCAGTTCGCTACATCCCTAGATATCACTCCTACTTGCAGTGCAACAGTAAAGCGTGACTGATGTTTATCAGGGCACAAGTCATATGACTGGGGGCACCTGGGAAAATGCCAACATGTCATATGACTGGGGGTACCTGGGAAACTGACAACATGTCTAGCCCCATGTCAGATTTCAAAAATAAATATAACAAACACCGCTCATTTTTAAAAACATTAAGCAGGGGTACAATGAGGCTGTAACCACAAATCATATAGACAAATGTTTGTATGTTATAGCTTATATGGGAGCAGTAGCCAGCTCCCATGTTGTAGCTCCCACCCTTTCCAGCTATAATTAGGTGATCCCAGTGGTGGCCAAGAAAAGGGAAACCATGTTTGGGAGTTTTAACCTTGAAAGCCAAAACATCAGATGATGTATACTCGCATGAAATAAAAAAATTACAACAAGTGAGTGCTGATCTTCCATTTGTGTGTGTGTGTATGTATATATATATATATATATATATATATATATATATATATATATATATATATATATATATATATATATATATATATATATATATATATATATATTTATATATATATATATATTTATATATATATATATATTATATATATATATATATTTATATATATATATATATTTATATATATATATATTTATATATATATATATATTTATATATATATATATATTTATATATATATATATATATATATATATATATTTATATTTATATATATATATATATATATATTTATATTTTTTTTTTTATATATATATATATATATATATATATATATATATATATATATATATATATATATATATAGACAAATACAAGATTCCTCTGCACTCAACCCATTATCAATATATTTAAGACAGACATTTTGTGCATACTGCTACTGAAAAATGCCTTACCCTTTAAACAAAACAGGGATTGTTTGTCCATATATTGCAATATATTTAAGCTGGCCAACTACGTCAAAGTCATCCCATATCTGGCCAGTCCTATGCTCAATTTTCATTTGATTCATTAAGAATTCTATGGTTTCATTATACATTTTATAAAAGGGACGAATACGTTTTACCTGCAACTTACTAGCTGCTTTCAAAGTAAAACTCCCAAACTTGGCTGCCCTTTTATTTATATATATATATATTTTTTATATATTTATATATATATATATTTATATATACCTTTGAGGTACAGCGCTGCACAGG
Organism: Xenopus laevis; assembly: GCF_017654675.1. NCBI lineage: Eukaryota > Metazoa > Chordata > Amphibia > Anura > Pipidae > Xenopus > Xenopus laevis. Next base: position 67,700,743 of record NC_054375.1, read on the forward strand.
GAATATTGGAATCGCTCTCCCCTTTCTCTTGAGGACGATGCGCAACAGTGGAACAAGTGGCTCTGATATTTGGATGTGAGCATCGAGCGTTGAGTATCCGGTGTGGGATGTGATCAGCTACAGTCATTACATTTTCTTACCTAAACAGCAGCCTGCCACAGCGTGGTCGGATGAACACGATTGTGTAGCGATTGCTACACCACCAAGGCTGTGTGACTCTGATGTCCATTGGATATACATAATTGATAATCATTTTCAGTGCCTAATGTTTACATGATACAGCTTGAACTATACTGGGCACCAAATATTTAACCCCACACCGGCTCCGCTCCCACATACCGGAAAGTATACTACTCATTAACCTTGCAGGATTAACCATCTCTTTTGCCACGGAATTAAGCACCCTACTGGCGACTCATACCACAGTTGCGATGGCACATCGCTATCCTCTTTACATGAACATTTATTCACTGATCTATTTAGATTGATGCTTCGTGCATTGCCCAAAATTCGTTACAATTGGCGGCTCCTACCAACAGCATACACGCAGTCTCCCCCATTGTATTGTATTTAATAGTGAGAATTAATAGGGATATTGGGATCCCCACCTCCCAAGCAGCGCTGCTTATTTTAAATGGTTTTAGTAATTTTGGTATGGTGATAATAAATATTGCTTTTTAATTCAACTACTTTTGTATGGCCATTGGTTATCTAATATTGCTTTTATTGCATTTGGAGGTTAAGTCCCATATTGGTGTGGGTATATATGGTAATTTAAAGTAAGTGTGGACAACTCCATTAATGCGGGCTATAAATTAGCTATTGATTCATGTATGCACCTTGCTTGGGTTGAATAGGCATATTGTATTAATTTATGTTAAATGAATGATGTTAAATGCTCAATCCAGGGAATGTTTCCGATTGCCATTGGGGTCAGGAAGGAATTTTTTTTCCCCTTAAAGCACTGGCTTCGGGCTGGGGTTTTTTGCCCCTCTGGATCAAAACAGTGCACATGTGATATTATAATTTAAGTTTTATGTGTCACAGCAGTGGTAGAACCTTGCCAGAGTACTGCACAGGTAATTTTAGAAGAGGGAGAAAGGAGGTCCTCTCCTGTGAGTGCATGGTGGATTGATTAATACAGACGCTACTACTTCTTGTGCTAGGTGGCAGCCTGCCTGGATCGAGACACTGCAGATGCAGGGCTGCTGAACGTCTCTCATGTTGGCGGTAGAGCATAGTAGTGATCTCTTGTTAAAGTCTGGCTTTAGAATATTGCCTCAGGTTAAGCTGGCATGGTTCTATTTATTTGATAAAATGACTAAATGCTTTGGCCATTTTACAGCCATCTATGTCTCCTGGTTTCATTAACGTATATAATAATGGGGTTCAGTGGGATGGCTCAAGGCAAAGTGTCAAATTGAGGAGTCCCCTTGTCATTGGTTGAGTGCAGAAAAGTTAAATATCGAAAATCTGTCTGCGATTTAAAAAAAACGGATTCAGTGCAGAATTCTGCTTGAGTAACACTGTTAATTTATGTGTTTTGAAAAATATTTTTTTTCCCATGACAGAATCCCTTTAACTCCAATCTGCTTCATAATATGGTTATACCACCAGTCATTATAACACAGTAGTTTGTCTGTCTATACATATATTATGAATATACGAATATTATGAATATACTGCTTTATACTTTGACTGCACATCTGTGTATTTATAGTGCATAATCATTGGCATAAACTTCTTAAAACTTTTTGAGCAACTGTCTGTAATCATGGCTCAAAAGCTATATTTTTTAGTAGTTTTGTCCTTTCAGACCGCTCAGCGTTACTAAATTAGCTACACTTAATTGTAATGAGATTGGTACTGTATTCAGTTTACACAGCAAAATTTAATATGAGAGTATATTGTAAATCTAGGATAAACCTAAAATTTATGAGATGTTTCAAATTAAATTGGACATTATATCAAAATACAAGTGCACTCTGGTAATATAAGGGTACAAATCATCACAGCCTGTTTACAATTACTCTTAAAATGCTTGGAAGCAACAATTTAATTGCTATATACTTTATACTTGGGCCAGAGTATAGGTGATTTAAAAGTGCAGCAGATCATTAAAATGTAATTTATACGATTGTATATTATCATCTCTTATTCACTTTTATTATTGTTTTCTGTTCTTTTGTTAATGCTGTAGCATTCCAAAGCCATGTTCATTCCAAGCCTCTGTTCATTTTAGATGCACCCATTTAAAAAGTACCTACAATATACAGTATAACCTCCTTAATCCAGTTCAAGAGGAGGCATATTATCATGTATATTCCATATGAATGTGTCTAAAGGAAATACTAATAGCCAAATTTAGATTTAACATTCACTAAATATGAGAGCACATTACTATGTATAAGGTAATATGAGTTAAATGTGTCCCCAAAAACAAGAAAATGCATACCTTTAAAGGAGCCTTAAAGGAGAAGGAAAGGTCTTTTTACTTGGGGGCGATCTCATGTACTTACCTGACACCCTGGGCCAGTGCTCTTATTAGGAGAAAGCTGCACCGGCCTGGGGTTCATCCAGCTAGCGATCGTCTTCCAGCTTCTTCTTTCTTTAAATTTGCCTGGGCAGATGCATCCGCAGTAGAACATAATAGCTGGCTTTTACATTAAAGTTCAGCTTTTGGTGATACTACACATGCAAAGACGCAAGAAAAAAGAAGACACAAGAAATATGCAAAATGCATTTTTCTTTACTACAAAACAATATCATGTTTATTGCGTACACCCAATGTAAATTAAAACTAACCCTGACCAGTAAAACCAAAACTGTATTACCAAGGGCCCTCATCTAGAAAACAATCATTGAGAAAGGTGAACAGATAATGTGTAGTTTGGTTTTACAGTACATATTGCAGCAAGATGGTAGGACCAGTGAAAGGGTGAACCCGATGGCCAGGATACATTGATGCGAGTGATTGGTGTAGCACAGGCAGGGTGGAGTGTGGATGTGGATGCTAAATTTGCCCATATAGAGGAGATAGGTATTATAAATGGACTTATTATACTGCAGCTTAAAACACATCATCTTTAATAATAGGTGACATTGAGGCATTTTTGGTATAATTACCATTCAAACTTACATAATTTTTGAAACAATATACCACTTGTTGTGGGGATTCCTATGAGACCACAGACATTGTAATTAGTCCAGCTGTGCAGTTAGCATTATACTGTTACCCATCTCATTTCTGATATATAATTTATATGTGTACAAACTATGGAGAATAGAAAATAATCCACATTACATGTATTATGTGTAGCTAACAAAAAATATATGTATTTATTATTGCACCCTTTTGCTCATAAGAGTCAAAGTTGGTTTAAACTTACATTGAATGTAATCAATTAAATGTGATAATTTTTTTAATAGGAAAGTAATATATATATATATATATATATATATATATATATATATATATATATATATATATATATATATATATATATATATATATATATATATATAATGTGTGTCAAGAGTGGGAATTTATTGTCCTTCAATTATATATGTGCTTTATTGTTTTTTATTTTTATTTGAATTGGATTTGAACCCCACCCCCGAGCATACACACCATTCACAAATAAGAATCTGGGGATCTCTGGGGGATGTATGCTGGGGAGACCTGTATTTAATACCTGTAAATGGCAGCATTTAATGACAGGTTTCTCTTGATCTTGCTTGTACTGAGCTCTACACCTACAAATACTCGCAATTGTAAAGTAATTTAATTGTCTCTAAGGCAAGCTAGTTATACGCTTACTTATTACCTCCCTTAAACCCTTTTTGTGTTTTAATCCCATTAAAATAAAAGGGAGTAAAGGCTGCCTATATGAAGCTGTGGTATGATGAATGCATAGTCTATGAATGGAACACTCTCCATAGCTGCCTTTCTTTTAGCCTTTACTGAGAGTGATACCCCAATTTTATGTTACCATAGGCACCCATTTGTACATTCATACATTAAGGTATGAAGCTATACAAGTTGTGAAGTGTATATTTCCATGGGACCCATTATCTGAAAAACCCATTATTCAGTAAGCTCCCAATTACATCTATATCTATAATATATATCACCCATAGACTCCATTTGAATCAAATAATTCAAAATGTTAAAAACATGTTTCTTTATCTCTGTAATAATAAAACAGTACCTTGTACTTGATCCCAACTAAGATATACCTATCCTTATTGGATGCAAAACAGTTCTATTGGTTTTATTTAATGCTTTAATGATTTTTTGGTAGACTTAGAGATCCAAATTATGGAAAGACCCTTTACCCAGAAAACCCCAGGTTCTGAGCATTCTGGATAACAGGTCCCATAAGTATGCCAATTATTTGCAAATCCAACAATTGTATCTTATATGGTGGCAATAAATACAGTATAGATTTTCCAGATTATCAAGAATGCTTGAAACCTGGTGTATAACGGACAAGGTTTTTTTTTCCATTATATGAGGTACCATACCTCAAGACTTTTAAAACACTTACAAGTTAAGAAAATAAGATTTACCATCATCATGGATATATGCCAGTTTAGGGAAAATAAAGTACAATTTCTGCAAAAAAGCAAATAACTCCAAAAGTAAGAATTCTTTGTTTGGACACTTTGGGAAAGTACAGCACCATGCTGTACTTGAGCCTTCTGTATAACAGGATTCCTTTTAAAAAGCCTCTATATCTGTGCTAATATCTGTGCTTATGCTTACTTTACATTTTTTAATGGGCACCTGTCACCCAGGGAAATAATCTAACATCCTATTTTATGATATGATTCAAGCAAAAATAACTTGAATCACACTATATAAATTATGTAAATATTGTTTTGTTTAGTACTGGAATTTACATTCACATAAATCAGTCAGCAGCCATTTTCTGGACACTATTATTAAAGCAAGCTTTGCATCATGCCAAAAGGTTGTTTATGTGCCAGAATAGGGCACCCGATACCCATGGCCGTGCACTGGTTACACAATTAGATATAGACGAGGAAAAAGAATTTGAGGAAGTCAGTGATATCTAGGACGTGCAGAATGTAAAGTGAAAGTATTTGTCTGCTCCACCTCTATAGGAGGGGCAGCCAATATATGATTGACAGCTGAGAGTTTAAAATGAGTTTATATAACAGGTATGGATGTTTTAATAAAAAATTGGGTTTCATGTTTAATGTGAAAAGGACTTTTACTTTACAGCTTTTTATGCCTGGGTGACAGGTCCCCTTTAAGACCACTAGAGTATTCTTCGGAAATTAGCTATTGTCAATTAGCCCAGCATGGACATATCCACAATAATAGAAATGTTAGATCTTAAAGTATAATTATCTAACACAGCTGTTTTAGTCAGTTATGTATGAAATTGTTTTCCATTGCTTAATTTGTTTTTATTTTGCATCATACACATGAAATAACGTGATGATAGAAAACAGATTTACACACTTTTATAAAATGCCAGAAAAATCTCACTTGTACATGAAAACAATTAAATCCTTTGAAAACTGTTAATAATACAACAAAAAGAAAAGACTCTGAGATGACCTGAAAATCAAGCTGCTGATCACACAACAGGATGAGTGTTATTACACAGTAAAATAGATTTTTTTTTTTTACTGTAGTAATAAAATAATCAACTTCCAATTATTAACATTAATTTTATCTTATTTCAATATGACTTGACTCTTCTGCCTTAGGGTCAGCATATGTTTAAAGTAATGTGTGGCTATTTCAAGATGGTCACACTTCTACATCAATCCTTGTATCCTCGCAATTTTCTTTTTTTTTTTAATCAATAGTTAATGCCAGTAAAACATTACCAAAACTAGTATTAGATTTAATAATGCTTTTGAAAATAATTGTCCATATCCATTATCCTTGAATAGACATGATGATAGTGCTAAGAAGCTTTAAGAACAACCACAAAATGGGTCAATTGCTCACAGCAGTCGAATGTGTTCTGGAAAATTAAAACAGGTATTAGGTATGATAACTGTGTCAATTTGTTAATAAATTCCTGGCATAAAACATATAAACATCAGTAAAATGTTTATGACATTCAGAAAAATGTTGATATATAGGTAAAATACTGAACTGCTGGGAACCCGTCAGGATTCCCCAGTTCAATATTTGACAAATTAGCCCCTCTGCTTCTTGTGTAATTGGGGATTAATTATTATAATTACTATACCCAAAATCTATAACAGTCATGCATAACACATTAACTGTTTTGTTTGCCATCATTCTTCATCTTCTCATATTGACTGGCTGCACAGTAAAGTATGTACTCATTGAAATGGTATGTATTCTTGCATACATTTGTACCCATTTCACTGTTTTTTGATGGATTCTGAATACATTTGGAAAACATCTTAATTTGTCTTACTATCTTATGCTGAACAACAATTCCTATGTGCTATAGTACACACGGCAAAACAATCGACTTGACTTGTCTTGCAGGGTTCCCATTGCACATTTCATTGTGTGCGGCATGGCACATAGCCAACAATGCAAATAGAGAGACTAGAGTTTTCCCCAAAGACTAATAATCATCACTATAGATGTAGAAATTTTCGAATGAGAGTCCAGGGTGACTGGCTAAAGCTAAGAGGAAGCTGAAAAGGACAATGTACTGCTTCAACTTTTTACACAGCAGGAACATACCTCCTCTGACCCTGGCCTAAAGCTAGTTTCTTTGACTGGCTATGATCATTAGTCTTCTTTGGCATCTAATTAACCCCAAACATTCTCTTTTTAAACGCAAGAATTTTTTTGAAGGAAGGAACTCAGGTTTGTCATATCCTTTGCTACCGAAAGAAATTGGTGCCTGGATCATCTTTGCATCTGTGTGTTAAATAAAATACAGGTATGGGATCCTTACCTGCTATATTTAGGACCTGGGGTTTTATATATCGTGGCTAATTATTTGGATCTCCATATGTAAAGTCTAGTAAAAAGAAACATGTAAACATCACATAAAATTAAAGCGATAGCAATGCCATTGATATATATATATTTATGCAGCTTTGTTAGATTCAAGAACAATGTACTGCATCCTCGGAGAAGTAGCTACCAACATACCTGTGTTCTCTATGTGGGAGAACTGGTTAAATGTTCCTCTAATCTGATGGCTGCACCAGTTCACTATTTCTTAGAATTTCCTTTTTTTCTCATGAACTTTACTTGAACCAGAAATATAGATATGCTACAGCACAGGAAGAGAATGCTGTGAGGGATTGACACTGCTCTAGATATACACTTTCAATATGTATTGCTTTCAGGAAGATGCTTTGCATAAATATGACATGATGGACTTGTATGATTGCTCCTAGCTTGGGAACCTTTCCTCCACCTCTATACAGGGTATCATTGCCACAGGGCTAAGGCTCTCTGGGGCTGACCAGCAAATTCTTCTCCTCATACCTGTACTCCCCTTATGTTTGTAGCATTTTCGGTTAGAGCTTCCTGTTCTTCTGCATCCAAAAGATGCAGAAGATATGTTTTATAGATATGTTTGACGTAGATCACAAGCTTGAGTGCAGAGTTGTCCTTATTAGAGCTTATTTGCACACAACACATTTATCTAGAGCTAAAAAGCAAAAATGTCAATCCTTGGGGTATGCAAAACATAATTATTGCAGAATTATGCTTTTTTCATAACAATAATAATTATAAAAGCCAATAAACTGTATATTAATAAATATCTTGGGTATTTGCTGACCTGATCACAGCTACAGACCAGTTGTGTAATTACTAGTGGATTTTGCTAGATTCGGGAGCGGGTTACTAACCCCATAACCCCCTAACCTCCAAGTATTTGGAATGTGTGGAATTCGAGCTAACAGGTCAATACTCATATGTATATTGTGGCAGAGTGAGGGATTTTGTAGTATAAAATAGAAATATTTTTGCCAGCAGCTCTAGGGTTAATGCTGTCAGGCATGCATGTGCATGGGCTTCCCCTTTAAAAAAAAGGATCTAACCTCCTTCCATGGATTAAAAGCAGAATATTTGATGATTAAGGTTAATAATGTTACCCTACAAATGCATAGATCACATAGAAAATATGTGATTTTTTGACTCCCATTATGAGCTAGTAGATTTCCATTTGTACCACCAAGCTCTTGGGAGCAAAGCACCAGACTCCAAGTCAAGTCAAGAGAGTCAAGAGTGAGTTTGTCATTTCATCCATATATGTTTGTACAATACACAATAAAACAAAACCACGTTCCTCTAGGACCATGGTGCTACACAACACAACATCGATGAGACAACACACAAAAAGTGCAAGTGCAAAAATATGCAACTCCTGCAAGACAGGACAGCACAGTGCAGGGACAGGACAAGACAGTGCACACTCAGCAGATGTAATATGTTAAGTAAATAATGCTAAACGTCAGACATGATGGGTGTATCATTGTGACATGACATTAGCAAGAACATGATAAAGAACATGACAAAGTGCAGATGTGCTCATAGGGAACAACTGTATCCATTGGCTATTCATCCATACAATGGCGTACTGTGGTTGTGTAACATTGTGGTATATAGTAAGGTCAGATGGAGTGTGTGGGCTAGTCCACACAAGGAGATTTGGGCAGACTATTGAAAATGTATCGCCGCGTGTGTATTAGCGCAGGTGACTTTTTATGGTAGCCTATGGGGAAAAACGCTGAGGCAGTTCGGGGAGATAGTCTTTTAAAAGACGAGGCGATTAGTCGCCAGGCATCAAAATCTCCCCGAATCTCCTTGTGTGGCCTTACCCTGTGTGTGAGAGGGATCTGTCCGGTCCCTGAGTATTCAGGAACCTTATGGTAGTGTCTGGTAGTGAGGGCCCTAATGCTTCAGTACCTTTTTCCAGATGGCAGGAGTGTGAACAGTGAGTGTGAGGGGTGTGTTGGATCAGCCACAATGCTGGAAGGAAGAGAGACACCTATGATCTTCTCTGCTGTCTTCAGTGTCCTCTGTAGGGTCTTGCGCTCCATGACAGTGCAGTTCCCAGCCCAGACAGTGATACAGCTGCTCAGGATGCTCTCGATAGTCCCTCTGTAGAAGGTTTTAAGTATGGATGGTGGGAGATGGGATTTCCTCAGCTTGCGCAGGAAATAGAGACGCTGTTGGGCTTTCTTGTCTAAGTAGCTGGTGAGGTTCTCCGCCAGGTGGGCACCAAGAAATTTGGTGCTTCTGACGATTTCCACATTAGAGCCGTCGATGTACAGTGGTAGGTGGTCACTCCTAGTCTTCCTAAAGTCAACAACCATCTCCTTTGTTTTGTCTACATTGAGAGACAGGTTGTTGACTCTGCACTAGTCTTTTAACTGCTGCACCTCCCTTCTGTATTGTGACTCTTCATTATTGCTGATGAGACCCACCACGGTCTTGTCATCAGTGAACTTTATGATGTGATTTGTGCGGTGCGTGGCTGCACAGTCATGCGTCAGCAGAGTGAACAGTAGAGGACTAAGCACACAGCCTTGAGGGGCTCCGGTGCTCAGTATGGTGGTTCTGGAGATGACGTTTCCAATCCTGACTGACTGAGGTCTGTCGGTTAGGAAGTCCAGAACCCAACTGCAGAGGGAGGTGTTCAGTCCAAGCAGGCTCAGCTTTTCTATCAGATGCTGAGGAATGATGGTGTTGAATGCTGAACTGAAGTCTATGAACAGCATTCAAATGTAGGTGTCTATTTTGTCCAAATGAGAGAGGGCCAGATGGAGGGTGGTGGCTATTGCATCGTCTGTTGATCGATTTTGACGGTATGTGAACTGTAGGGGGTCCAGTGCTGGTGGCAGCAGGGTTTTGATGTGTTTCTTGACAAGCTTCTCAAAACACTTCATGATGATGGGGGTGAGTGCTACAGGACGGTAGTCATTGAGGCAGGCACTGATGACTTCTTCGGCACAGGGACTAAGGTGGTGGTTTTGGACAGTGAAAGGTGTTCAGGGAGATGTTAAAGTTGTCAGTGAAATGTCATCCTGAGATTGTGATTTTTTTTTATTCACATCATAGGGGAGTGTGACTTTTTTTGACTTGTACAAAGGGACTATAACATTTTGAATGCATAAATCCAAAAAACTTCAACCAGTTACAGTTGACCAAATATAACAAACCTCTACATTTTGTGTGTGTGTGATTAACATGCCCCAGGAGGGGAAACTGCTCCTTTCTGACTGGCAACTACTAGTCTATGAGCCTATGATTAAGTGTCTCTTGGTGACACAAAACGAGTAAGGCTTTTGTTTTCATACATGACGTAAAATAAAATCTTTTTGAATTAATTAAACTTGGGGCTCCTGGATTCTACTCTTTGATGTTCCGGATTGGTGCCTGCCTGAAATTACAATTTCCTGGCAACTACTAGCCCAAGAGTGGCATAAAATGCAGACACTGATGAAAACACCCTAGCAGTCCTAAAACATTACTGTAAATATTTCATAAGGTTTAAAACCAAGTGCCTGGGATTTATTTAGATTAATAATTATTAATTGATTTAACTTGGTTTAAACAATTTTTCAACTTTAATATGTCAATTTTAATGAAATTTTCACATTTGTTATTAAAACAAGAATGGTAAAAGAAAGAGAAAAGAAACAGCAATCATCTTGTTTTTTTTTTTTAACAATTCTTGCTGCATCATTTCTTTTTCAGCTAAGCACTTGAAATCATTCATGTCATTTTACAAATTTCCCTCTTAGCTATGGGCACTTTAACATCATCTGATGATTTATTATACTAGTTATTCAGCTACTGAAAGTCAGATATGAAATATTTAAACCTACAGGGTATCGTGTTAAGATTACCAATGCTACCCATATTCAGAAATTTGATTATGAAATACATATGAGACTTTGGAATGACATAGTACTTTGTTTTTTATGAGAGTAAATTCAGAAAATATTCCAGTTGGATGTGCTTAATAGGTTTCAAAATATTTAGTCATGTACAAGACTCGGAATACTTCGAAAGTGTTTAGATTTAGTGTGATTAAATGCTCTGGTCTGCTAAAAAGATTATTGATGGATGAAGTGCAGAGTATTTTGCAGCATTAACCTATCTTGTTCATATTATCTGTTATTTATATAGCACTGACATATCTCAGTGTTTTCAGAGATTATTTATATCAGTCCCTGCAATAGTGGATCTTACAATCTAAGGTCCCTATCACATTTTTACACAACCAGGCCCAATTCAACTGCGTGTATGTTTTTGGAGTGTGCAAAAAAACCCACACAGGCACAGTCAGAATACTCAAACTGCAAGATAGCTACTGATCTACTGTGAGATGAGTTATTTGTTAGACTGCACTTGTTGGAAGTGCATAAATTACACCCAGACCAAAAGGGATTTGGTTTATGGATTTGGTTTCTTTGATGCCACAATTGGGGGGGGAGGGGTTATTAACTAAAGATTTTATGTAATTTTTGTAATGAAGGACGCTCAACCGAACTCCCATACACAATTTTACTGTATTTATCATTAAAATAACTAAAAAAATTGATTGCAGAAAGACAGGTTAAACTCAAGGGACAACCCAAATCATATGTTATTTTCAGACCTTTCTCCCAAATCACTCGATTTTTTCGGGTTATTGCCTGAAAACCCCAAAATTTTCAGATTATCGGGCAATTTAGGTGTAGGGTTATTGCCAGTACCTGATACATCTGTTTAAGGCCAGTGTATCAGAACATCTGGAGAGCTAAGGAGACTACCACACGTGACTTTGCATTTCATATTACTAATGACAGAAAATATGGGCACAAATGTGTTATTCATAGCATGATATTCCATGCCATTACATAGTTAGTCTCTCTCTATTGTTGTCACAAATGCATCTAAAAAATTTAATCAATTCAGCACATCACAAAACTCAAATATTTCTCACATTCTTCAATGTGCCAACAACAGTTCAGACACACCAAACATTTTGTATTCATACAATGGGATCCCTAGAATTCCCAAAGTATATTATCAGACTGATATTTCTAATATGATGCCATCATCTCCCTATGCCAGCTATTCAGTTTTATGTATATGCTTTCCTCTTGTATCAAACTGTCAGCATATATATCTACTGTGCACCTAAATATTTGCATTAAAGGTAAAAGAGTATATAATCAGAGCAGTTGATTGTACTAGTTGTGTATTATGTTTTGTAATTAATGTATTGTGTTGAAGGTACATATAAATATAAATCAACTAGCATAAAAATGTAGAATGCATTTATCCTTGTAAGCTTTCAAAGCTACATATATTTTCAGAGGTTTCAGAGGTTTACATGCAGTTCAGGGGTAAGAACATAACAGGAATTTAGTAAGCTTAACAACTTCCAAGATTAACAACTATCCAAGTACAGTAAAAGAGACACAGCAAGTTAACAGTTTCACTGGTAACTAGGGTTGCCACCTTTTCTGGAAAAAAGTACCGGCCTTCCTATATATTTATCATTTTTCCATATTATACTATTGGGATCAACCATCGTTTTTTACCGGCCAGTAAAATACCAGCCAGGTGGCAACCCTAGTTGTAACCAATGTACAAAACTAGCTTCATTATCCATGGATGTACAGTATGAGTGCAGAAACCATTTAAATGGCCCATTAATTAATTTGCATACATATCCTAGAAGTTCAGGAACCCCTATCAACACCTACTTAACATTTTGAACACTGACGGAAAATGTTTTGCACAAACTGCTTCAAATAAATATGGCTATATGCACTATACCAAGTGGGGTAACAACACCCAACAAGCCACCTCACCTGGGAAGTGGGATCTGGGATGCAATTATGCTGCAAATGGTCAGGAACAGGCCAAGATTGCAGGCTAAGGGGAGGGTTGCAGATGAGTTACTGGACCCCCTCTGTCTGTGCTCCCACCCGCCCACAGTTGCAGTGTCTGTAGCCCCAAACTTCACCAGTGGTTAGCCATCCTTTTACTGTACAGTGATATGAATCCAACTGCTTTCCTTGATTATATAAATCATGCCTTTTGCCTGGCAGTGGCACTTCTTTGTGATACAACTAAATACAAGCCACTTGGGTTCAATTTGGTTACTCATTATTTGTTTTTACTTAATACAAATAGAGGAATATAATACCCTCTGGGGAAATAATTGTTCTGTTGGCTAAGGTCTCCTTGTAATGTAGGTGATAACAAGAAAGCACTATGTCATTCATAGTGAAATCTCTTTCAAGACAGTAACTACAACTCTTGAGCTGAAAGGCCTCCACCCTATTGGGGTCTCTCAAATTACCTTTAAGTTCTTTCTGAATGACTTGCTTTCACAACATATGCATAAAATATATGCACAACAAAATCAATATAAATAATAATTTTAACGTGATATAATCCATTTAATTAACTCTCAATGTTAAGCAATGAATATCATGCCGAAATAAGAATTTTAGCACTGAAGATGCTGAGATATATCCAACCTTTTTTCATCCAGTTGAATTTAAAAGGGACATGTCACAAAAAATATGTTCAAAATCCTATTTTATCACATTAGTCAAAACTAAGTGAACTTTAATTACACTATATAAATTATTTGAATCTTGTTTCCTTCAGTCTGGGAATTCTTAATTATAGCAAGAAGGCAGCAGCCATTTTGTGGACACTCTTATCAAGGCAAGCCTTGCATCATCTCAGAATATTGTTTGTGCACCAGAACAGGGGACCTAATGTCCATCCCCACGCACTGGCTACACAATTAAATGGTGAAGAGAACGGAAGAATGTGTGGAGAGCAGTGACAGCTAGGATGTGCCAAATGGAAAGTGAAAGTAATTGTCTGCCCCACCTCTATGCCTAAGGTAATGAGGAGGGACAGACAATATTTGATTGACAGCTGAGATTTTTAAATGAGTTTACAACAGCTACGAATGCTTTAATAAAAAATAGAAATTGGATTTCATGTTTAATTTGAAAAGGACTTTTATTAAACAGTTTTTTGTGTCTGGGTGACAGGTCCACTTTAAGTCTTCAATTAAAAAGCATTTCTTTGTACTTGAAATTTTTCATACCATTGCCCATGGCTGACTAAAACATTCGATTTGTTTAACCCTTCATCTGCAGAAGAGTTTGAACTGTACAGTGCTTGCAGTCAATTACCTGGCTAACAAATGGTGTATATCTTATGTTTCCTAGTCTGTGTGAATCATACATTACTAGAAAATGCATGACTCACATAGTATCCCATGTGCCTGTTGGAAAAAAGGTTAAAGATGTTGTATAAAACCTATTCATACTTTTTTTTTTTAAATATAGTTGATTCAGCCTTGTTTACTGCAATAATTCAGTCACAGGCCAAACTTCAATTAATAGTTCTTCTTTTATTTAAGTAAGATAAGCATTAATTTCTCACTGAAAAAAATTATCTATCGTTATTCTCCTATTTTGTCATTAAGGAAATTCCCATTTAGTTATCCCTCTATAATTTATGACTTCAGCACATATAATACATCAATCCTTTATGAATCCTGTAGCCCTAAGGTACTAAAAGCAGGTAGTTAGTACAAGAAATAATTGACTTCCATTTTAGTCAAATAGTCTGCTCATGGTCATGTTTAAAGAATCAGTGGAGCAAAAAGATTGATTTTTGCTGTGAAATGTAAAAAGTCTGTTTCTATCATTAACATAAGGGTCACAAGATACCTTTGCATTCCTTTGGCAATTTTAATTGCAAGTGTGATAAGTTTGATTCAAATAATAATTTATTTTGTGATATTTTGTTTTATATGCACAGACAGCAGCAATAGTGTTTGCTTAATATTGTTTATCATTTTACATTCAATAACAACCTGTAAATGCTGTAAAAAGTTAAATATGATATTTTATATGTAAAAATATATATAAACCCAATTATCAGGAACTATGTAGTGTTTTGAATGACAGTAAAAGGATTTTACTAAGATTACATTGTATATATAGGAAGAATTCTTATATTTATGCAGTTATCCAAAATAGTAAAATAGTGTAAAAAATATCACAGAATGAATATGATGAAAAGGCATTTCAATGTAAGGGCTGTGTGATGGAAATGAGTAGCCCAGTGTTGTTTTATAAAGGATCAGCCCCTTCTAGTTTGGAGTGATAAGTAGTCATGACATAATGGCCAAGAGACATAACAGTTGGATTGAAAGACTGACAAACCAAAAGGATGTCAAAACTGGAGTAGGGAGGAACGGCATCAAAACTGGAATTGCTCATTATAATTGTTTTCTATTTATGGCAATTGTTTACCGGCCTAGTTATATAATGAAGCTTGTCAATAGCTTGCTATGCACATTGCACTTACTGGGTAGTGAAGGGATTAATGGAATGGAGCCTGTAGGACCTAAGTAGGAGTCTTCATAAGTGAGCATCCAAACTGAGACTCAGGGGTCCATTTAATAAAGCGCAGTAAATTTAGCGTCATTTTTGGCGAATGCAATAACTGGCGAGCACATAGTCTTGCACCAGAAAAATTGTATATTTACCGCAGGTTGGTAAACTGGCGAAAACATATTCAGCGATAAATTTGTCTATATTTTGTGTGCATATTTTAACCGCACTTTATTAAATGGACCCCTCAGTCATGTAGCTAGCTTCTTAGCTCCTGCATCTCCTGTCTGTGAAAATCATCAGTCATACACCTGTATAATAGTATAATATAATATGGACCCCATTGTACAAATCTGTTGTGCTAGAATGAGTATTGTCTCTTCATTGTCTTTCTATGTATGGCGACATTTTGTCATTGCACTCTCTTAACACAACATTGTAAATTATACCCATTAGTATACCATATAACTTGAGCCTTAGCTAAATCCATTAGCCCAGCAAAGCATGAGATCACAGCAACATCATAAAAAGGGAGCTGAGCAATCCTCTTCCTGCTTCTTCTTTCAGATCTCAGCTGTGCATGCGCAGTAGAGAAAAAGCTGAACTTTAAAGAAAAAGCAGGCTATTTAATACTACTGCACATGAGTCTGCTCTGGGAAATTTGAAAGTGAAGAAAAGGATCACTCTTTGGTGATTACTGGAAGAACATTTGGGTGTGATTTACTTTTGGCAACCCCAAGTTAAAATTACTTTCCTTCTTCTGTAATAGTGTGTAAATGTTTTTATAATCAACTAAACATAAACTTAAACATAATCATTTTTCTTTTAAAGAGAGTCTGGAACACCCATGTTATCCTTGGTGACACCTATGTCAAGACTACAAACACAATTGTACTTTTTGATACAAGTATTATATTTGATTGGTTAGAATAAAAGAATAAAAAGATAAATAACTCAAAAAACACAAATAATAAAAAATTAAAACCAACTGCAAATTGTGTCAGGATATCCCTCTCTTCATCATACTAAAAGTTAACTCAAAGTCGAAATAACCCCTTTAAAGGAGTGATTCACCTTTAAGTTAACTTTTAATATGTTATAGAATGGCCAGTTCTAAGCAACGTTCAATTGGTCCTCATTAATTATTTTTTATAGTTTTTTTTTAATTGCCTTGTTCTTCTGAGTGTTTCCAGCTTTGAAATGGGGGGTCACTGATCCCATTTTATCTGTTTACTGTTATTGCTGCTATTTATTACTCAGCTTTCTGTTCCAGCCCTTTTCTATTCACATTCTAGTCTCTTATTCGAATCAATGTACGATTGCTAGGGTAATTTGGTCCCTAGCAACCAGAATCCTGAAATTGCAAACTGGGGAGCAGCTGAATAAAAATGTTACATAACTCAAAAAACACAAATTGTAAAAAATTAAAACCAATTACAAATTGTCTCAGAATATCTACGTCATACTAAAAAGTAACTCAAAGGAGAACAACCTCTTAAACAACATTTGGAAGACTACTAGAACCCAATTCCTGCCCTAATAGACCAATGCCATTCACTGGTAATCATTCCTCCAAGCTTTTTACATCCAACTGTAACCAAAGACTTCACACTGAAGGTAGACGCCCTTACTACATCTATAGCTGATGGAAGGAACCCCTTCCTCAGGTGTAGAAGGGTTGGCTACAAAACGTATTCTACATCTGTATGTATATATCTGTTCTTTTGCATTGTTCTTGGTCCTACCTTACTATAAGTTAGGAAAGCTCCTTTCTACCAGAAGTTGGTTTGAGTGCTTCTGCAAGCCAAGTGAAAGTATTAAAATTTCGGGATGTTTAATTTTTTTTTAAAAATGGAAATCTGCAAATCCCAACAATATCCCAAACAAATATGTATATCTCATCTGAAACCAGGTGCAGAGTTAATATGAACATTTGGATTGTAACTTAAAGCAATCAAAAAGAACGAATTACAAGAAATAAATGTAATCGGCAATGTTTCAAACTTTAAACATCTATGAGAAGAAAATTTGAACATAAATAAGCATGTGGGGAATAAATAAGAACTATAAACATGAATGGAATATTTGGGTGCCATTTAAAAAGAAAAAAAAACATTATCCCACAAAGTGCCGAAAGCCACCTTGGGATTTAGCAATGAAAACAGTAATTGTAATTTATAAAACATGGGAAAGGAAACCCATCTTTAAGATTGCAATTATTACACTAAAAATGTTACGTCAGCATTTTTATTCTTAATAAATCCAGGGTGGCCAAAAACATGGAAAATCCATGAAGTGCACAATATCAAGTAAACCTGACATCTGTACAAAATCTCTATCACAGACTCAGGAGGCGAGAAACAGGCAAAAAACTACATTTCCCCTTGATAGACAAATGTTTGCAAGAGAAAGTGTTCAGTACTAAAATATATTTGGAAAATACTTTCTTAACTAACAAAGGGCCAGTTGCAAGGACTATATATTTGCCTGCACTCAATCCAGGATCTTGTTTTATAAACAGGGTAAATGCAATATACATTGATGCAATTTACGAATTTACATCCCTGCCCCAGGGAATTTATACTCCAAAGACCCTATCACATTTATGCACAAAATGGTAAATTTTATCAGGCGCAAATGAATCTGTCTGGAGGGAACCAGAGTACCTTGAGGAATCCCAGACAGACATGGGGAGAACATACAAACTGCTTGCAGATGCAATAACAAAAGGTCATAGCCAAGTGTTCCTATCAGATTCAAAACTATTTTAAGTTAAAATAGCATATGTATGTAAATTCCAAGCTAGTAATACAATGTAATCATGTTGACACTTAGGGGGTTATTTATCAAAGGTTGAATTTTAGAGCTTTGTGAGATTTTTTTAGACCTCGAATGAAATCGCAACATAATTTAAGAAAAGTCGGGTGAAAACTCAAATCGCTCAAATTGATTGAGTTTTCTAGAGAAACCCAACGCAAAAAACTTGAACATCATGAAGGGTACAAACATCTTCAAATGGTTCTTCAAAAGGACCTATGCCATTGACTTCTACATGACCTTGACAGGTTTTAGTATTTTTTGATTCAAGCTATTTCTAGCTTTGGGGTATAATAAATCTTGAAAAATAAAAAAAAATTGTTTTAAAAAACTTTTTTAACCTGAAATTCCGGTTTGACTGAAAAATATCCTATAAAACTCAATTTTTTCATGGAAAAAAACTCAAACTTTGATAAATAAGCCCCAGTGTATTCTGAAAATCTATCACAAAAAGAGATAGGAGACAGGAAAGCATATGCTTGATGTTACAGAAGGGCCAGAGACCAGAAAAGAACATGTACAGTAGGTTCTCGGTGAAACATTTCAATGTTAAATGCAGAAAGAAAGTTATTTAAAGCAGAGAATAATGAGAAAGCTACATGGCAGTTGCCAAAATAGGAAATCGATCTCTCACTTTTGATTTCAGACAAAGGGGCTGTCATTGACATACTTGTAAAACACTCTAATCTGGAGCATCATCTTCTGAATCAGATTTCCCAGAAAAAGTCTTTATGGGACAAATGAAAAAAAGGAAGAACAAAAAAGGAAAGAAAGAGAAAAGAAAGTATGAAAAAAAGGAAATAGAAAACACACAATAAAAATTAAAATAGTGTAACAATTCATGAATACAACTTCAAACAGAACTAAAACTCTCCACTTCTCCTTCCTTCTCCCATTTTTTCTATAGATCCTGTCTGCTTGACAGATACACACGTGTAAAATCTATAAAACCTTAAAGAATTCTAAAATTGTTGACACGTTTAACTCACAAACATCATTTAAAACTGTTACAAATCTTGTTCTTGCACCTTCTGCAGTCTGCCATTTTCATGTCTTGGGCACACACGCAGCATTTTCTTGTAGATGCTATCCTCCAGCATTTCCTTTTACACTGACATGCTTCTCTAAATTCTAGCTTTTTCTTTTCTTTTTTCATTCTGTCCCTTTTTTCTCTTTTTATTCCTTTTCAAGCCCTTTCCTGGGAAGTCTGAGATAGAAGTTGGTGCTCCAGAATGGAGTGTTTTAGTATTCTGACCTCTGCACAAGGTATCTGGAGTGGGGTGTACATTAAAACCTACATTTAATTTATTATTTTATTAAAAGGCTTCTGACAGATTTATTTCAAAGGGTTTCTACACAAAGAATAATAAAAGTATAAAATTGTTTGTAATGTCAGTCATTCTACAATCTTACTGTGATTACTAGCCAAAAGACTCAAAAATGCTTAGGCAGATTCTGGCTTAAAGGGTAGCAGAAATGAGTAAATATTCAGTAAAGTTTCTTAGATTTTATTATTTAATAGCCTGTATTTTGTCTACACTGAATATATAATACTAACTGGCCCTTCTCCATCAAAGATTTCCTATTTAGTAACCTGAATGTTCCCCTGAAAGGATGGCATAGTCTGAATTGATCATATTGTTCCGCACAGTTTGCTAAGCCTCTTAAAGCACTGTAAACCAAAATATAACATTTTGTAAA
This sequence comes from Xenopus laevis, assembly GCF_017654675.1. Classification (NCBI taxonomy): domain Eukaryota; kingdom Metazoa; phylum Chordata; class Amphibia; order Anura; family Pipidae; genus Xenopus; species Xenopus laevis. The sequence continues at coordinate 67,720,627 of NC_054375.1, forward strand.
ATTATGCAAAAAACATTTTATTTTACAACCCCCTTAAGGTTTTCAAGCACAATGATTTTTTTTTTTTTCCCCAAAATGGTAAATTTTTCCCACAGAATTCTAGTGACTGTAGTTGAATCATCGAATTGTGCTGTATCAGATTCAACTGAGCTACTTCCATCTCAGCGGCATCTGACTTTTCAAAAAGGGTGCATTTCATCACAAATTGGATGCAGTTGCGCCAAATAGTTTTGTAGTCTATCTGGCATCAATTCTTGTGTGCCATGTGTAAATGACATCTGCACTTTATTCACTAAGCAGAAGTGTGCTGGGTCTATTGATGCAGGGCGCTGAGGGACCCTCGAGCTACTCCCATGGTCAGACGTTATCTGTAGCTCCATGGTTTGCACAGATTGGAAGGCAGGAAGGGTTGATCAGCGCTGAGTGCAACTATACAGAAGTGCTAAGAGTGCATTTGGAGACAAGAACCTTTATTGAAAGTGGTTTTACATGAAAATCACTGTAAAAAAGAGCAGAAGTTGCCCACTGCATCTGTGAGCATAAATGAGCCCTTACAAATTCTCCCTGTTAGTGAAGTTATGTCCTCCATGAAAACATATTTCGAAGCTGCATTCTTTGCAAGCCAGCAAATATGTTTGCACACAACAGATTCAGAAATGTGGAATCAAAAATTAAACTGTCTCAATACGAGAGGCACAGCTTTGTATCATCATTACAGTGAGATGGAATAAAGGATAAAGAACAAATCAAATGATATTCAATAAACAGCTGTGCCTAGTGATATATTTGCTCCTATATTGTGCCAGCTATTTCACAAGACTGAAGTGACTATTAAGCTGCAATTCTTTTTCCTTGGCTGTCTTTCTTGTTGCTTATACTGTAGGTTCCTTCTTTTGCAACATTCCTTTTTGTAATCATAGTGAACAATACTTTCCCTCTCCCCCTAGTGTTATTGCTCTCAGGAAGCTGAGCATCTGTTTTCTCCTCTATTCAGAAGCAGATGGGTAAAGCTTAAGAGCTTGCTCTGGCTCAGGATGCAATCATCTGCTAGGACGGAGAATCAAGTATCAGTAGAGTCAGTGCAATGATGCTGTATAAAACATAGACTAATTGGATGGCAAGAATGAAAAAAATCAATAAGATGTATTATAAATCTGATGCAATCAGAAAGAAAATATGAATTGTATAGTAAACCTTTGGAGAACAAAAGGAGGCCTGTTTCCTTTATCCACCCTGTAGGCATAGAAAAAGCATAGATCATGTATTTATTGTGCTTGACATTGTGGAGACATTTATACAACCATTTACAGAGATTGTTCATCATTCACATCAATGTCGAAGTTTCTCCAGTCTCTCCCCAGCTGCCCCTAGGCTAGGTCAGAGCAAGTATTATTTAAGTATTTTCCCAACAAGCTTTACATTTACTATGTTAAGTATTTTCTTTCCCATTAGAGGTCCAGGTTTCTTATATTTATGTTAAGTACAATCATATTGTTTGATCTGCCTCACTTAAGATTTCTTATAAATCACACTTTCAGAGGTTGTTCATTCAGGGACCTCGCTGGATAGTGGTTTTGTTGATGTAAAAGAACCTTGCAGGATAAGTGTCCCCACCTTGTGTGTTCACAACAAATTATAGAAGAAGAAGTTACCCTCGCACACCCTGGCCTTCCCGATCTGTACAAATCCAAGGTGCTTAATGAAGGAGGTGTTGGCAACCTCAAATTCAGCGTGAAAAGCAAGGAATCACTGGCACAACTTGGGTTACTTCTAGCAGGGAAAACCCTTGCTCATTTATTGCGGATGCAATAATGCTTGACAAAGGGGTTACGCCCCGAAACGTTGCATCCGCAATAAATGAGCAAGGGTTTTCCCTGCTAGAAGTAACCCAAGTTGTGCCAGTGATTCCTTGCTTTTCACAAGAAATTATATCATCATACCATGTTAACATACCGTGGGTAAGAGCATTCTGGTTACTTTTTATTTAAATATACTGATATACTATAGTAATGCTCCACCATTTTCCCATAAAGCTCTCTCATATAAAAATATAAGAAATGCTTGAAATCATCAACGGATGTGTTATTGTAGATATGTTATGGTAGATAAATTACATTGCATTATTTTAACAAGCTATGAAATTGCATTTTTACATTAATTAAGATATGATTTTACAAATGGTTAAAATTGGGGAATTTTATTTAGATACTGATGCAAGCCGTAATCCCTATTTATTATCTATAAAGCTCTATAAAAGAAATCAACTTTCTTGGAGCAGATTTAGTTATGAATGTTATAAAATTGAAAGGAAAATAAAATCTTTTATTGCTATTGTTTTCTGCTGCATAAATTACTATTAATATTTTTATGATATCTCATTTTAATGGTCTTACATTCACTGTTTCTTTTACAGTTACAACCTAAACTATTAATGATGATATGATAGGATGAAGGGGAAAATTCAATAGACCAAAGGTTTCTAACAGTAGAATAATTGCATCGCAATTGAGTAGCTACATTGCATTTGGTTCCATCATAAGAATCAAGATGGATTTACGACTGCCTAAGTCAGTGTAACTTCCTAAGGCTTAGTTTTATAATACATGGAATGAGGTCTCTCAAGCTAATACATTTTCAATTGATTCCACACAATTTTCAGTTGATACCACCCATGGAAGCAAGTGACACTACTTGTAGATTTAGTTGAATCAGCTCCGTGCAAGTACAGTTAATGGCCACTGTCCATTCGCATACTACTGTTTTTTGTTTAAAATAAAAAGCCTTTATTCAATACACATGGCAACGATCTGGATAAAGATTCAAGTTTTCAATAGCAAGTGACACTACAAACATAATTTCAGGAGCCCATAGTATATATGAAGAATACTGTATAGCATCTTATACATTACAAAAATGTCAACCCAGTCACCACTAGCAGTGACTGTATATTTGAAAAAAGTCAGTATATTTGAAAAAAGTCACTTCGGTAGCATTTGCAGTACCTGTATGTATATTCTTCCATCATAGTAATGTAATTTTGATCAATTCACATGAAAGTGCAAGAGCAACTGCACCAATTTTTTGTATCAACTGCATTTGTGTCAGCTGCATCTCCCCTGGTGACCACAAGTACATTGGAATTATGGGAAATGTAGTACATTGTGGGTAAAAACACTGTGATTATGCTCAAAACAGCACTTTTTATTGCAAAGGGAAAACCAACTGCCGTCTGCAATCCATGACAACTCCACTGAAGATAATTCTACTATTCTTAATTCTGCAATTCAGGGTTTCTGTCTTTATTCAGAATTTCACTGTAAGTCTTGTCAAAGACCTTGCAGTGGAGGCCCAGTAGATGCCATAGCAACCCTGAAAATAGCAAAAGGGAAGCAGCAGAGCAAAGACCAAGCCAATCATTACCATTGATTCTACTGATGCAACTTGTCAAATCTTTGCATTGGGCCAACTGAAAATCTACCACCCTAATCAAACACAAAGTTCACAAAAATGGCAATAATAATTTCAGTATTTTTTTCTAGATTAAAAAAGACATTGTGAACATACTAGAAAATGTATTTTCCCTGCGGGGGGCAGTTGCTTAAGTCTCAGACAGTTTGGCCCACCTCAGTTTAGATCAGAACAACTGATGTTTATCAAGAATGGGTTGAGTTAGGAGTAATAAAAAATACTAGGGATACACTGTTGCATCGCCAGTATCCTATTCATATACAGTATGTGTTACAATATTACTAGCAATATTACTACTAAATATTACTATTTCTCCCTTAAAAGGCATACCCCCATATGTAATAAAAGGCACTAAGTTTGCCCAGTAACAGTAACCTATAGATGTTTGCTTTTAATCAGATGACCATTAAATTATATCTCCTGATTGGCTGCTATTGGTTACTGCTCCTGGGCATACTTAGTACCTTTTATTACATAACCCCAATAATCTTGATATGATGCTTATAACAAGGTCCATAATATTGATAAACTAATGTAATTGCTTTTAAAACCTAGTATGTGAGTCTAGCATATTCCTTCTCATGCAATTCCCCATACCACAGTGGATGGAGAATATTATCTGATATGGTGCCAACACATTTTGCAGATATTGTTTGTCATTCAAATCAGTCCATGTACCAGTGGAGCTTACAGTCTAAGGTCACTATTGCATTCACTATGGTCAATTTTATCTGGAGTCACATAACCTGCCTTTATGCTTTTGGACTATAGGGGGAAACCCACACAGACACAGGGAAAGCACACAAAATCCTTGCAGATGCCCAAGCTGGCATTTAACTTAAGACCCCATAATAACAGGGCAGAAGTGTTGCCCATTGAAATCATACAATCAAAATGTGTTGTTTATTCCACCCTACATATAAATCAGAAGCAAACACTAAATACGCTATCATTTACTATCACAGAAATCTTCTATGCATTTCTTGGTGAAGTATCTAGAGTGACCACCACCAGATCTGTGAAACTGAAAGGACATCCTCCTGAGCTAGCTGAACAAAGTTAAATGGGAACAAAGATCCAAGCCCTTTCAGTGTTTTTCTTAAATAAATAAATAAATAAATAAGGTCAGAAATGGGGAAATTTAAGATTGTCATTGCAATTGTTGCAAAGGAGATGAACCACGATTCTGTCCAATAAATTAACACAACTATGCAATTTACAATTGTGCAAATTGCTTTTAATCCAGTCCTTGCTTTTGAATTGAATAAGAAACTCGCTATAAACATTACTGAACGTAACCTGAGAAAATACCTAGAACTGGGGGGCAGTTCTAGGTATTTTCTCAGGTTACATTCAGTAATGTTTATAGTGAGTTTCTTATTCAATTCAAAACCAAGGACTGGATTAAAAGCGATTTACACAATTAGTTAGAAAAGTTATTTCTTACCAAGTGTGTGCTTTCTACTGCAATCAGCATTACAGAAAAAGTGTCTCCTGATGCCAGCGTTAGTGTGAGAGTTTTAGAGTACCTTGCTTGTTCATATAGAACATTATAGGTGAGTTTCCTCCCCATATAAACTTTTAACCTGCACTTTAGAATTGTAGGGACTGGAATTCATGCTTTTACTCCATGTGATTTTGTCTAATGTATTTCTGCCAGCTGGCACACCCAACCTCAACCTCCCCACACAAGAGTTATATTGAACAGATACACACAATACACCGTTTTCACATAAAAACAGAATTGTGAACATTTATACAACGCCATGATACAATGTTTGCATTTCTTTCTTTATGAGTTTTGTGATGATTTCCCCAGCCCTAACCTAAGCATTAGAAACATGTGGTGACATCAATTTACAAAACAGTTCATTGCCAAGCAGCATAGAAATTGAAGCAAGACAAAAGTGGCAAACATGGAGGTTTGCTGCCATCATGTGGAATATGTGTGAAATATGGAAATGTTTGGATCTAGAGTATAAATATCCTCTTGTAAGAGATGCAAAGTTAAGCACCCCCCTAATAAAACTTCTGTAAGAGAATAAGTTCAGCACATTTTGTTTCCCGTAAGACCATATTTGCCAGGAACACTTCCTGAAGGAACCAATGTGCACAACTGAGGTAGGAACTTTTACATGATGCATCAGTTCTCATGTGCCGGATTTAGAAAATGTTCCTGTTGTCTTTCAGGTAGTAATCCTTAGCCTAATGTGTTACAAACTTATTGAAAACTGTTTATAGGCTACTGCAAACTAGTTTTATATTGTCTCAAACGCATGCAGCCTGCCGTGAGCAACCGCAGACAGACAGTTACACCTGCAGAATCAGTGCACATGTTGCACAGTAATTAATGCATACCTCCCAACATTTGAGAACAAGAAAGAGGGACAAAAAGAAGAAATGTTAGCCACGCCCATTTATGGCCACTCCCCCAGAAGTCACACCCATTTCACAAAAACACACCCCTTTTCCTTATTGAATACTAGTGTAAAAGGCTACCAGTTAGCCCCTATATGCAATGGTTGTGTTTTCACCACCATGTGAGACCGACAGTAGCTGTAGGGCCAGTGGATTGATTGACAGGAGTTACTGTTATTGAGAGGCTAAACTAGATGTTTCCGGGATATGAATGGATAAAGACATTATAAATAGGGATATATTATCGCTAAAATGTATACTTCGTGATCTTTGAGGTCTAAACTATAAAATACAAAAGTAACAGTCACAAAATGCTAAAATGTATGTAGAACTGAGCACAATCTGACACTATTTAAATGGGTACTTATACATGCTTTGTAAAGGAGAACTAAAGCTTAACTAAATAATTAGGCTAAAGATGTTGTACATTATCTTTTGTGCTTCTGTACCAGCCCAAGGCAACCACAGCCCTTTAGCAGTAAATATCTGTGTCTCCAAAGATGCCCCAGTAGCTCCTCATCTTCTTTTCTGCTGATTCACTGCACATGCTCTGTGCTGCTGTCACTTACTCAACTTAGGGACCCACTCACAATATACAGTACACATAGAATAGAAATGTCCCAATATAAAGCTGATTAGTAATTAATACAAATAATTACTACATGGCAGCACAGAAACCAGTGCAATTAGCATAAGAATTTAATAATTAGCACTGTAGCATCAGCTTATATTACAGACCATTTTCATTTTCTGCTGGATAATTTGTGATGACCCCTAAGCCCGCTGAGGATGTGAGTGTCACAGACACTTTCCAAGATGGTGACCCCCTGTGACAAGTTTGAAGTCCTGGATCATTGCTGCTAATGGCAAGCGGAAACTTTACACTGGTACAATAAGTTCAGTATAGAAAATATGGCATTTTAGCCACATTCATTTTTATGGTTTAGTTCTCTTTTAAAGGGGTTGTTTACTTTTAGAGATGTACAAAGTAATATTTGACAGCTGAAAAGAGTATTAAGCTGCTTAGAATTAGCCATTCTGTAACAACTAAAAGTTAAGTTAAAGGTAAACCACCTCTTTAACACCTTGTAGTGATCACCAATGCACCAATACAGCCTGTTTGGAGCTACTGTGCAAATTCTGTTTAGGTTGCAAAAGTGGGTATAATAGAAAGTGTGATGAATAAATTGTCCCTATAGAGCAAGGGGAGTCAAGCAGTAACTCTTTGAGCAGTGAGAATCACAGCAGCTTTGTGTTTTGAGGTGTGTTGTGAGTAAATGCTTTTTCTCTGCATATCCTTTAGTTGGGGGTTATGAATATGAGATGCTTCTAAACAATGGAACATAATGTTTAATTAAGGCTACAACATGGAAAAAATCCAGATAAACATTCTCCCTGATGGGAAGAGGGAACTAAAAACCAAAAATAGAATCTTGTTTCCAGACCTGTGAATAAGAAAACATTCTTTTCCAAAAGCCTTGCAGAACTGTGCTTAAACTAATCTCCAGGCTAGCAGCAAGAATGGACAGGGATGCGTGCATTAGTTAAACATCCACCAGAACTCTGGATGCTCCAATGTGCAAGTACTTGAAACCTGAGCTGAATGGGAGCAGGATATTTACTCTTATCTGGAAATCCCCAAGGACATAAATTAAACATTAAGAAAATCCCTTAGCTGTCTTCAGCAGAACTCCGTTCCTGTTAGACGTTTCCACTTCTGAAGCAATAGCACATAATGCCAGTCATTTCTCTTTACGCGAGACTATGCTAATTGCCTGTGTAAAAGTGCTGTGAGCCGCACAGCAAAGGCAGCGCAGCGGGACATTAAACTGTCTATCCGGGACAGGAGCATGGGCTGTCAAAAACTGGACTGTCCCGCGAAAAGCAGGACAGTTGGGGGGTATGGTAATGCTGATTACGGATCCTTTATGTTGCCTGATATAAAGTGTACTGTTTTATAAAACTGTTTTAAAAAAAGCCACACTGTTTTATTTATATGATTGCTATTTGTTATATGTATTGCTAGAACAGTATTGTTATATCACCTGTATTGTACTGAAATACTTGTATAGAAATATATATGTTTACTTAGTTTAGAAACTTTTACATGATGCACCAGTTCCCATGTGCAGGATTAAGAAAATGCTCTTGTCTTTCAGCTCCCTGCAATAAATGTAATTAATTCTCGCTTACCCTACTCTTGCAGTCTTAATGACTATGTTAATCTGAAAGCAGAGATTTGATTCTTGCTTGGGGTTAATATGACCACCCAAGCACAGTGTTTGCATAATTGCTACTAACCTGTGATCAGGATCACAGAAGTATAAATTCACCTTCCTGGTAAAGAAATGGCTACATCCAGAGGAATCCATGTCCACCCAGAGAGTGGCATTGGACAGATAGGCCAGGCTACAGAGAATATACTCCAAGATGCACCTCAAGGACAATCCACCCAAAGAAATTAAAAATAATCTTGTGGAAAATCCTGCTGAAAATAAAAAGCAGACATAGACCTGCCATAAGTTCACTGGGTGTTGTTTGAATAACAACCTTTGAATACCTTTTAATAAGGTATTTTTACTTTTGCCATCTGAGTGAGCCCCCACAATATTTCCATTTAATTTTAATGCAATAAGCAGTGTTAGCTTGCACTAAACTTGCACTTTGCACACTGCACTTATGCTTGTAAATAATTCCAAAAGTACTGTATAACTGAGTTTAGGTGATTTATTTGGCAAAAAGGTTCTTGAGGATTATTAAAAAATGAATTATGTATAGTCATTTTGTAATATAAGGTTTGTTGTGGTGCTTTGAATTTAAAGAAATGCCTTTTACTACATTTAGTTTGTGGGGGCATATTTTGAAATTTAAAGTGTTTGCAGAGTATTTATTTCTGGCTAACTGCTTTGAAAATCCTATTTTGGAGCACTGTGGGGTTTTGGTTTTGATCTGTATGCATCCAAGATGCATCATTGTCTCTACATTTAAGTGCAGAAAGCAAGAGATTTGAATACTGAATTCAAGAGCAAAGGAATTGTGTCATAAGCTTCTGCATTTTTTTGTTAGTTTAGTAGCTGTTCACAGCAAATTCTGATGTCAGAGAGAATTTAAATCTAATCTGCATATTTCTCATGTCTCCCTGGCATTTGCCCATAAAACCACTCTCCTATTGCCCCCTGCTGACTGTGTCTGCCAAAACCTTCCACCAGCTGTTTGACCTCTCCTCCACCTTCCAAATCCACCCTCCATCAGCAATCTGCTCCCTGCTCCTCCACAGTGCTGCAGAACAGCTTCTTCAGTACAGACCTACTGTGGAGTTACAATAACTGGAATCAGGAGAGGTGAACATCCCACAGGAGTAAAAGGGGACAGAGTGTGAAAGTGTCCCATTCCCATTGACACATTTTTTAGCAAACGCCAATACGTTGATAAACTAACAAATCAATAGACTCTATGTGCTCTGCAAGTTTAAAACCACACTTTACATAAATACACAGCGTTTTTTAAAATATAGCGTCCAAATTCTCGCGAGATAAATGATGCATATACGTTTTTACAGCTATTGACGTAATTGTGTATTGACGATCATTCCTGCTCCATTTTGTATGTAAATTGCCTTTCTATTTCCAGCCAGCGGAATTATGGGGAACGAGAACAATGAGAAGTGCATGTTGTGAAAAGAAACCTATGTGCTGAAAAATGCATGAAAAACGCATGTTGCCGTTCGTGTGTGGTTTTAGTGGCGTATTTACGCAACTTAAAGACGCAAAGTAAAAACGCCATGTCTGGCCTTGCCCTAAGTGGTTGGGTGAGTATCTAGATATAAGTTCAGAGATGTAGGGTGGGGCAAAGTTATGAACTGCTTTGAATGTCAGGGTCATTAGTTTGAATTGCATTTTTTTGTAGTGGAAGCCAGTGCAGGGATTGGCAGAGTGGCATGGTAGAGGAGGAGCGGTTGCTGAGGTGTATAAGCCTGGCAGCAGTATTCATTGTGGACTGGAGAGGTGAAAATATCTGGAGGCCAATTAATAGAGAGTTACAGTAGTCTAGATGTAATATGATGAGAGAATGAATACGATTTTTGCCAGTATTTTGAGTGATAAATGATCATATTTTGGATATGTTCTGTATGTGAAAGTGACATGATTTAATAAGTGACTGGATATGATGAGTGAAGGACAGAGCAGAATCTAGGATAACTCCAAGGCACTGGGCCTGGGGAGATGGGGTGATAGTGGAACTGTAAACTATGATGGATACTTCTGTGATGTTATGAGTGTTAGCTGGGGGAAAGAGAACCATTTCAGTTTTAGAGAGGTTTACTTAAAGGTAGCTTTGTGACATCCAAGTAGAGATAGTAGACAGGCAGGAAGAGATCCACATCAATATATCTGGGTTGAGATCAGGAGAGGATATCTGAGTATCATCAGCAAATAGGTGGTACTGGAAACAATATTTAGAAGAAGATGATACTCCATTGACCAAATGGAGGGACCGGAGGAGGAGTGGCTGATTCACAGTGTAAAAAGTAGCTGAGAGATCAAGCAGTATTAGTAGTGAGTAGTGGTTATTCCCTTTAACCATCATGAGGTAATTCATTAATCTGATTAGGGCAGTTTTAGGGCCTTTGGCATCAGGAGGAGCCCACAGCTACTCAGATGCTGCCAGGTCTTAACTTGAGAGGAGCAAAGCAAGTATTCTGAATGAGCAAAGGGACTGAAGGCAACCGTTCAAGGAGTAGACAAAAAGTCGAGTCAGGCAGGCTGGGGTCGGTACAGGCAGAGTTCAATCAGGGTCAGACAGGCAGTGGTTGGTACAGGCTGAGTTCAAGCAAGGTCAGACAGGCCAGGGTCGGTACAGGCAGCGTTCAAAGAGTAGTCAGGCAGGCAAGGGTCAATATCGGCAAAGTTCAGAATAGTCAGGCAGGCAAGGGTCAGGATTGGCATAGTTCAGAATAGTCAGACAGGCAAGGATCAAAACCAGAATCAAAACAAGATAGAATCCCACCCAGATACTAAAAAATTAGACTTAACTATCCCAAAGGCGCTTTAAATAGTTAGAATTTTGCGCCAAAGCGCGATGATGCCATTACATATGGCGTGTAAATTGTGGAAATGCACACCGTGCGCCGTAGGAAACCTGCGACTAGGAGGAGGAGGCACCATGTGGCGGGCGTCTCTGCCAGCCCAATAGACCACCAGTGTTAGTCGGTTATAAACTAGGTGTTCAAGTAGATTAGATATGAAAGGTATTAAAGGTAGCAGAAAGATAGGTTAGATGTTATCAAGGTTGGAGGGATCAAGAGAGGGTTTTTTTTCAGAATAGGGGTGACAAGTGCATGTTTTAGTCGAGAAAGAAAGATTCCAGTTGAGAGGGAGAGATTACCTAGACGAGTTAAGGCTTTGATTAGACAGGAATTGGCATTGCGGAGAAGTTTGGAAGGAATGGGATCAAGTGGGCAGATAGTAATGTGAGAAGAAGCCAACTGGTTTAAGACTTCAACATCAGTCACAGAGGAGAAGGAGCACAGGAGAGACCAGTAAGTGTGGAGGGAGGGTGGTGAAAGTAAAGGGGGTTTGTAGTGTAATGTCACGTCTAATTGTGTCAATTTTGCTTTTGAAATGCTCAGAAATATCTTGCACAGACCAATGGGGTGGGGAAGGCAGAGGAGATTTGTAGCTGCAGAAGTCTAAACAGGATGAGTAACGATCAAGTGTAACTGAACGTCTTTGTTGAGCTTTTGTATGAGCAGAATGATAAGGTTGAAGCTGTTTGCGTGTAATGCATTTTGTATTGGCAGGAGCACGCTTATTAAGAGCAGTAGTAAATGTGCTATAGTAGACAGAGGTTGCCAGATCAGGACAGGAGATGGTTGAGCTAAGAGAGTCAAAGGAAAAAGAGAGATGTGACAAATCTAGTGTTTGCGGGTCACGGTATGTACTTGTTTGGGGAATTGCAGAAGGTGTGGACGGAGTTAGTAAGAGCTGAAATGTGAGCAGATTGTGATCAGAGAGGGGGGAAGGTGAGTTGGAAATTGAACAGATCATTGGTTAAAACAGAAACATTGGTAAGTTAAACAGAAACACTGGTATTCTACCAAGATTGAAATTGCTAATATTTAAATTAGGGATGCATATGCAAATTAGGGGCAGTGAGGGAAATCGCATGAATTTTTGTCACAAAACAAGGAAGTAAAAAATGTTTTCCCCTTCCCACCCCTAGTTTGTATATGCAAATTAGGATTCGGATTTGGTTCGGTATTCAGCCTAATCTTTCGCAAAGGATTTGGGGGTTCAGCCAAATAGTGGATTCAGTGCATCCCTTATTAAAATTGTTCATTAATTAGGCCCCTTACAGTCCTGGGCCCCCTGTAGCCTCAGGGTCTGCTTAGTACCTATATCCCTACCCATTTCCCTCAGCGCAGTTTGTGTGCAACATAAACAAGTCAAACAGTAACAGAGATCTCATAGGTTGTGTGCAGGATAGCAGTAGAGGTTGTGGGTTCCCACCAGACCATCTTTCTCTAGGCATTATAAATTATAATGAACGATCTACCATCTACTTCAATTTATAAAGATATTAGAAGTCATGATGGACGTAAGAGACCTGTATAAACGCACTTGGTCTGCAGCCTAACATCACTTCACTCTGTAAGTTCTAATATCTCATTTTAGTAGGTGGTACATTATGCACTATATTTCTTAAGTAATATAAACTCTCCCTTAGCTTTAATGTTATACAGCTTTTAGATCATGTTAACTAGATGCTAACTATAGTGTATTTTCAGAATTTCAGAATTTAAGGAAAGAGTATCATATTGCACATAAGTCAAATTGGAACTAAAAGTAAAGAGCTGTTATATATATATATATATATATATATATATATATATATATATATATATATATATATATATAAATAAATATATTTAATTCCTGCTTCAGAAATGACTTCTTAAAATGGTGAGATGGCCAAATGGAAAATAAATGTGTTACTTAATTCACTTACAGTTTTCATACATATTTCCTTTATCCACTTGTATCCTAGTTATTTCTCAAACCTTTGCTTTCCAGCCAGCAGGTGGTAGCAAACACTGTAAAACCTTCTTTTCTAGGGTTAATGTGCACAGTGCGATTGCTACAATCAAGGTGTGTTTTTGTAGAACAAGATTTTTTTAAATTGCAACCTTTAAACCATTAAAGGTCAACGGGCATACCAATAAGTACTTCTGCATGCATATTGTAAGAATACTATGTTCATGTATGCATTATAAATGCATTAAGTCTAAAAGCTAATTTAGAAACCTTGGCATTGATATACTTGAGTAGGCAAACAATCAGCCTATGTTCACGTCCTTCACCGCTGCACCATGGGAGGCTTTAGAAAATACATTTTCGTAGAGTATTTTCTGTATAAAAAGGCTCAGATTGCTGTATGAGAGTTCTTCTGCTTGTGACTGTTATGCTTGATAGTACTAACATTTTTCAGTTATAAAAGTGGGGATGCCATAAATTTAAGCTTACAAAAAATAAATCTTTTGCCTTCACCTTCATGAATATTCAAAAGTAGTGATGGGCAAATTTATTGGGCAGGCATGGATTTGCAGCGTATTTCCGTGTTTCACCACCTGCAAATGTTTTCAAGAAATTGGGGCAAAAATTAGTCGAGTCAACATAACAAAAATTTGCCGCACATCAAAATTATTTGGATGCTCATTGACCTTAATGTATTTGGACAAAATAGTCGTACATATAAAAACTGTCGCTCACATCAAAATTGTTGTGCGTCAAAATTATTTTGACACCCATTGACTTCAATGGGTTATGCAAATTATTTCACAGTTTCGCTAATTTTTTAGCAAATCGAAGCGGGACAGTTTCGCCCACCACCATTCCTAGGTATAGAGAGAGATTGTTTAAATAAAGTGAGAATGTCAATCATCATTATTACATAGAACTATATTTATTCTGCCCAGGAGTGTCTTCCCCGATCTAGCAAATTTTAAAGTGCAACTATACAGGGACCATGTTTCATACAGTATGCCAATTGCTTGACTAACATTAAAGCGGTTATCAATTAAAGTCCAAATGCCAAAAACTCGAAAAATTCTATTTTTTTTTTAACTATAAAATCTGAATTTTTTGTGAAAAAAAATGAAATATTTCAAGATGTATTATACCCAGAGGATGGAAAAGTCAGAATCTGAAAATCCAGCATTGCAGAACTGCCAAGGTTGTATATAAGTCAATGGTAGATGTGCCAATCCTATTTAGTCTACGCTGGAATTAGTCCGAAAAGCTGACTATATCGGGCTTTTCAGAAAAAATAAAAAAAATTCTGGCTTTTAGGGAAAAAGCCCCCCAAAAAAATCAAGCGATTGCCGAATAGAAGTTTTTCTATAGTGGAGCTACATTAGCAAATGAGAAACATTAATATAGCAAAGGATAAACCATTATGAATCTAGTTCCTCCTACACATTTATTTCATATTCATAATATATCTCCAATGAAACCAATAGATAAAGATTGAAGGTGAAATCTATTTGAGCACTTAAAGAGAGGCATTAACATGGCAATTTATATTAATGTTATCGGCCAGTAATAAAATTGACCTTAATAGCTATTAATTATTAAGGTACTTACTAGGCCCAGAGTAATTTTGGAGCTATAATGTGCAGTGACTGATGTAATGTGGTCCTATGAAAAATACTATAGCTCCTATTAAATCTGACAGCTGCCCATATGAGACGTTTTATCTGATGCAGGGATGTCTGATAAAGGATGAAATGTGATGGGTAATCAAATGACAGGGGAGATAACAATGTCATACGACAATGTAAACAAAGAAAAGAGAAAATAGTAGACTTCATTCTGTCTTGGCCAAAGCAATATTCCATTCATTTTTAACTTAATTTTTGTTGATAAATCCAGCTGCTACATTTTGTAAGCATTATCAAACTAAAAATACATTTTATTGAAATGCATTCTAGAACCTAAAATTAAAAATCATCTGGTGGGACATAATTTTTGTATCTCAGAAACTCTGTTGTTTGTAAGTTTAGTTCCACTATTTATTATAGAAAACATTATAATTTTTCTAATTCAGGGTTGAATTAGTTTTACAGTGACAGTGTACTCTAATAAATTTGAATATACGCACAACTTGAATGGGAGGTTATTTATGAAAAACTAATATTCAATCAAATATGAATGACCCAAAAATTTGAATCGAATTTGATTCAAATTCTAATCGAGTTTTCTTCCGAAAAAAACTCATATATCAGGAAGGCAATTAACATCTTCAAATGGTTCAACAGACCTCTGCCACTGACATGTAAATTAACTTTGCAGGTTTTAGGTGACACATACTCGAATTAGAACTGTTTCCAGGGTTAAGGTGTGATACATCTCCCAATAGTATTCAAATTCGAGTTGGTGATTTAAAATTTTATTTAATTTTTAAATTTGAAATTACCATTGGAATCTTACTAAATCTGCCCCTGTGTGTCTTATTGACCCTGACTGTGGACCTCCATACAATGTCAATACAGGTATGGGATCTGTTATCCTGAAACCTGATGTCCAGAAAGCTCAGAATTATGAGAAGGCCATCTCCAGTAGACTGCATTTTAATCAAATAGTTCAAAATTTTAAAAAATGATTTTCCTTTTCTCTGTAAAAATAAAACAGTACCTTGTACTTCATTCAAATATACAATTAATCATTATTGGAGGCAAAATCATTCTACTGGGTTTAATTCATGCTTAAAAGATTTTTTTGTAGACTTAAAGCATGGAGATCCAAATTATGGGAAGAAACTTTATCCAGAAACCCCTAGGTCCCGAACATTCTGGACAACAGGTTGCATCCCTGGAATAAAGAAAAGGGATATAAATTACTTACCAGATGATACATTACTCCTCTTCCCAAGCAGGTGGTCATTCCATCAGCATCCTACTCCTTTTGTGAATGTCAGGCTATTTATATTTTGTTCTCCTCTACATGGGGAGGCCCATTTATTAAAGGTAAATTTTTAGAGGTATTAGAGCTTTCTGAAACCATTATTAAACTTTATCTCTCTAAAATCACAAAGTATAAATGGAAAAAAGTTCAGTAAAAAATATGAATAACTCTAAAATCTCAAAAAATTTGAGTTTTTCCGTTAATTACTAGGAAAAAATCCAAAAACCTCTCACTAAAAAAAGTCCAATAAGATCAACACAGTTCCCATTGACTTCTATGAGACCTCGACAGCTTTTACTTGAGAGAAAGTTGTGTATTAGAGTTGTTTCTGGTTCTTAGACTTAATAAATCAGAATTTTGTGAATTTTAGAGAATTTTTTTAAAAATTAGAATTTTTAGGGAAAAAATACGAAATGTGAAAAAAAAAAAAAAAGAAATCCAAATGTTATTACATAGGCCCCTACGTATGCTATGAGGGTTTCATTCTATTTTTCCCTAAACTTTTAAAATCCTTTTTTATTACCATTAGTGATGGGCATATCTGACCCAAATCGCTTCATTGAAAAGGAGAAAATTCACCGAAATGCATTGAAGTATATGGGCGACAATTTTTTTTTGATGTGCCACAATTTTTTTCACCTATTGAACTCTATGATTGTAATTTTCACAGAGAAACATGGTGAATTTCGATCATCACTAATTACCACCTCTATATTGTAATCCACTAGTGATGGGCAAATCTGACCCAAATCGCTTCAATGAAAATTTTCGAAAAGGCAAAAATTCACCAAAATGCATTGAAGTATATGGGCGACAAATTTTTTTTGATGTGCCACAATTTTTTTCACCCATTGAACTCTATTGGGGGAATGTAATTAAAGTCGCAAAGAGCAAAACACCAATAAGACTAAAAATCCACATCTCGCAATATTGTTCCTTAAACTGTTATTACATTGTGAATTTTAATTGCACATTGCGAATTTTAATAGCCCAGTCTTAAGAAGTGCTTGAAGGTGTCGTAATCTTTTGGAACAAACATAATGACTTTTTCAGGGCAAACTATAAAATTGGGGCAAACTATAAAATTGGCAAATGGTGTTTCACTGTCGGAAGTGGTCGCTAATATAGCAAAAGCTATATTAAATTTGCGCAAAGCAAAATTTGTTCGCGCAAAGGCATAACTTTTCGCATTGCATATAGTTTTTCCGTTAGCGACTTTTATTACATTCCCCCGAATGAGTGTAATTTTCACAGAGAAACTTGGTGAAAATTTCGATCATCGCTAATTACCACCTCTATATTATAATCCACATTTCCTAGTCTTCACACTGCCTTTACTCCTTTACTCATATATCTGCTCCCATTCTTCTCAACTGCTGTCTCCATTGTTTTCCTCCACTTTTCTTCTCTCCTTATGTATCATTATCTTAACTTAAAAATGGGTTAGGGACAAGAAATATTATGGGGCATTTTTATCATTAAAGCAGAGTTCACCCCAGGGGAGATCTCAAGTTCTCTATTTAACTATCCATGATTTTAATAGGGAATATGTATTAGAAGGTATAAATAGAATTTGCTGTATTTTTCCTTTTTCGATAAATATGCCACTTTGTCATGCACTGTAGTGACGAGGTTAATGTGCAGAATTTAGTGAACATTTCACCATGGCAGGAGTATCTATGTTTAAAAGGAGAAGCAAACTAGATATTATTTATGGTTATATGTGATTGTTTTTAATGAAATATTTGCATTTCATTGTGAAACTGATCTAATAAAGATGTGCTAGGAAAGTGAACTAATATGAGGTGTCTTTTTATAGATATGCAATGCTTATGTCGCCATGGAAACAGACTGCAATAATCCATGTATTCCAATTTGCTCCTACATCTGAAAAAAATCCTTAAAATTGTCTTCTTTTCTTAAGCAGTAGCATTTAATTAACAAAATATTTAGTTTGTATCAGCTTACTGATTGATTCAATGCTAAAACAAATGTGTGCTTTATAATGCATGGCTCAAAGCTAAATATTACCTCTTCTGGATAGCAAATTTGAGGCAGCAAATGTGATGATGCAGAAGGTATTCAGATGGAGAAAAATCTCACCACACAAGTTCACTTTTAATACAGCAGATCATAGACCTTTCCCCACCCATTAAACGTGTCAAGGGTCAAATGGTACACTGCCACCCTAGGGGACCCACACAGCAGTGGACACACAGAAACTTCATTGTCTTTGCATCTTGACCAATCCTGTACCATGACCCACTTGTAATCTTCAACCACATGGCAACCCTCCTCCAGATCCTATGGCCTTCGCCATCTCTTGTTCGCACACAGATAAGTGGTACACACATTATACACTCAACCAACAATTTGACAAGTATACACGCACAAATGCACAATGTTTTCCGTTTTTGGTGTATGAACTGTATAGGGTGTGTTTTTTGCTAAAACGTGCACTTATTTTAGTGCACACTTTTTACATTTTATTTCTACGAATTTATTGCATTTAAGCCATGCATTGCATTTTCTTTTTTTTAAAGGTTCATGCATTGCATTTTCAGTTATATGTTGCTGTTTGTTTCAGTTATACCTTCATTACACAACATGGCTAATGGGAGTGGGATTTTGATCATTAACGTCATTGTGCAATATTTGCTTTTACTGCATTGTGGCTGGGTAGCCTTCTGTCAATACTAAAACTAATAATAATTTACAAATGTTTGCTTCTAACACACAATTCACGTTTCTTTGTTTTACCCAAATATCAGAAAGTTTACATTATTAATTGGGCTGGATAGTTTTGTGTCATCTGCAAATACTGATACATTACTTACAATACCCTTCCCAAAGTCATTAATAAAAGTCGACCCAATACTGAGCCCTGAGGGACCCCACTGAGAACCTTACTCCAAGTAGAGAATGTACCATTAACAAAACCCTCTGTAACCGATCCTCTAGCCAGTTTCCTATCCATGTGCAAACAACTTCATTAAGCCCAATAGACCTTAGTTTAGAAAGCAGTCAGAAATAGGGGCTGGTCTATAACTGAACTGAGCTCTCTTAGAACACAGGGGTGTATGCTATCTGGCCCTGTCGCCTGGTTTACATTGATTTTTATTAAAGCTTTATGAATCATATCCTGAGTCAGCCACTGACTAGATTGAGCTGAGCCATCAGTGTAGCGATGAAGTGAGCCTGGGAGCTCAGACTCATCTATTGTATAAACTGAAGGAAAGAACTGATTTAGCACATTTGCCTTTTCTGTATTTGTTACAACCATACTGGTACCATTATTTAAAGGAGCTACACTCTCAACCTACATCTTTTTAATATAAATATACTTAAAAAATCTTTTGGGGGATAGTCTCAGCCGCAATGCACTCTTCATTTCTTTGCCGCCCAGATTGCTGTTTTACAACATGTATTATAGTGTTTATATTCATTAAATGCAGCCTCTGTCCAAACAGACGTGTAGTTTTAAAATGCCTTTCTCTTCTTTCCTATTAACTTCTTAACTACATTTACTTCTTAAGGGAATAAATTGAAAACAGTAACGATTTAATATAGTTTTAGATGACAATC
Source organism: Xenopus laevis (assembly GCF_017654675.1). Taxonomy (NCBI): domain Eukaryota; kingdom Metazoa; phylum Chordata; class Amphibia; order Anura; family Pipidae; genus Xenopus; species Xenopus laevis. The sequence continues at coordinate 67,740,060 of NC_054375.1, forward strand.
ATTTCTGTTCTGTGTTTTTATCAGAAAACATAATGCTGCAATCAATGCTCTGAAGGGCAGCCCTCAAGGCACTAAAATTAGCTTTTCTGAAATGTATGTTTTTTGTTGCCACAGTGTATATTTGTTTTTTGCGCCAGACATTAAATTACATAACATTATGGTCACTATTACCCTTTGGTTCAATGACTTGCACATTTGCTATAAGTTCTGGGTCATTAGAGATCACTAGATAAAGAATAGCATTTTTTCTGGTTGGCTCCTCAACAACCTGTGCCATAAAATTGTCATGCAACAAGTTTATAAACTTGTTCCCATTAGCTGACCTGGCAGTACTGTTGCTCCAGTTAATATCTTTCTAATTAAAATACCCTATTATCATTACTTTACCCAAACTAGCAGCCTTTTCTATTGGCATCAGGAGCTTAGCTTCCTCCTCCTCACTTACATTAGGGGGTCTATAGCATACTCCTACAATTAATTTGCTGACTCTTTACAATTGGTGAAGAACTCCACCCATAAGACTTCTGCAACCTCATTTTCTAACATCACCTCCTTTTTTTTATATAAGCTTTTAAATCCTGCCTAACAAACAACCATACCCCTCCTCCTTTTCTATTGCCTCTGTCCCTCCGAAACAAAGTATAGGCGGTGATATTAACTACTAAGGCTTAATGGGCATCAGATGATACCTCATCCTGTAAGGTTAATTCACTTTTCAAGAAAAGTTTTCTTAAAAGTTCAGTCCACAATGGTTTATGGTAATTTTTATTATGCCGATACCCTATAACGGCACTCTTTAGCCACTACCTGGATCCAGTCATGTTGTGCTGTAGTGCTGCAGTCATGTTGCTGAATCTCTACTAAGGTACACATTTTTTCTTTGTTTTTCTTTGTTATAATGTTTTATTTTGGGTGAGACAATGCTTCCACTTTACAATAAAAGATCCTGCAGTGTTCTGACTACAAGTGTCATTTTGACATCAGCAGACTATGAATAGTCTGTTCTCCTCTGTATTGTAGCAACAAACTTCAGATGTGGTTGACTCTGCCATTTAAATATGATTGTCTTTGTCCCACCATATCTGAATCCTTAGATAATAATATGAACTGAAGCGAAATATTCAGACAACGCGATGCCACTGGGGGCCTGGGTTTGATCCTCACTTGTACACTATCTGCATGGATGTTTGGGGTGCTTCCAAATGGTCTAGGAGTGTCTTGTGGTATTCTCTAGTGTATAAAAAGGGAAACCAGGTTTAACCTTTTTAGTTTCTAACCTATGGAGAAAGACAAATGGAACCCGGGAGCCTGAACCTTTGGTAGAGAGTCTCTGTCTGACTGAATCAACTTAGAAGAACTGTCCTGAGGTTAGAGCGTATGACAGTGGAAGTCAAGGAAAGGGACACTGTGAATTGGATTATAGGTTGCAAGAGCATAACTGATATTGGTTATATTTTGAGTAATCATGCTCCACAAAGGATTAGTTCATTGGCAATTAGCCACCAGATGATGGACTCTCGGCAGATAGCTCCAGGCCAGTGTACATTTTCTGTAAGAGCTTGTGATGGACACCTTGTTAAGTGACTACTGTGACTGATTTGGACATAAGTAACTTCACTGAAGAATAAGTTCTTCTAACTTTTCAGAAGCTGTTTTTATGAACTGCTGGTGCCAAGTTAATGTTAACAATTGTGAAATATGTGTTATCACCTTAGAAACCCAATCTGCCAATAATACAGCAAGGGTCTAACTGAGAGTAAGTCACATATAATGGGCAGCAGGAGGCCTTAAAATAGCAGTACAGATATATTCAATTATTTAATATCCAAGCATGGCATAATACTGTATATTGCACATTCATTTCTAACACAATCAGGTATTTGTAAATACTCTTCTTTCTGAACTTACCTTTTTTACTCTTTGATCCATTAAACTGCTCAATGCTGTATTTTTCTGTGTAAAACATATTTCACAAAGCCCTTTCATCCATAACTAAACTAGTTTTTGAGACATTTTTATTGGAATCTAACCAGTTTGCCACATTTAAAATAATTATTGATACATTTGAGATGTTTTTAGGTTATCCATAAATCAAAATGGATGTAAACTTAGTGGTTGGTTTCTAGTTTCTGGTTTTCTTACCCACATATTTTTTGTAGATATTATTCCACTAAGAAGAAAAAAAGTCTACTTTCATTATCAGGGACTACAGTGATGCCATGCCAGGTGTCTAGAGAATAGTATAAACACCACCAATATATACTGGAGTGGAAAGGAAGCAAAATATTTTGTGTATTGAGCCAGTGACAGGATGCTGTACATTGACAGTAAACACATGATGCAGTATAGCTCAAAGTAAAATGTAGAACCATCAAATCTATTTAATGAGAGTGATGGTACTTTTATGTGCCACTGCAGATTCTACAGTTGTTGCAATGTGTAAGGGTTAAAATTGATACAAATACAATGGCTTGAATAGACAAATATATACATAAATGAAGCAGTCATGGGAATTCATCACTATTAATAACCTTTATTATTATTTTTAATGTTTTATTGTTTTCCAAGTTAAACAGGCAAGATTTTAATAAAAGATCAAATCTGAATAATGAGGCATAACCATTATTTGTTGATTATCCCACTTGAATCACACTATACATTACCATTCTTTTGTGACTAGGCTTGCAGCCTGACGTGGACAAACAGATCTGTTTATGCATGAAAAGAGAAATTGTACTCCCATTTTACTATGCTCTTTTTTGCTAGTTTTCTCTCTCTTTTCTGTTTGTTACTCTCCTTCTTCTTTTGTGTCTCAGTGTTTTTGGTGTTCTTCAACCAGTGGCATAACTATTATACAGCAGTGTGTTAGTTCCCCACTTACCTACACTTTAAACTTTTCCATTGTGGTCGGAGCTTGTCAAGCGGGGGTTGGTACTTGGGGGCATATTTATTAAAATTAAATTCACTAAAAAAAACTGTGTAAAAAACTGTGTAAAACAATTGGCAAATTTATCAAGAAGTGTTTTATTTTACGCCATGCAAACCCAGATTTGCCGCTGTTATTTTTCCATTGCTTCTAGCAGAAGTCACTCCAGGAAAAAACTTTAAATATTGTACGCAGTTTTTTTATGCCATTTTTTACACGGTGAAGCCTGGTGATGTGCGGCGTATTGTCCCGCTGTTTTTGATACAGCATAATAAATATGCCCCTAAGAGGCTGCCCCTCCAAAAAAAGTCTATAGGTGGTCTGGTGCATACAAGGTACTATATGCAGTGTATACTGTATTCAAGATATACATTTTTGTAGTGTAATCATGCTGAACATTTTTTGTGTATATTGACACCTACTGACACCAATACACAGCTGTCTGAACTTATTGATACTATAAGGTCATCGTACTCTACTGGGGGTATATAAACATACAGTATGGGGAATGGTATGTAGTTTATCTTGAGGACAGTTCCCTTGAGGAACTGAAATGTCAACTTTATAAACTTTTTTTTTTCTTTTTTCACCATTTATCAAGTCCAGTGAGATTATTGGGATAGAGAGAAGCACTTTAACAAGTATAAAGCAACTAGGCCAAAGTAGGTAAAAGCAAAAATGTAACCGATGAATGCGCCAAACACAATAGGACTAAACAACAAGAAAAAGTATGTATTGTTTATCTCTTCCTCAATCTTTTTTTGATTGAATAAACAATTTTTGTTGTTGTTTAGTCATGCTGTGTGCAGGTATATATATATATATATATATATATATATATATATATATATATATATAGTGTGTGTGTGTGTGTGTATCTTTTGATTGTAAGCTCTTGTCAGTTGGGTCTTCTTATCCTATTCTTCTCTGTAAACCTTTGTTTGTTAAACATTTGCAAGATCCTTGATCGTTATAAAATAATGCTGTATAATTAACTTGCACTATATAAATAAATCATGATGATGATGGTATACAGCAGGGAAAGTATTAAACACGTCAACAGTTTTCTTTGTATGTGTGGATTACATGGGCTGTTACAGGCATCTGATGTAAATTTCATGTCAATAACCCCATTACAAATATATTCACTGAGAAAAACATGTTCAATACTTATTTCACTGGTGCATATACACAGTATTTATATAATTATATGCGTGTGTTTTGTTCTGTTTTTAAATCAAAAATAAAATCCCGATTTGGTAACTCATTTATTAAGTAAAACAAAATAATATTTTATTTCAAGAACTGAAATGTACATTGTCATATACAGATACAAGTAACATTTCACATTTTTATAGCACAATATAAATCAAATGGTCTTTCTCCTTGGCAAAAAATAAAATCATATTCTTTTACAACATATTTTTGATATTTCAAGATGTGCTGATGAAGCAATGCAAATAAATAAAAGTGAACAATATATTCTTGCCACCATTTCAATGATCATAGAAATTCTTTACAGAGTGGATGAGAAATATAGGAATGATTGTCAACAAACAATTTGTGTTTTGTCTGCAGATCATTTATCTTAAATATATGAAAATCTGATATGTTGACATGAAACATCTTAAAATGAGACATTACAGCTTCCAAATATCCAAATATAGTTAATATTATCATTTTAGCATTTTATATTAGTACTGTGTGTGTGTGTGTGTGTGTGTGTGTGTGTGTGTGTGTGTGTGTGTGTGTGTGTGTGTGTGTGTGTGTGTGTGTGTGTGTGTGTGTGTGTGTATATATATATATATATATATATATATATATATATATATATATTCCAAATATAGTTTATATTTTGGGACCTAACCCTACTGAATGTGTTACTAATTCAGTCACAAGTAAAAAAAACTCATCTGGATGAGCTACAGTGCAATTGTGATACTACCATCTAAATGCTTTTTTCTTTTCTCTGAAAGCAATCTATGGTAAAATAGAAGAGTGCTGGGGATAAATATATTTTATATTATATTTTGATATAAAATATTCAGGACACTTTTTCTGCTTGCAGATTTTCTATATCTACATTTTAATTCAATTACAATAGTGCTGTAATACTTTATGGTGAATAAAAGATGATAAAAACACAGCACAAATTAGAGGACAGTTGCAGATCCTTTTATTTAAAATAAATCATCATGAAGTGTCAATAAAAGAATAAAGAAGAATGGCGTAAAGTTATACAACTAAGCAAATGCAGAGCAAATAAGACCAAGAAATAAAAGGTGTATCTTTTTCAAACATGTATATATTTTCTACTGGGTTTCTGTAAGGTTGACATATTAAATGGAGGTAAAATGTGCTATGATAGCATCTCAAGAAAACATATATTTTAGCTTATGATTTACTGCATACATAATAAATCATATCTCTTCAATGGGACAGATATTTTATACCTTTATGTTATCTTAGGTATCCTGTAGTATATAGGAGCTTGCTACTCATAGAAATCCACTGCAACAATTATAATACATCTGAGCTAACAGATCATGTTAGAATAACATAGGATGTACATTTTTATACAATCACAATTTGGAGTACTGCAGGGACTATGAGGTAACCCCAAATATGTAGATTCTTTACACACACAATGATGAAACCATACAATCAACTATGTCCCCAAATATGATGATACTCCATGCTTACATTTATTCACAATTAATTTACCAGCACAAACATTTTAAGTCATCCTCCAGCAGCTCCAACACATATCAATCTGTCACTGTCGTAGTCTGTTGATTTAGCTGGACTTCGGATCTCACTGCCATGAAGTACAGGAGGCTCAGGATTCATTCACCAGTAGTAGCCTCTTTCCAGTATAGTTCCTGTTATGGCTCATTTCCATTGCCCCTTTGTCAGCAGTCACAAAGCCATGATAAATTCCGCATAACACTGCAGTTAATAACAGCAGCACCAATATCACATTAATCCCTTGCTAATTTTCCTGTCCTAATTATTTGCATTGATAATATATTATGTATTTTTACATATCTAAATAAATTGAATCTATCTATCATGCACCTCATGCTTTTTGGCTTTAGGATACTTGAATACATTTACATTTATTGTTCAATAAAATGTTAAAGGGGACCCGTCACCCAAAAAAATTATTCAAAATCCTATTTTATCACATTATTCAAGCAAAATTAACTTTAATTACACTATATCAATTATTTGAATCTTGCTTCCTTCAGTCTGGGATTTCAAAATTATAGCAAACAGGCAGCAGCCATTTTGTGCACACTGTTATTAAGATAAGCCTTGTATCATCTCAGAATCTTGTTTGTGCACCAGAATGGGGGACTTGACGTCCATCCCATGCCCTGGCTACACAATTAAATGGTAAAAAGAACGAGGGGAATATATGTAGAGCAGTGACATCTGAATGGAAAGTGAAAGTAATTGTCTGCCCCGCCTCTATGCCACGGGCATAGAGGAGTGGCGAGAATATTTGATTGACAGCTGAGATTTTTAAATGAGTTTACAACAGCTATGAATGATTTAATAAAAAATAGAAATTGGATTTCATGTTTAATTTGAAAAGGACTTTTATTATACAGATTTTTGTGTCTGGGTGACAGGTCCACTTTAAGAGATTACCAGAATTATCAGGGATTATTCAACAATCTCAAGGGTCATGTATTTTTATTCCTTTATTTTTATGAGCCCATTGTATTCATTACCAGCCCAAAACATCCTATCGGGTTCTTTACATTGAAGTGCTGATAGCCAGAAAGAAAGACTTGCACTAAATAATAATAAAAAATATGTTTGCTACTAAATAATAGTAAAGGAATATGTACCTGTGTTATTCAGTCCAGTACATCATCAATCAGACTCAAAGCACATTAAAGACAGCAAGAGAAATTAAATAAAAGAATGCAACCAAAGTTCATTTGCATGGGCACAGTGTTTGGAAAGAAGTGGATGAAACATTTTAAACAACTGGTTATACAAACCAACATGAACACATAAGACAAACATCATTAACTAAGAAAAAAAAGGAAAAAACAGACGCTGATTTAAGATACAATATATGCAAAAATTCTAGATGTTTAAGGCTGGTCAAAAGGTACTTTGATGAATCATTGCCCTCTTAAATTGATTAATAATCTTTCTAAATCTTATAATAATTAGGCCTGTGAAAATGTTGAAGAACCCTGGTGTAAGAAAAGACCTGCCAGCTTAGAAATGCAAGCCTGGATGGCATTTACCTTTTTGTCACATTGTGCCTTCCCAAGCCATTATGAAAGAGATCTGGCCTCTGCTTGCGTGTAACCAGTAATGACAACCTCTTTGCAGTTATCTGTGTGCAAACAACCAGAGATATTCGGAACGCTATTACAAGATTTTTAGCATATTATAAAATAATCAATTCAGCTAAAATTCAAACTGTGATAATGTGGAATAAAAAAAAATAAAAAAAGCAAACTACTGGCAGGACAACTGATTAGCAAATGATGCGATGCCAAGCATATTTTCAGAGCTTTTTAGCAGCCCCGGGACTCTGCAACATTGCGTTAAAATGATGTGTAGATGGAATGGCCCATGCAAATGGTCGAATCGGTTACACTGCAAGTGATAAAGACAGAATTCCAGTGGTCTTCGGAATGAGTCAGAAACTCACAAGAAATAAATCTTCAATGGTGTGTTTTGGAAGCACATTGATATTGCTGCATTTCCCTCAAAATATATGTTTTTTTTATTAAGGTAACAGGCCAGTAGATCAACTTTTAAACCTCATTTTGTATTGCCAGAGGGAAATGATCAGTCGGTACATATGTCGAAACACCTTAAGATACATTTTAATAACTGGGATAAGGAAATCATCTGCTGACCAAACTGTGTTTCTTAACATTTACATTTAAAACAACCCACTGATAACATTGTCTAGGTGAAGGAAGTTCAACCTGAGACGCCCAGCAGATGTTGATCTACAACTTTCAGCATGGGATGAGACCCTCAAGTTGGACATTTCTGTTCATGATATAGGCTACAGCTGTTGTGAGATTTCTTTTTTTCCATCATGAGGCAAAGAGTGCTTAAAGGGATTTCTATTTAGTCAATTCTTGTAAAATCCATTACAATATAGATGGGATGGGTGATCGAGAGCGCCTTAGAGGACAAGGTGAGCTGTACGGTGATGTTACTGGAGACAGTCTTAGAGCATTTCCTGCCAGACCAGCTATGTTGTTTAAGCTTCGGGATTTCTCATATCCTTTTACGAAACATTGCACAGACATCGGTTGAATTCAGCCAGAAAAAGACAAAGACAAACAGTAAGATGAAATGCAATCAATTGTGATTTCATAAAAGAAAAAAGTCCTTTGAGCAGATAATGAGAAGCTGATACAATTTATAGCTTATCTGAATCTCTCAGAAATGTAACCTTCATTATAGACAGCAAATTAACTATCCTGTAATGAATTATCCAATCATTAATAATATTAGTATCAATATTTATATTCCTTTTTTATGTTTTGCTTTGTAAAATATTTGAGGAAAAAATTGCATCAGCTGAAACAAAATGACATGTCAAGCTGCATGGATAAAAAACATATATTATTGAATCACATTAAAGACTGAGACATTATCCATTATATACCCATACGATGTGAAACTTTAAAAAGTGTAGAAAGAAGGAAAGAAGAGAGAACCTTGCTTCTTTCCTTCTTTCTACGATTAATTTTATCCTTGCGTGTACTGTATTTTTACGAAACAATTTAATAAAGAAAGTTAGTAAAACCCCTTTTTTAGTACAGAAACTTTAAAAAGTGGGCTAATGTTGAGATTGCAAATCAAGGATGATCAAACTTCTAATATACATTAACTTCAGACCTACAACATATCAGGGGTCTTTTACTATCCACAAAGTGCAAGTGCTGGAGGGGCCCAAAGGCACCCCCCTCAGTGCTCACATAACCAGTACTTGGAACCTCGGGAATGCAGCAGCAAAGAACACGGACTAGTGCTGTTGTAGAATGGACCCTCTACTACTCCTTAACTTGTGTTATGCACTGTACAGCGCTGCGGCTCCTTAACAGTGCTTTACAAATAAAGTTATACATACATACATACTGTACATGATGTGAAAGTTAGGGGGAGGGTGGGGAAGCCTATGAGTCTCTTTCTACCCACCAATACAATGCTAATGCACTTAATGTAGTAGTCGTGGAGGAAGCAGAGAACTAAGATTTACAGCCAGCAGAATGCAGTGTGCACAGTGCAAATGAGGCCAATTGCTATAATAGGTTACATGTAGTATATGTTTATACTATCTATAAGAAAAGGGATGATATTTGTTTTGTGTGTTATGATGTATATAAGAAACAGAATAGATATAAACAAAAATGTAGATTAAACATTTTACCTCTGTGGTATATATGTACATGTATATTGTTCAGAATTTTCCCATTATTGCTCTACTACATCTAAGGGTGATGGCACATAGGCAACTATCAATTAGCAAGCACTTGCAGAAGTGTCATCTTTTTTGTGCTATTTAAAAAAACTGCATTAAAATATCCAAAAATTCTTGACTAGCATGGCAATCGCCTGCAAGCACTTGTCAGTTAAGTTGCCTAAAAAAAGCAGACTGCTGTGTTTTCAGACAACTGTAAGCTACCTAGAGCTTCCAGGCCCTGGTGTAACTACCGTACAGCAGACCAAGGGGGAGCCTGGGTACAAGTGGGCTCAGGTTGCGAGGTCTGCTGTATGGAATTTCCTTCCTGTGGCCCCTTCTGCCTTCTAATTTTTGCTGTCCGCCACCAAAAACAAACAAGCAGGCAGTCACACTGGCAGCCGTCAGTAGGCTGACAGGGAAGTGCTGAACAAGAGCTCAGCTCCCAGCATTCCAGGTCAGGCTCAGGCCCTCTGAATTATTTATTGTGGTGGGGGGAGGGAGTCCATGGTAGTAATTCCACTGCTTGCAGGTGATTACAAGTCACTTGATTTTTTGTGTTTTTTGGGCTAATTAAAAAGTGTCATTCAAAGTTTCCAAAGCACCCTTACCATAACACTTTTACTATTACTGTTTCATATTTTTTTGTTAGATACAAACTATGCCTGACAGATTTATTAAGGGTTGAAGCTATGTTTTCAAAATTATTAATTTATTCAAGCTTCTGTGAAGTTATAACTGGTTGATTTTGCCATTTCAGCTTTGCCTACAGCCATTGTCTCACTGAACAAGGGGCCAGAAAGCATTTTATAATTCCATTACAAAAAGTAATCATCACTCATGGTAGGACCAGCTAAACAGGGCAATTTCTATATTTTCCTAGGGTTTTCTCAGAACCTGGAATGAGAGATGCCTAAATGCTTGCTGTCATTCCACCTTTATTTAAAGCATGTTAAGGGACAATGTTAAATGTATTGCAAACTTCTAAAGCCCTCCAGTCATATTATGGAATTTGAATGTTGGACACAAAAATATTACTGTTGCAGATAAAACTTTTCATGCTTGAATAAAATGCAAACTAGAACTAAACATAAAAGGTCAGTACATTAACATATGGAGAATTCACTGGCATTTGTATTTCATTTGCATTTTTAGGACTTATTTGGCTAGACCCTAGCCTGCAATGACTGCATTTGCAAAAAAAGTTTATTTCTGGTCTGGCAAATAGTGCTGCTTGGAATTAGAGCATTGCTTTCAGAAATATATGATGATTGCTCTGCAATGGTAAGGTTATCTTATAAATCATATACTTAATTAAATTAATTTACAGGCTGATGTTTCTCTCCAAATCTAGGACCTTTATCAAGTTTTCTTGATAAGATGTCCATGAATATACCTGAAGTTTCACTGATGATGAGTGTGAATGGTTGCAGATGCTTCAGTGAGGTCTGTTTTATAACCAAAGAGACAAATGGCTTATTTACTAATACAAGGTGCAGTAGAAAGCACAATATTTTGTCCACTTAACAGCTTTTTACATATTGACAGATACTTGCATCCTATATACTTGTGACTTGCACCAATTATCGGTTGAGTCCACCTTGCAGAAAAATGTGCAGTGTTCAAAGTACAGGGCACAACAGGGCTGGACTGGGATTCAAAATAGGTCCTGGCATTCCTAGTACACAGAGGCCCAAACAGACCTCACCAGCCCACTTAATGGTCACTTTTTATGGCATCGTACAGGTGCCCCTCTGGCATTTGCCAGAACCCACAGATTGCCAGTCCAGGCCTGGGGCACAACAATACAAAAGGAGCATTCTCAAAAAAGGTGTTACCTCCAGCACACCCTGTGTAATCTGTACATACACATGTGGCTAATTTGTACATATTGAATCACAAGCTTATGCTGTTTCTGGCACCTTAGAATGTTGTAATAAATCAAGATGTGGCATTTTCCATACAAGCAAGAGCTGCTGCTAGTATGTTATGTGAATTAATGTTTGGGCTGATTTTGGTTAAGGGGATGCATAGTGTTAAATGGCATATAAAGAGAATAATACAGATGTATAAATATTCTTTAAGTTAAAACCATGGGGACTTGGGCTTTTCTTAAAAATGGGTCTTTATATAATTTTCACTTCCCTTGAAGGCCCAACCTTAGGAAAATACCTACAATTGCTCATAACAAGGTTCCACATCTAAGAAAATATTGTTGCATCAGCCATTGTTTCAAAAATATCTAGGGCAGCAAATAAATGTTCATCACAAATTCAACAAAATTGTTATTTTGGGCTTTCAGATGTTACCCTCTACCCTCAGTGCCAAAGTTTTGGAACCATGAATTTATACCAGCTTAACTACAATCAAGTACATAATTCTATTTTGTTACAAGAAAAAAGCATATTAGTGAAAAATAAAGAATTGCTGTTTATACAGGACAGTATGAAACTTTCTGAATGTGTAATAAAAAGGAACAAGGTTTGCCCAAGTGCAGTATCCATAGCAACCAATATGACATTTGTTATTAAACAAGTGGCCAATAAATGCTACAAAGTGATTCTATGCTATTGGTGATTAGATCTGTAGCAAACACGGCACCTTTTATTACATAACCCCAAAGTATTTACAGGTAACAGATTTCACACCTATTTACAAATATAACTAAATCCCTTATATTTATTCATTTTTTACAGAGATTTAATTTTATATATATATATATATATATATATATATATATATATATATATATATATATATATATATATATATATATATATATATATATATATATATATATATATATATATATATATATATATATATATATATATGTGTGTGTGTGTTTTTTTGGGGGGGTTTCCGGGTTTCCCCTATCTAAAAATTAAATTAAGATGTCCACCACCAGTAACGTAACCAGAGGGGGCGGGCCCTGGCGGGCCCCTCCCTACACTATTTTCGACCGGAATCCAGTGGTGCGCAAGCTGCCGGGGGGCCCCGAGGGGGTGCAGGCCCTGGCAGAAATACTGAAATATATGGAATAGAGACCTTTAAAGGGAAAAATATACTGCTCACTTTAACATCAACTCTTTCAACTCAGCCCCATTTTTGTCTATAGTGTGTGGTGCAGAGATTCTCTGAAAAGACAAGAGACTTCAAGTTCTGGAATCCATCACTTCACAAAGGATCAAAGTCATGGAGTGATTGCATTACACCAGGAGCAGGTGGGGGAACTGGTCCCACAAAGCATAGAGACAAACTATAATGGTTTCCTTTTAGTCTCTATAATTTGGTGCATACCTTATTCCACAGATTGAAAGGAAAGGGAGAGGGTTTGTGTTAAAAAATACATTTACAGTAGAACCACCATTTTATGATTTTCAGGGGACTGGAAAAAAACATGGTGTAAAATCTGGGAAAATGTAAAATCAGGGAAATGTATTATGCACTAGATATTGGGGGGACTACAGAAAAACAGTGTCAAATGTGGGAAAACGTAAAAATATTTTATTTTGGCAGTTCATATAGTGTTTATATACTTTTTTAGATACACCTAACTGAATATGCTCATGACAAAAAACCTTTAAAATATAACACTAATATACTTTTTGATTCTTGGCCCCTTGATTTAAGGAAGTACCAAGCTTCCAAGACACGCATAACCACACAAGTGTGTGTGTGTGTGTATGTATGCAAATACCATAAATTACTTTTAATTCATAATGTTTCTAATGCTCATCATTGTAAAATCTATAGTGCCATGAAAGAAAGAAATTATGCAGAATATCCAACCTCTAAAGAGCACATTAAGTTCTTGTAAAGTTTGCAAATTTGATTATTTTAAGAACAATGCTATATTTACCTTTTCTTTTCAAATTATTTTTATTAGGTTTAACCTTAAACCAGTATGTTGTTTGACAGAATATTTATTAGTATTTCCACAACATTTAAATTTGGAGTGCATTAGTTTAACAGTGAATAAAAATAATAATAATACAATTTCACCTATATTTATAAATCAAATTCAGGATTTCTCTGCTCAACAATCTAATTAAAAGATTTAGGGGGTTATTTATAAGATTAGGTTTGTGAGGTTTTGCTTACCTGGATTAAACTCACATCTCGAATCAATGTTTTCTAACTTATGAAAAGACTCAAATGTAAAAAAAGACTCGAATCAGTGTAATCGGGGTGAAAAACTAGAATACTCAAATTGATTGAGTTTTCAGCAAAAAAAAAAATAGAATAATTTAAATTGAACAAGTTTTCTAACGAAAACCACTGAAAAAACCCAAACATCATGAAGGCTACAAACATCTTCAAATGTTTCAAGGGACCTCTGCCATTGACTTCTACATGACCTTGATAGATTTTAGCTGGAGTATTTTTGGAGTAGATTGAATTACAATTTGCTGTCATTAGAAATAAACAAAAATTAAGAATCTCATCAGAAAAGTTAAAAATTGTATTGTTGCAAATTTTAGTTTTTGGTCTAATGAAGTGAATAGTAGTATTAATACTATATCCACTTTAGTTTTGTCTCTAATAAATAGCTCAGTTTTATTTCAAAGCATTTTTATGGGGGAGCATCACCATAAGTAGTAGAAAATATAATATATTTTGCTCTTTGCAGTTTGGACAAAATGAAACAGTATGATAATCAGATATCTTTTAATATATTGTACTATATCCAATATATATCCAGTATAAGCCTTATTTGTTGGTCTCTACATTTTTTAGAGTTAATAAAGTTCCTGTTGTTCTGTAAGGTCCATAACAGTTCTTTAGATGTGATATTAGATTTCTTAACGGAAAACCATTTATCTCCAACCTTAAATAAGGGATGATGGTTCTCAGAAGGTAAATTAAAAAACATTTGGGAGATCAGTGAGGTTTTATTCACTGAAGGATCCTCAGTTATTTGTAAAAATTACTAATTGTACATTATTTTCCTTATAAAATTACTTTTATAGCACAATTCTTAAGTCTGTCTCATACACCCTATATGTATTCTTAAATGTATTACAAAAAAGAGGTTCACAGGAAACAGAGTCTAATATATTTAATTTGAAAAATACCTTTTTATTTCCAACTAAGTAAAATCTTATCCATCTCCAATTTAGAAAAAGCTTTTAGATCAAATGATAACCTTGCCATGTTTCTCTAAAAATAGGAAACTTTTTTGGACTATTGTACAACTGCAACAATTCTAGCTTGAGCATTTGTATAAAATGTTTCCAGCAAAGATAAATAGGCCTTCAAAACCAAACTTATGACAAAATTGTCAGAGGCTTTTATCAGTGTCTAAATTAAATAAAGAGTAAGGTACATTTATTTGTATATTATATTTATAAATAATGTAGAAATTCTATATTTATCTATTAAAATCAAAATAATGAATGTGTGATCTTAGGGGACAGTTAGACAAAACTCAAAACATGAGACAATTATGATTGGACCATTACAAACAAAGCCATGCAGCTTGTCAGCAAACATGTTTTGGGAAGAAATGAAAGAACACAAGTGCTAAACAATACATTGAACAGCATACAACCATTCATTAATTTTGGCAGTGTAAATATTTTAAGGCACATTTATGAAACTGTGTGTGTGTACAAAGTTGCCACAAGTGAGCTGGTGAATATTAGATTTTCCTAAAACCCTTAGTATGCTTACTTTCATATTACAGATTTGTTTTCCTGGGGAAAAAAAAATAAAATTCTTAAATTAATTTTTTCCTATGCAAAATGTTCCCTTCATACATAAACAGCAAACACTGTATACCAGTTACTCCAAATGTGTGTAAAGCTTGTAAAAATACTGTCAGCTAAAAAATGGTGGTAGAGTTGGCCATAAATCTGGCACAAATGAACTGCCCCTTAAAAAACTATTTCTTGAATGAATATGTAGATTATTTTGTATGGGTAAATATAACCTTTTATTTTGTTTTGTTTTTTTGTTTTTTAATTTTTTAAAATGTAAATAATTTGTGGATGAATATACACACCCTGAGGGCAAGCATCTGTACTGCCCGTGTGAAACTCTCAGCCTCTACACTACAGCTAACACTACGCTAGATCTTATCAGACTCATCAATGATGCGTGAAAGAGGCAAGCAAAACATTCACGACTGTTCTGCTAAACTCTTTTATGTCATGATTACTTTTAAGCCAAGAAGTCCCTTTATGGTTTGTTAAATGGCCTTTAAGGCATAAAACATATAGTGACTTTAAACATTTAGCAGCACAGTTCTGAATATACACACTCATGAATACTTTCAGTTAGGCATTATTGATTTGAAGTCATATTATATATTTTAGCAGTAAAAAACAAAAAAAGTTTGTAATTTTTTAACCCTCAAAGTTGTTGATCCAGAAAGGCAACTGAACCATTCAGCTGCTAATAAAATGCTAAATCAATTCTTTCTAACTCAGATGTTAACAGTGCCTTTTAATGTAATAGATTTTGTAATATGTATGGAAAAAAATTTTAAGGTCATAATTATATAGATTTTAGCTCATGGATTGGCAAAACTTTGTACAGCTTTTTTACAGTTTGATAAATATGACCTCTTTAATTGCACTACGTCAAATATAAACTGCTCATTTAGGAATCTTTTAAACCAAAATTAATTATAAAAATTATAAATTAAAACATATTCATACCTTTCCGTATACCTCCATCTGTATTGCACGTGTATTCACCTGTGGTCAGTAGGAAACAAGTTCCCGTCCTTCTGTTTTTATCGCGGGTACTAGAACGTCTTATAGGATATCTTTCACCAGGGGAAAGTGGCTGGTCACTTCCTGAACTGTCTTCACCTGGTAAAATTAGGAAAATATCATACCATTTTAAATAAAACTGTATCTCAGTATGGTAAGACAATGTTGTAATGGCCTAATATATATCACTCAGAATAATATTTCTCATATCTATATGATATATGTATTATTATGATTCAGAAAATGATTTTTCATTGAGCTTATGTAATAAAAGGCATCATGTTTGCCCAGTTGCAGTAGCCGATACCAACAGATCAGCAGATTGAATTTACTTATTACCCATTTACTGTAAATGCAAGCATTATTTTGGCTGCTATGTGCTTCTTATTACATAAGAAGGCATATGCCCTGGGTATACACTCAAAAAGCAGAGCACACATTGCCTTTTCATAGTAGTTCTTAAACTTTCATATATTTTCCTTGAGAATACAACAATTAATCAAAAGAGGTTCTGAAACTATCCGTGTGACGCACCTAGAAATAGTACCTGCTTATAAACATAAACCAGTATTATAAACATGTAATGTTGACAGTCATGAAAGTGTTAATAGCTTTGATAAATATGAAAATGCTGGGGATCTATCAGGAATTTATTATTTGTATTTTAATAAATGTACCCATAAACATCAAGATGAAGAGCAATTCAAATTTACCAAGGACTTCCATAAGAAGGTATAAAGGGAACAAACAGAGGAAATTAAAACAGCTCACAGATTTCTGCAGCAAAGTACACGAAGGAGCACAATTAGCAAATCTTGAACATCAAGGATAATTTTGTATTACATTCTACTATACCTGACATGTTGTGTTCCATCAGTCTGTTGTCTTTTCCAAGACATGTGTCTACCTGTGTGCTATTGCATCCAATACTTAGGTCCATCTTGCAGAAAGTAGGGGATCCAGCCTGAGGAGCATGAGGAATGTATTTCTTTCTTTTCCTTGGAAGCTTCTGTTTTGCCATAGCAAGTGAGTAATACATTCCAAAGTTGTTAACAATGACTGGGACAGGCATTGCTATTGTAAGTACACCAGCCAAAGCACATAATGCTCCTACCAACATCCCTGACCAAGTCTGAGGGTACATATCCCCATATCCCAGGGTAGTCATAGTTACCACAGCCCACCAGAATCCAATTGGAATGTTTTTGAATTGTGTATGTTTACTTGCCGATGGATCACTTGGACTGGCACCTATTCTTTCAGCGTAATAGATCATTGTGGCAAATATCAAGACTCCCAGAGCCAAAAAAATAATAAGGAGCAAAAATTCATTAGTGCTCGCACGAAGTGTGTGCCCCAGCACTCTAAGTCCTACAAAATGGCGGGTCAGTTTAAAAATTCGAAGGATGCGAACAAATCTTACAACCCTGAGGAACCCGAGAACATCCTTAGCAGCTTTGGAGGAAAGCCCACTTAGTCCAACTTCCAAATAAAAGGGCAGAATTGCCACAAAATCTATTATATTTAAAAGATTTCTGATGAATTCAAGTTTGTCAGGGCAGAAAATGACACGTACTAAAAACTCAAATGTGAACCAAACCACGCATACTCCTTCCACATACGTCAAGGCTGGATCAGTTTCTATTTCAATCAATGAGATTAATTCTGTACCATTGTTTACAGTTTCCGTTTTGTTAATGATGGTATTAAATGCTTCATGAGTCTCCAAGCAAAAGGTTGTTATAGATACCAGAATGAAGAACAGGGAAGCAAAGGCGATGAACTGTTGAGGGAAAATAAGAGAAGTTACTTAAAATTCTTGGTACATTAAAAAAAAAGTTTTTTTTTGTTAACTTAAAGGGCTAAACACTGAACACCTATAATGCCCCATTTTCTACACTGAACTTTCTGTGCCAGCCTAAAGATTCATAATTTCTAAAACAGTAATGATCCATGCGTAATTGGATTTAGTTTGGAATGTCAGTGGCACTGCACATGCTCAGTGTGCTCTGGGCAGCTGTTGAGAAGTTAAGCTTGGGGTTATTCCAAATCATCAAACAGTAAATGAAGTTTGTCATAGAAGCTGATGTTACAGGGCAGATTATTTAATTCTACTGAAAACTGGACTAATCTGAGTCTTTTAATGAGAATCTTATTTCTATATTCTATTCTATTGTGTGTGTGTGTGTATATACTATATAAAATCCAAAAAGGTAAGGTGCACACTGGGATCCTTTGTAGCTTTTTTAAAAAAGATAAATTTTATTCAATACATATATATACACACACACAGTATATTGTGAGTTGGCCCCCTGAACTTGACTGACAGCAGCACAGAGCATGTACAGTGAATTAGCAGAAAAGAAGATGGGGAACTACTTGGGCATCTTTAGAGGCACAGATATTTACTGATAAAGGGATGTGGTTGCATTGGGCTGGTAGAAATCAGAGACTGAGAAGCTGATTTACCACCTGGTAAAATAGTAAAATAAATTGAGACAATACATTATATCATATAAACATACAATACTACCAAATAACTTAACCTTACTTTTTTAAAGGACCATTACATCCAAAGCAGTTAAAACTATGTTTCACTTTTGAATTCAGAAGCTCCCCCCCAAAAAAAAAAACATTTTGTTTTAAATGATTTGCCTTTTTATTTGCCTTTAAAGTAATGTGCTTTTTGCTTGTCTTTTCTATTTAAATCAATCCTGCATTACTATTTCTGCACTGTAAGATTTTTTTTTTGTAAGATGTTTTACCTTTACTGTAAAATCTCCCAAGAGATTTTCTGGCTGCTATAAATACATTATTGGGGAAAAAAAGATCCAGTAACTATACAAACCACTTTATTGAATGAATGGTATAATTTCATTGGGAAAACTAACACCTGCTATGATTAGTCAAAACACCAGTTCAGCTCCCATGAAGAATATAAGTATTTGATATAAAAATGCATATTAAGGTATTCAGGAAATCTACATGGCATAATTCATAAGTTCTTATACACCAGTCTTTTCTTTTTCATGTCTCTTTTACACATTACACATTACAGCTTAGTAGAAAACTCTAGGTTATAATGAAAGATTAGCAATATCAGTTCTAAATTAGAATCTTTTCACAAGGTTTTGTATACAGCCAAATAAAACAAGCCAGCTCTAAAATCTCTAAGCAAGCAACTTTTGTAATTTATATCCTTTTAAATGGTGCTTTGTGATGTCACCAGTTATGATATTATGAGGCCAAGTGTTTTTATACAGACGTGATTTCTACTATCCTAATACAATTTAGTTGGTGGTTATGATCCTTTATATAATATATGAGGTATGACACAAATAATATCACCACTTCTAATATCCTTATACCTTTTTGCAGGGGGTTCAGTATCCTTAGAATCTGCAACACCCTGGCCCTCCTATCCACATCCATTTTAAAAAAAAGATTAAATGTCTCCACTCCCCACCTTGCCCATACTAAGACATCAGAAAGTTGTTTACATGACCACCCAACTCTCCCCCCATTCTCTTTAAGTTGTTGCATGTCCTTTACCAGCATCTTTTGACAGAAGAGTTTTTGAGTGTTGTTTCTGTCAGTAGATGTCCTTGGAAGCATCAGTTGAAACCCCAGTGGTTTAGCCAGAAGTTGGATGCAAGAGTTACTACACAGTATGAAGCAAAGAGATATAGTGGTTCATGGATACATAAATAAAATCCTGGTTATCCTGGTGTTGGAATGTAAGTTCTTCCTGCATTCATCAAGTATCAGGAGTCAGCAGTTGTTGGAAAGTTCTTTTATTTCCAGAGGAAAATTATACAAAAAAAAAAAACAGAAGAAAAGTATTTTTTCACAGAAAGCACTGTGATAACTCCATATAACAAAAATAAACAGGGTACTTTGCAACTACCCCTTTCCAGGCAGCTACCCTCTGCACTCAGACTGCTTGCTCTGAGATCAGGAGTTCTACTAAACAGCATTTTGTATGTTCTTTAAGTAGGTAAGTCTGCCTTTCCCAGCAGCCCATGCTCTTAAAGACACATTCAGCTACAACAAAGTTGAAATTATTAACAAAATAATACCTTCATATACATTTTGCTTCCTATCTCCCCATAATAGGAGCTTACAATCTTATTATTCACAAAACAAACACAGGCAAAACCCCATTATCAGCATATAAGAAAAACACATTTTGCTTACATGTGACCTGCTGCAGCTTTTACCAATTGGTAATTAAGCTCAGTGCTTGCATCCTGCAAACACCCAGTGCTTAGGTTTTGCTCCCATTATACCAAATGGGAACAGACACACTTGGTAAGTAATATTTTTAATTCTTGTAATGCTGGGTAAAATGTGGAGAGCATAGTTTATTACTTTGTCTGCATAGCAAGAAAAATGGGAAGAAAAAGAGATTTGCTGGCCAGCAATAGAGAGAGAGGAAAAGCATTTATATCACACATACAGGCAGACAAAATAAACCACTGTGCATAGCCTAACATACCCTCCAGCTTAAGTGGAAGCTTGTTCTTCCACAAACTCTTCCTGGACTTCAGTACCAAACCTAGATAGGTGATCAGCATTTTTATGCTGACTCCCTGGTTTGTAATTTACTGTAAACTTGTAAGGTTGTAACGCCAGGTACCATCTTGCTAAACGAGCATTGTTATTTCTCATTTGGTTCAACCAATATAATGGATGATGATCGGAAACTAAAACAAATTCCTTTCCGGTCAGATAATAACGTAAACTCTCTATGGCCCACTTAATGGCCAAACATTCCTTTTCTATAGTGGAATATTTCTGTTCTCTTGGAAACAACTTTCTGCTAATGAATAAAATTGGGTGTTCTTTCTCATCTTGAATTTGGCACAAAACAGCTCCTATACCTCTCTCTGACGCATCAACCTGCACTTGAAATGGTAGTGAGAAGTTTGGATTATGTAGAACTGTAGTGTAGATGTGGAACAGATCCAAGGCGGCAGTCAAACTGCAAAAAATCCGTTTATTGGGGAGTGTACAACATGTTTCGGGACAAGCCCTTTATCAAGTGTGACACTTGATAAAGGGCTTGTCCCGAAACATGTTGTACACTCCCCAATAAACGGATTTTTTGCAGTTTGACTGCCGCCTTGGATCTGTTCCACATCTACACTACAGTTCTACATATTGATTTGGGTAATCGGACACAGGATACCCGTGGACAGGTCTGATCTAAGTATGTGGTGAGCTCCTTTCATACTAAATTGTGCAGAAGTTTGGATTAGTCAAGACTGGAGCTGTGCAAAGTTTTTCTTTTAGAATTGTAAATGCTTTGTCACAATCTGGTGTCCACTCAACAACATTCCTTCGGGTCTTTTTTGTAAGATCACTAAGACAAGCTGTTAAGTCAGAGAAATTTGAGATAAAACGGCGGTAATAACCTGCTAGACCTAAAAAAGACTTAACTTCTTTTTTCGTCTTAGGAACAGGGGCTTCTTTTACTGCCTTTACCTTCGAAGTTTCTGGTTTAACTTTGCCATTACCTATCACATATCCTAGATAAGAGGTTTCTTTTTGTGCTATAGAGCATTTGGTTGGATTTATTGTAAGTCCAGCATTAGGGATGTCGCGGACTGTTCGCCCGCGAACTAATTCGCGCGAACATCGGCTGTTCGCGTCCGCCGAATGTTCGCGAACGTCGCGCGACGTTCGCCAATTTGGGTTCGCCTTAGCTGGCGCTTATTTTTGGCAGCCAATCAGGAAGCTCTCCCTCCTGGACCACCCCCACACCCCCTGGACCACTCCCCTTCCATATATAAACTGAAGCCCTGCAGCGTTTTTTCATTCTGCCTGTGTGTGCTTGGAAGAGCTAGTGTAGGGAGAGAGCTGTTAGAGATTTGAGGGACAGTTGATAGTAACTTTGCTGGCTAGTAATCTACTTGATACTGCTCTGTATTGTAGGGACAGAACTCTGCAGGGATTTGAGGGACATTTTAGGTTAGGTAGCTTTGCTGGCTAGTAATCTACCTTCTACTGCAGTGCTCTGTATGTAGCTGCTGTGGGCAGCTGTCCTGCTGCTGATCTCTCATCTGCTGACTGCTGCCTGTAACCCAATAGTCCTTGCAAGGACTGCTTTTATTTTCTTTTTTGTTTTTTTTACTTTGCTACTGTAAGAGCCCAGTGCTATTAGTCTAGCTGTGTTGGGGAGTGGGACTGGTGTGCTGCTCCTCCTAGTAGTTCACCACTACCAGCACCAACCAGCACCAACCAGAGTCAAAATTGTTGCTAATTAAGTTAGAAACTGTTTTTTTTCTGGCTGTTCAGTTCAGAGAAAAGAGGGACTTTCCAGTACAAAAGAGGGACAGGGGGTTGAGTGGTCAAAAGAGGGACAGTTGGGAGGTATGCAAGTGCCACCTAGCTGTGTGAGCTTTTTCACATTCTGTCTAAATAACAATAATAATTCCGTGTCCGTAAACATCACCTGAGTGATGTTTTTACAGCAGCAATAATATATTCCGTATCCACTACTGTATACGTTGCCCTTGCAGGCATTGTTTGCCCAGTCTTTAACCAAGTGCCACCTAGCTGTGTGAGCTTTTTCACATTCCGTGTCCAGAAACATCACCTGAGTGACGTAGTGTGATTTCTGCCCTTTACAGCACAAAACGCAGCGCTGTGTCAACAATGTATTTTTCAGATACATTTTTGCCCTTGATCCCCCTCTGGCATGCCACTGTCCAGGTCGTTGCACCCTTTAAACAACTTTAAAATCATTTTTCTGGCCAGAAATGTCTTTTCTAGCTTTTAAAATTCGCCTTCCCATTGAAGTCTATGGGTTTCGCGACGTTCGCGAACCGTTCGCATTTTTGGACGCAAGTTCGCGAATATGTTCGCGAACATTTTTTCCGCCGTTCGCTACATCCCTATCCAGCATTCGAAATGGCACAAATAACTTTCTCTAAATGGACAAGATGAGACTTCCAATCTGAGCTAAATATAATGACATCGTCAAGATAAGCAGCACAGTATGAACTATATCCATTAGACGCTGAAATGTGGCTGGGGCCCCGTGTAACCCAAATGGCATACGTGTAAACTGAAATAACCCTTGGGGTGTAGCAAATGCAGTTTTCTCACGGGATTCTTTATCCAATAAAATCTGCCAGTAATCTTTTGTTAGATCAAATGTAGAGATATATTGGGCTTCACCCAGCTGGCTAATCATATTGTCAGTGAGGGGCATTGGATAAGAGTCAAATTTTGAAACTTGATTAATTTTTCTGAAGTCTATGCAAAATCGCTTTTCCCCATTTTTCTTGGGTACAATGACAATCGGAGAACACCATGGGCTAGTAGATGGTTCAATGACACCTAGCTCTAACATATTTTCCAATTCTGCCTCTATTATTGGTTTAAGTTTCTCTGGTACCCTGTAGGGTTTTTGATGTATTGGTTTTGCATCCCCAGTGTCAATAATGTGTTTAACTACATTAGTATGACCGGGTTTAGATACAAATGTTGCCTTGTGTTTCTTAAACAACAGATCTAAGTCTGTGTTCTGCTTAGATGTCAGTTCTGTACCCCTTTTTAGGTCTGATAATTCAGAACAATTATGGGACAAACTAGAATAAGCTTGCTCAATGACATTTGGGCAACATTCTGAGAGAATAGTGCACACACTAGAAGACCTGTCAACCCACTTTTTTAATAAATTGGCATGAAAAATTTTCTTTTGCTGTGTTCTACCAGGCATAAAAATTTCATAGTCTACTGGACCAGTCTGACGTATTATTTTAAATGGTCCTTGCCATTTAGCTAGCAACTTATTCTCAGAAGATGGTAATAAAAGTAGAACTTTGTCACCTGGTGAAAAATGTTTCTCTTTGGCATTTTTGTCATACCATTGCTTCATGTGTGACTGTGATTCAGTGAGGTTAGCTTTGGCAAATTCAGTCATCTGATTTAACCTGTCTCTCATAGAAATCACATAATCCACCAAATTCTTTTGTTGACATTTAGGTTTCTCCCAGTTTTCCTTAATAACATCTAGTGGTCCTCTTGGCCGCCTGCCATAAAGCAGCTCAAATGGAGAGAAGCCACTGGATGCTTGAGGAACCTCCCTATATGCAAATAATAGATATGGGAGTAATTGATCCCAATGTTTTGGATCTTGACTTACAAACTTCCTGAGCATTTTTTTTAGCGTTTGATTAAAACGCTCAACCAGACCATCAGTTTGTGGATGGTACCGCTTGTATACCCAGAAGCTGGTTTATCTGTCTCATTAGACTGGACTGGAAATTTGAACCTTGGTCTGTAAGTATAGTTTAAGGAATACCCATGTGGCTAAACAGTTTAATCAGTTCTTCTGCAATTTTCCTGGTAGTGATACTTCTCAAAGGAATAGCCTCTGGATAGCGAGTCATATAATCACTCACAACTAATATATATTGGTTTCCTTTACTGCTTTTTTGCAAAGGACCAACGATATCCATGGCTACTCTTTCAAATGGAGTATCAACCAAAGGAACTGGAACCAGTTTAGATTTTTTTCCACCTGGAGAAGAATATTGACATTCGGCACAGGATTCACAGAAAGTAGCCACATCTGAATGTATATTTGGCCAAAAAAAACGATTTAATATTCTGGCCACCATTTTCTTTCTACCCAAATGGCCTGCTAATGGTATAGAATGAGCTATTTCCATAATTGGCTCTCTGTACTCTGAAGGTACCACTAATTGCCATGCTTGTTCTTTAGTTTGGGGGTGTTCACACACACGATATAATGTACCATTTTTTAATTGGAAACAAGGAAAATGTTCAAGTTTGTTTCTCCCTTCATTTGCCTCAGTGAACAGTGGGCAAAGGGTGATATCTTGCAATTGCTTAGCAGAAATATCCACCTCCCACTTCAGAGATTTAAATGGTTCCCCTTGTAGAACAGAATTTGAATTTTGAGACCTCCAATTTTCACAGGCAAGCCTCTTTTCCCTTCTAGAAAGGTGACCTTTACCTGTACCCTGAAACACATCTTTTTCAAAAGGAAAGATTTCAGCCAAGTTTTCAGCTGTAGTCTGGCTTTTAACTTGAGACCTTGTTGACACAGCAGACACCTTACTGTCCCTGTTCAATATATCACTGAAACCAGGTGTATCTTGCCCCAAAATAACAGGGTAAGGTAAGTTAGGTACTATGCCCATCTCCAACGACACCCGTGTATTGGCTATTTCCACAGGTAGTACTGTCTTAGGGTATATTTTTGTGTCCCCGTGAACACACTTCAAAGGTAACTGACCAGTGACATTTGGGGAAGCTAGCAAATTGGACCGAATTAAAGATTGTTGGCTCTCTGTATCAACTAAAGCTTTTACAGTTTGGGAGTTGATTTTGACAGGTTGTAAATAATCATTCACCACACCAACACAATTTGTAACAGTCTCCTTGCCAGACTTTACCCTCTTACTTAAACAGTCTTTGGCTAAATGTCCCACTTTATGACACAAGAAACAGATAACATCTTTAGTGTGACCTTTGTTTTTTAAAGTGTCTTGTCTGGGTTTATCACCACTGCCAACAACTGGAGTAGCTCTTACCATATGCATCTTACGTGATAGTCCTTTTCTTGCGAGTAAATAATTCTCTGCCAATATCACAGCCTGGTCACCGCTCTCTGGCTGATGCTCCTTTAGCCAAACTCTCAACGGTTCAGGAAGGATTTCTAGAAACTGTTCAAGAATAATGGTTTGCAAGACTTGTTGGACAGTCTTATTTTCTGGAACAATCCACTTTTGGCACAATTCCGTCAGACGCGTATAGGTCTCTCTGGGTCCCTCCTTTTCAATGTAGATATAGCCTCTGAACCTCTGTCGGAAGGTCTCCGTGTGAATATTATACCGCCTCAAAATGGAACTTTTGACTTTTTGATAGTCCCCAGCATCCTCAATCCTCATTTGACTATATGCTTGCTGAGCCTTGCTGGTGAGGAAGGGTGCAAGATGAATGACCCATTGATTTTCTGGCCATTGACTTACTTGAGCAACTCTCTCAAATACTGTCAAATATGCTTCTATGTCATCAGTCTCTGACAGTTTAGTGAGTTTTAAACTTGGCACAGGAGGCATATTATGCTGCATTGCTTGCAGTAACTTGAGAAACTGGTCATCTCTCTTTGCTCTCTCAGCTTCCTGATGCCTCAACTCATCCTTACGTTGCTGTTCCTCTTTTTCCATACGATACCTTTCTTGCTCACGATAAAATCTCTCCTCCTCCAGTCTGCGCTGGTCACCTATTTCTTGGCGCTTTACCAACCAGACTAAAAGTTCTTCCACATTTTTAGGAGTGGTCCCAGTCTCAGTTGAAATTTTAGCACCATCATCAGATATAGCGCCCTCCTCCGGAGGTTCCTCTGGGATCAAAGGTTCACGCTGCTTTGGCCTGGCTCCTGCCATCTTGGCTATTTGATGTGATCTCTCCGTCACTTTAAGACTTTTGCCAGACTGTTTCAGGAGCTCAGCTTCCTTTGCGCGTCTCCTTATGAATTCCCTTCCACGTGCTTTTACTCCTGCCATGCAGTGCTTAGTTCAACACCAAATGCAATCCCACCACTGCCACCATATGTTGGAATGTAAGTTCTTCCTGCATTCATCAAATATCAGGAGTCAGCAGTTGTTGGAAAGTTCTTTTATTTCCAGAGGAAAATTATACAAAAAAAAAAAACAGAAGAAAAGTATTTTTTCACAGAAAGCACTGTGATAACTCCATATAACAAAAATAAACAGGGTACTTTGCAACTACCCCTTTCCAGGCAGCTACCCTCTGCACTCAGACTGCTTGCTCTGAGATCAGGAGTTCTACTAAACAGCATTTTGTATGTTCTTTAAGTAGGTAAGTCTGCCTTTCCCAGCAGCCCATGCTCTTAAAGACACATTCAGCTACAACAAAGTTGAAATTATTAACAAAATAATACCTTCATATACATTTTGCTTCCTATCTCCCCATAATAGGAGCTTACAATCTTATTATTCACAAAACAAACACAGGCAAACCCCCATTATCAGCATATAAGAAAAACACATTTTGCTTACATGTGACCTGCTGCAGCTTTTACCAATTGGTAATTAAGCTCAGTGCTTGCATCCTGCAAACACCCAGTGCTTAGGTTTTGCTCCCATTATACCAAATGGGAACAGACACACTTGGTAAGTAATATTTTTAATTCTTGTAATGCTGGGTAAAATGTGGAGAGCATAGTTTATTACTTTGTCTGCATAGCAAGAAAAATGGGAAGAAAAAGAGATTTGCTGGCCAGCAATAGAGAGAGAGGAAAAGCATTTATATCACACATACAGGCAGACAAAATAAACCACTGTGCATATCCTAACACCTGGTACATTTATATAAACGGTAGAACCTACATTTTACTTTTTTCAGGGGACCAAAAATATGGTGTAAAATCCATAATAAATCTAAAGTCAGGGAAATGTATTATGCTATATCAATTGGTGGGACCCCATAACATGGTGTAAAATGTGGGAATATTCAAAATCAGGGGATGTTAAACTGAGCTTTCATTGTAATAGGTGTAAATAATGAGGTAAAATAAACATTTTAGCCAAAATGGAAAGTCCTGAAGATTAACATAATGTACAAACTCTGGTATCTCTACTATTTTACTCCCTCGCCTGTTACATAATCACTAATCAAAAGTAGGGATGTTAAAACTAAGTAGCATGAGTGGGAAAAAAGCGATCCTTTAGATGAAGTGTTGTGATGCCACAGTATACAGTTTCTGTTGTGCATCTGGAGAGTTGTATACCTTTGCTGTAAAAAATTAAGGTGTAGATAGGGAAAGGAGAGAGAGGAATGGGGCACACACCGAAAGGAAAGAGAGAGGGGGAGGGAGAAAGAGAGAGGGAGAAAATAGGGGCACATGAACAGGAGAGAGGGTGGAAATAGGGGCAAACAGGGAAAGGAGAGAAAGAAGGAAGAACGCGGGGCAAAGGAGAGAGGAAATAGTGGCACACAGGGAAAGGAGAGAGAGGGAGGAAATAGGGGAACAGGAAAGAGAGGAACTACAGGCACAAAGAAAAGGATAGAGGGAGGGAGGAAATAGTGGCACAGGGACAGGAGAGAGAGGAAATGGGGCACACAGGGAAAGGAGAGAGAGGGAGAAAATAGGGGCACAAGGAAAGGAGGGAGGAAATTGGGGCACCGGGACAGGAAAAAGAGGTTGGAAATAGAGGCACTCAGGGAAGGAGGGAGGAAATTGGGCCACAGGGATAGGAGAGAGGGTGGAAATAGGGACCCAATCAGTCCAATCAGCCTAAGGGTGGCCCTGGCAGCAAGCCCATTAAGTAGATAATGTGCAGCAATATATGATTATAACATCCAAATACCCACTCACTAGAATCTTGCAAATTTGCACTTGCACATAATCAAGATGAGTCTAACCATGGTTTTCCCTCTCTGCATTTATCATACTTCTTTATAATTCTTCCCTTGGTCTAGAGGACAGTTGTGTTTAGTGTAGCAAATAATGACTTGTGTTATTATTCTGAGAGGCTGTCATTTCAAAATTCAAATGTTCTGTTCATTTAATTGTTTCTG
This sequence comes from Xenopus laevis, assembly GCF_017654675.1. Taxonomy (NCBI): domain Eukaryota; kingdom Metazoa; phylum Chordata; class Amphibia; order Anura; family Pipidae; genus Xenopus; species Xenopus laevis. The sequence goes on from NC_054375.1 coordinate 67,768,750, forward strand.
ACCGATTTTGAATCACCCAGCACTCATCAAGTATATGTTACAAAATGTAAAAAAGAGTTAACCTTTTAGGTAGAGGAATTAGGGTGATATGTGTAACTTTTTATTAATAGCATCCACAGGAAATTCCATACAAAGTTATGTGTCCATGCTATCTTATGGCCGATAGAATCTTCCAGATCTCACTATCTCCTAGTCCCCTATGTTCCTTGGATTGCTGAAACATTGATATCATGGTGCAATTAACTTCCTTGTAGAATATATATATATAATATGATATATTTTCTCCACATTGTCTAAGGCAGTGTCTGTCTGAAGTTCTGCTATATAAGAAATATGAAAGATTGACTCATACACAGAAGCACCTTGTCACATTTATATTCTTTGTTGATGTAAAAACTGCATTGATAAATTCTAGAAACCTAATTATCTGATAGCTAAATCAAGTATAACTTGTGCTGAATCATGCTTAATAAGAAACTTAAAGATATCCTGCTCAATAAGTCTGCTAGTTTTCTAGATGTGTGAAAGTCCTTAATTCTCTATAGATACCCTAGGATCTCCCTTTTATCAATTCACAAATTATTGTTGAGCAAGCCTCTACAGTACCGAAGGATGTTGTATCCTCAGGGGCTTATGAAGTGGAGGAAACCATGATTTTTTTTAATTGTATGTGTTCAAGAGAAATGATGTATAAAAAATATGAACCAAATATATGGGCACATTTTTTTTTATAGGATTATTGACACACAGAAGGCAGTAGCTTTCCCAATAAAAACCAAGACTACAAGCCTCAAAATAGTCACAAATGTTGGCTAGCAAAAGGGATGATGTCCTTTTTAGAGAGGGGGAATACTATTTTAACATAATTTGGTAGAAATATTGTTTACAGATTACAGTTAATTACTGCTCTGTACCTTTTAGATCAATAGGTGGTAACTAATATGAACCTAATTCCATATAAACTACAATACATAATAGAATAGCCTTCACGTCTCAAGCCTAGTATGATTCTGTCATCCCATGAAAGGGTGTCAGAACCAAACATTATGCATTATGTTTACCTTGGGATTAACTGCCAAAGTTGTTTAATATCAGTAGTGCCAGCAGTCAAGACACTGCATGTACAATTCTAAAGGCACTATATAAATAAATGATGATGATGATGATGAAATAATGGCTGTCAAGGCAGACACCTCCATTTGGTGGGAACTGAGAAAGGCTTTCTTTTTACTGTAATATACTGACTAAATCATGCCCCCAAGCCGTGCCCTATTCGTTGAAGAATGTAATTCTGTGTGCCCAGGCCAATTTATACTGCTAAGCAACAGGTACCTCTTCAGCAGAAATTTCAGAGTGATCCTATATAGATAATATGCTTGTGATTTAACATCATTATGCAGAGTACTGTGTGCATTATTTTCATTAAAATAAGTACTTTATATGTCATTGTCTCTACTTGTCTAATGTATGTTTTATCATCTCCACTTGCATCCCGGTCGTCTCAAGTACTTACATTTCAGGCAATTACTGCATTATTCATACTCGTACCAATAATAATGATGTTTATATAAAATTCACTGACTTGTGCTGTTCTCATTCTGTTTCTGTGCTACCTCATCCACCTTGACTGATTTCTAAATATACTTTAATTAGTCTTACTCTTTTAAACTCTGTGACATATTTATCAAACATCAAGCTGTGGAATCCTAAAGGATTTGCTGTATTTTCTCAATTTATAAACACGTTCTTGTCATGAAATTTTTTTGACATTCAGGAAAAAGGTTTTATTGAAGAAGATGCCTGTGTCAGTATGTCAGAATGGATTTGTTTATGGGGTGTTAAAGCTCAACAGCAGGGCTCTAACACACCATAGTGTTACAAATTTTGCCCCATTCTTTGTATTTAATATATCCAAATAGTATAGCATCTCAAAATATAAATGTAACCAAGTGGATTATTTTGTATTATTTAATAAAGGGGAAAGCCAATGATCTTCAGAGGCAATATCAATGCACTTACAGAGAACAAAGTGTCACGATCGCCGCCCGGAGCAGGTCCAGGAGCTCCGGGCGGCGCGTCCTTCCCTGCCGGCGTCGCTTCCAAAATGGCGGCGCCCATGGCCGCCACGTGGGTAGCGGCGCCGGCGTGATGACGTCGGCGCGTCGACGTCGGCGCAAGGACGCCGATGACGTCAGAATGGCGCCAAATTCAAATATAGCCAGAATGGCGCCCAAGTATAGGATTCATTCCTGTGAAGTTTCCGGTCTGCTTTGCTGAAGACTTATCTTGTTCCTGTTTGTTGCTGACCTCTTGCCTGGACTTTTGGACTTTGCTGATATTCTGCCTGCCTTTGAACCCTTGCCTGGACATTGGTTATTCTCCTGATTTACCCCTTGTTGGACACCGCGACCTTGACTCCCTTGTGGGCTTCCTCCTTGATCCTGACAACCTCCCTGGTGGGAGCATCCCGGCTCCCTGACACAACGACAAAAATGTAACACCATTGGCAGGCCTTTAAAAATATTTCATTTGTACCATTTCTATTATAAGGTTAATACTACATGGAAAGGAGCCATATCAATTCAAATAAACTATGGCAACTTTTTAACAGGTTTTTGGGCCCCGTGTAGACCCTGAACATTTATTAAAAAGGCTAAAAGAGGATACTCTATTTATATATCTGCTAAAGGGCATCCAAAGTAAACAAAAGTGTTTGGGCCTTTAGCTAGGCCCATGAGACATTACTGATCGTAACACTCTCTGGCCATAAGTAAGTCATATCATAAGTATAAGTGGAGGCTCTAGTATTATTTTTATTATGCCTAACCTCAAAGGTTGGGGCTCTAGGTACCTCACAAGCAGGTGTCACTGCGTTCTTTCAGTACTCTTTGCCCAGCCTTCTGCCCCCCAGCTACATAAGGAGATATTGTGGGCACAAAATACCCATCCAAAAACAGTTAAATAGAGCCTTGTAAATCATCACAAAGTAACCACTATCAAACCAATAAACAGCTTTAGATTTGCAGTAAAAGGGGACCAGTAAATAAAAATGAATATAAGGCATTTAAATAGAATTTGTTACTAATATCCAGTTGAAGAATACAAAATATACTTGTCATCATTTTATAGAATTTTTTTTATCTTTACAAGAGTATTTTATGGGTATAAGATGGAATAGAAAAGACTGATGCAATTAAAATACAGATGTTGCCTGGGGGAGTGGGCCATTTTCACTTCATGATTTGTCACAGTGATTGATCCAAAAATTCTTTCCAACAGAAGCTTCGCTTCCCAGTACAATAGCAGGATAAAAATAAAACAATTCCATAATAATAACAAAAATACAATACCCTACATTTGCATATTGATTTTATATATCGCCCGGTGTAGCAACCATTCCTAAATCTTTAATCATCTAAACTGATGGCTAATGACACATGGTCAAAATCATCTAAACTGATGGCTAATGACACATGGTCAAAATGCTCTAAATGTTTGCAGCCACTAATGTTGGTGTTTATGTAAGCCAGGGCTGTCTATCTAGAGGCCTGGAGAATGGATGTAGTCATGCTCAAGGGCACCATATGCGTCATTATATGACATTTATTATTATTTTAATAGTATCTGGCCATCAATGTGCAATGTGAGAAACAATAGGCCCAGTACATGTACAAAGAAGTAAATGATAAATTCTGATGGAAATTTGAGCTCAGTGTTGTCATGGGGAGTTAAGAAAGTAGATTATGAAAGTAAATTACAGATTACAGATACCTTACAATCTTTTGTTTTTTTTAAATAAGAAAAGATGACTGAGCTCAGTTTTTTTCAGATTCCACTATTATTTCTGCTAGACCTGACCTTTTATATTGTACTGTGTAATTTTATATATGTGATTGGAAATATGTTTTTATGTACTTGAACCATGTTTATCTGAATGGCAGGGGGTGTTTAAATAGCTCTAAGAATCATTTAGGTAATGTGCAGATTTATTAATATGCCCTTCACTCATTCAGAGTCCAGTTCTACAGGGAACACTAAGCTCCGTAGATTCATCTTTTCTTACATTAACCAAAGTCATGTCCTTTGAAAGAGGTTTTTAACTTTCTATTTCTATCCCTTGCTAATTATGAGTCTCCTGACCATTTAGAAATTTAACCTAACTCTCGAATAAAATCAATGAAAGCAAAATATGATAGGGACTATTCAGAGATAGACAGCTTATTCTGTTTCATTGTACTACAAGCTATCTGTATTCAGGATAGCTAATAGTCTCTCAATGAAATATTCACTAAGCAATAAATATTATTTGATTACTAACATATCTAACTATACAAATCCCTTGAATGACCTTTTTTGAGGCGGGACTGTGTCCTTTTATGACTATCTGGGTGTAATAAGCATGCAAACATTATTGAGATAGTTGCTTATAATGCTTAGCTGACATACACACTACCGTCTTTCCATGTCTTTGAAATCATTAAGGATTAGTTGCCTGTTTATCTTTGTTCTGGTCTATGGTTGCATTCACTATAATGGCATGTTTTTAGGTTAACATTCCAGTTTCTGTGATAATTTTTAAAACTGTGACAGTTTCCATTTATTGAAAATAAATTTGCTTTACTGACACACACGTACAGTACAAAGCAACAAGCCATTGCAACCCTTTTTCCTTCTCATACTTTCTAGAAATATTTTCAGTTCCAATAATGTTTAGTCATATTTCCCCAAGCAATGAACAGTTCAGTGAAACTTAAAAGCCTGTGCAATTCATAACTTATTAAATACTGTATAAAGTTATCTTGTATTTCAGCCTATAAGTAATACAATTACACTGTCAGAAAAAAAGAGGTTTTGTCTTTCTGAACTTAATATACTGTCTTTTTTCCTTTTTTCTTTTGAAGTGTGAGGGATCCATTTTCTGGCATATTTAATTACTGCTTATACATAAAAAATTTATAGTTAATCTTGTCCTTAACATCTCCCACTTCATACAGTAGTGAGCAAATCATGTGTCACCATCCACTGACAGGAATGAACAGTAAGTCTAATTTAGCTAATGAGTAGAAAGTGAAACGGAAATTCTTATATTACTTTGTTTCTTGATAATGCCAAGAAATATGGGGGAACGCACAATTCTGGTTTTGTATTAGCCACTTATTTGAGGATGTTGTTTACATTTCCTCTCTGAAGGAGCGGGTTAACTTAGGTATGATGTTCCCATTGCAGCAAAACATGAAACCAGCTGTAGTTATAAAATACAGCTCTCCATTTTCAGTTCCTACATAATGACCCATTTGCTCCATTTTGTGTGCAATAGTGCTGTATATTAGTAGTGTCCAAGGGCAGAGGGTGTAGAGCAGGCATTGACAGGGTAAGAAAAGAAAGACATAGGTACAAAATGGAAAGGGGAAATTGAAGCAACTGTAAAGAAGCTAAGGGCATAAACACCATGAATATGGAACACAGCAGGCTGAAGGGAGCTGGAAAAAGTCAATGAAGTATACAAGCAGGCAGAACTGAAAGTATTTCTTTGAAAGTTATGCACTGATAGAATGATGGTTATGATAATTGTTCTTGGGTTCCATACCTATGGAACTATACATGTGATGTGTTTCTTAAAGGAAAACTTTACCCCCGAAATAACTACTTAAGCAACAGATAGTTTACATCATATTAACGGTAACAGGAAGAAGTGTGTGTGGAAAACACAGAACGTTGTCTATTAATTGGCTCATGTGACCTAACATGTATGGTTTGCTTGCGAGCACCGTGAATCCTAGGATCCGGGGGACCGCTCTTATTCTTTAAAATGGCAATTTTCTATTTAGGATTACCCAATGGCACATATTACTAAAAAAGTATATAAGTGTATATATATATATATATATATATATATATATATATATATATAAACAATAAGCATGTCTTATCATTAATTTCTATGGTTTTAATACGTACTTACATTCTGTATGTTTTCCGGGGTAACTAATGCAAATGGTTTATATTTTTATTCAAAAGGCCAGTTACATCAGAGGAATGCAAATAGCGCACACATCCCATTGTGACACCTAAGGGTTCATTTACAAAAGGCAGGACAATGTGCAACATGTAAATTTCAGGGACAATGCACAATGAAGCATTTTTCCCTAGAATTCCTTCGTCATTGTGACACATACACTGCAAATTCCATTACAACTTGCAGGCAATGCACCAATATGGACACAAAATGACTTTTATTTTGGTAATTAATGCATCAGTTGCAGCAAATGCTATTTCACCTGCATTTGGAATGGAATCATTTAAACTGTATTAGGATCTGCCTTATTTGATGCAAGTCATTAGTGGGTATTGATGCAACCCTCAATGGGAACCCTGGACTTACCACCATATCCAGGCTTGTGGTAGCTCCAGGGTTCCTTGGTGTCCATGCATACACTTGCACTTTCTTCATCAGAGCAGGATGGATATGATCTCTGTAAATAGCTGCATATTGGAAGGAGCATGAACGGAAGAAAGTATATTAAGTTTAAATACTCATCCCTCTTACACTCTTGCCCTAAATACAGAAATACTCCATATGATGAAGTAGAGGAAATGGATTAGGACCAGCAGACCATCCATGAAAATATTTTGGGGCAAATTTACTTACCTCTGATATTGCACCAGCAACGGCTTCGCTGACATCGCAACACTTCGCCTGGCGTAGATTCGCCAGGACAACACTAATTCACGAAGATCTGAAGTTGCGTCCAGGGTTCTGAATGCTTGCGAAGTTGCGCTAGCGATATGATAAGTAGTATTGTATTATCGCAGTACGCTAGCGATGCCTAATTAGCATACGGCGTGAAGTTAAAGTACAATGGACGTATATGTTGCAGTAACTACATTACACTACACAAGGCCAGGGAACTATAAAATAAAATAGAGGTGTTATATTGCCGTAAACATGTGCCCACTGTATAGTTTAGGTGCCATATGTAAGGAAATGTAGAGGGGAAGGAGGGAACCCAAAAAAAAATGTAAGATCTTTTTCAGCCTATCACCCTGTAAAAAGTAAAAGACACCAGCGTTTTTTGGGACTTAAAAAAAATTAGAACATATTTTTGAGGAACTCCTATTTACTCCATTGCACTTCGTCTGGTCTGAGGTGGCGAAGGCAAGTTTTGCGCAAGAGGTAACGTTCAGTAAAATCCACATCTTAGTGAATTTGCGTAGTTAAGTCCAGTCGCCAGTGTGAAAATTTGGCTGACGTTAGAGTGCGAAGTAGCGCTAGAGTCTATCTCCTTCACTAGCGAAGTTACGCCAGTGCCCGTTAGTAAATCGGCGAAGTCACAAAATGATGTCACGCTGGCAAATTTTCACCAGCGTTAGTCACTTCCCCCTTTAGTTCTGAAACATGTTTTGATCAAATAAAATATTTGATCACAACATTATTTTGCACCAGAGCCTGTGGATTGTGTGCTCCATCCTATCCCTCGTTGCCTAAAGCAAATGCTATTTCACCTGCATTTGTGCAGGAATGGAATCATTTAAACTGTATTAGGATCTGCCTTATTAGATGCAAGTCATAAGTGGTTATTGATCCAACAAACATTGCTAACCAAAAGGCTAGAGAAGGAATGAATGCATCTCTTTCTCCAACCCATGCCCCACACTTGCATCCAGGTCATTGGTATACGGTGAGGCATATATGCCACATTCTACTTGCGATTGTACATATTTTATGGTTGTACAATCCATTTGGCAGTAATGTGTCTATAATAAGCAAAAGTATATGCAAAGATAAAATGTGGTGTTTTGTAATATTACTGATATATATATATATATATTACCAAGCAAAACAGGATTGAAATGCAGTCATCTTTTTGCACATTTCAGTGTAATTTCAGTGGAGCATCTTTTCTAGTAGCTATAGTGCACACAGCATAAAATATGTAATAGTCATTAACAACAGTGCATCTAATTAAGCTCTTTAGAGGTGTGTATCTTTCTCTATAAAGTGCTTTGGTTGAGGTTTGCTCTTTTTTTTCTTTTTTCTTATTTTTGCGCTTGTTTTTGTCATTCACACAAAAATCATTATTTGCTACAATATTCTAGCATTACTATTATTTGTGCTTTTAATTCAAGGCCTATTGCCAGGGGCACTGCAGAGAAACTTGCCTCAGGTGCAACAGCTCGCAAGTTTTTTTGTCACTCCTGGTAACTTAAAGAGCCAAAATTCCAATTTTTAAATCAAGATTTTGGCAATTGTGCTCTCTGCACTGGAGATGGGGCAAGGGGGTGGCATTGACTTGGTTTCCTTAGGTTAGCATAGGGGCCTGAAATGCCCCTGCCTATTGCACATTAAAATACTTATTTCCAGTGAAATAAGGCAATGCATCTCTGCATAGATATAAGTATCATAAACTCACTTTATTCTAACAACTAATATTACTAATAGTACTTACTGTTTGTACCAGGTAGAGTTTGATTCAAAAGCAGCCTCTGGATAGAGTGGAGCCAGGGGTTTCAATTTTATGTAGCAAATAAAGCAGCAGCACTCCGGTGTTTTTGAAAAATTTGCAAAACTTTACTCAAATGCCATAGGCTTATGGCATTTGAGTAAAGTTTTGCAAATTTTTCAAAAATACCGGAGTGCTGCTGCTTTATTTGCTACATGTATACGTTGCCCTGGCAGGGGGTACGGCTTGCACCCGGGGCTGCAAGGAGCCTAATCCGCTTTTGAAGCACACTTTATCTACATTTAGGGATTTGAATTTTAGTTATAAACTATCCCATGTCCCGCCCAACTTAAACACACATAGATAAACATAAATCAGGAGCGACACATAACTAATATAGGTAACTGAACATGTATTCCCACACATCTGGTTAATTTGTTATGGGTCAAGCTCAATGAGAGGAAATGGTTAACGCCTGCTGTAAATGGTTTATATGAGTTGTATAATGCTTTAATAAACAATATATGTAATATTCTTTCATGTTTTTTATTGTATTTTTTCTCTAATTGCTGTTGTATATGCCCCACTTTTCCCAAGCCAAACATTACTTCTCCCTACTATCTACAGAGCATCAGTTAATAACATATTTGGCAATGTGATTGCATATAACTAAAAAAGCTTTAATGGTCTTATTATAAATAGGGATGGGTGAATTTGACCCGTTTTGTTTTGCCAAAAATTTGGCACGACGCCATACAAGTCTATGGGCGTCATTTCCGCGGCGAAACAAGGCGAAAAAATTCGCCCATCCCTATCTATAAATCTTGGAATATCCATGGTCTAAATTCCTTATTACATGGGGTGTGTTCTCCCAATACCTCCATATATACAGCACCCACATCATTCTTCTACAGGCGTGGGATCCCTTATTATCCCTTATCCCTATTATGGGAAGGCCACCTGCCATAGAGTCCATTTTAAGCATATAATACTCATTTTTGAAAATAGTTATTTTTCTCTTTAATAATAAAACAGTACCCTGTGCTTGGTCCTAACTAAGCTGTTGTGAATAAAATGTATGGATTTTTATTTAAATTACCTGGATGTTGCTGCCTTTGTACTGTGTTTTTTTTACCGTGTTATTGCTAAGGCTAACATTTGAGTGAATTCACACAATGGTTCTCACAATCTTTAATGGATATGGCTGTTTATAATTCCCCTGTGTGGAGTAGTGCTATTTATTGGTAGAGATGTCGCGAACTGTTCGCCGGCGAACTTGTTCGCGCGAACATCGGGTGTTCGCGCTCGCCGGAAGTTCGCGAACGTCGCGCGACGTTCGCCATTTTGGGTTCGCCATTGTTGGCGCTTTTTTTTTGCCCTCTCACCCCAGACCAGCAGGTACATGGCAGCCAATCAGGAAGCTCTCCCCTGGACCACTCCCCTTCCCTATAAAAACCGAAGCCCTGCAGCGTTTTTTCACTCTGCCTGTGTGTGCTGAAGAGATAGTGTAGGGAGAGAGCTGCTGCCTGTTAGTGATTTCAGGGACAGTTGAAAGTTTGCTGGCTAGTAATCGTTTTGATACTGCTCTGTTATTGGAGGGACAGAAGTCTGCAGGGGTTTGAGGGACATTTTAGCTTAGGTAGCTTTGCTGGCTAGTAATCTACCTTCTACTGCAGTGCTCTGTATGTAGCTGCAGTGGGCAGCTGTCCTGCTTCTGATCTCATCTGCTGACTGCTGCAATAACAGTAGTCCTTGTAAGGACTGCTTTTATTTATTTTTTTGTTGTTTTACTACTACTACTACTACTACTACTATAAGAGCCCAGTGCTATTAGTCTAGCAGTGTTGGGGAGTGGGACTGGTGTGCTAATCTGCTGCTCCTAGTAGTTCAGCAGCACCAACTTTAATTTTTTTTTTTTAATATTCATTTTTTTTTATTTTACTTTTTTTATTTTACTACCGCTGTAGTAGTGTATAAGTTGACCTTTTAGGCATTATTTGCCCTGTAGGCATTATTTGCACACTGTTTTCTTCAACCCGCCATCGAGCTGTGTGACCTTGTTCACATTCTGTCTAAATATCCATAATATTACCGTCTCCAGAAAAAACACCGGAGTCACTTTTTTCAAGCAGCCATAATATATTTTACGTAATCCGTATCCACCGCTGTAGTAGTGTATACGTTGGCCTTGTAGGCATTATTTGCACACTGTTTTCTTCAACCCGCCATCGAGCTGTGTGACCTTGTTCCCATTCTGTCTAAATATCCATAATATTACCGTCTCCAGAAAAAACACCGGAGTCACTTTTTTCAAGCAGCATTCATATATTTTACGTAATCCGTATCCACCGCTGTAGTAGTGTATACGTTGGCCTTGTAGGCATTATTTGCACACTGTTTTCTTCAACCCGCCATCGAGCTGTGTGACCTTGTTCCCATTCTGTCTAAATATCCATAATATTACCGTCTCCAGAAAAAACACCGGAGTCACTTTTTTCAAGCAGCATTCATATATTTTACGTAATCCGTATCCACCGCTGTAGTAGTGTATACGTTGGCCTTGTAGGCATTATTTGCACACTGTTTTCTTCAACCCGCCATCGAGCTGTGTGACCTTGTTCCCATTCTGTCTAAATATCCATAATATTACCGTCTCCAGAAAAAACACCGGAGTCACTTTTTTCAAGCAGCATTCATATATTTTACGTAATCCGTATCCACCGCTGTAGTAGTGTATACGTTGGCCTTGTAGGCATTATTTGCACACTGTTTTCTTCAACCCGCCATCGAGCTGTGTGACCTTGTTCCCATTCTGTCTAAATATCCATAATATTACCGTCTCCAGAAAAAACACCGGAGTCACTTTTTTCAAGCAGCCATAATATATTTTACGTAATCCGTATCCACCGCTGTAGTAGTGTATACGTTGGCCTTGTAGGCATTATTTGCACACTGTTTTCTTCAACCCGCCATCGAGCTGTGTGACCTTGTTCCCATTCTGTCTAAATATCCATAATATTACCGTCTCCAGAAAAAACACCGGAGTCACTTTTTTCAAGCAGCCATAATATATTTTACGTAATCCGTATCCACCGCTGTAGTAGTGTATACGTTGGCCTTGTAGGCATTATTTGCACACTGTTTTCTTCAACCCGCCATCGAGCTGTGTGACCTTGTTCACATTTTGTCTAAATATTGATAATATTATCGTCTCTAGAAAAACCACTTGAGTTACTTTTTTTCAAGCAGCATTCATATATTTTACGTAATCCGTATCCACCGCTGTAGTAGTGTATACGTTGACCTTGTAGGCATTATTTGCACACTGTTTTCTTCAACCCGCCATCGAGCTGTGTGACCTTGTTCACATTTTGTCTAAATATTGATAATATTATCGTCTCTAGAAAAACCACTTGAGTTACTTTTTTTCAAGCAGCATTCATATATTTTACGTAATCCGTATCCACCGCTGTAGTAGTGTATACGTTGACTTTGTAGGCATTATTTGCACAGTGTTTTCTTCAACCCGCCATCTAGCTGTGTGTATTATCGTTTCCAGAAAAACCAACTGAGTTTTTGTTGTTGTTGTTGTTTTTTTAAAAATAATGCCAGGCAAAGGCAGGCCGCCACGCAGAGGCCGTGCTAGGGGCCGTGCTGCTATGCAATCCTGTGGCCCTAGCAAATTGCCCAGTTTTAAAAAGCCAATGACCCTGAACTCCCAAAATGCTGAAGAGGTAGTTGACTGGCTTACACAGCACACCCCATCCTCTACCGTTTCTAACTTTACCACAACATCCTCCTCATCCTCCACTGCTATGGCCACCCCACGTAACACTTCCTCCACCACCGGTGCCCCTTCTTCACTGGGGTCAGAGGAGTTATTTTCCAATGAGTTTCTTGAACTGAGTAATGCGCAACCATTATTGCCAGAAGAAGATGAAGGAGATGAGGACCTTACACCAGATTTAATTCTGGCAGAGAACACGATAGAGATGGACATAATGAGTGATGAGGAGGAGGTCCCCGCTGCTGCTTCCTTCTGTGATGTGTCAGAAGAAATTGATGCATCTGAGGAGAATGATGATGAGGAGATTGATGTTTTGTGGGTGCCTAGTAGAAGAGAGCAAGAGGAGGGTAGTTCAGATGGAGAGACGGAGAGTCAGAGAGGCAGTAGGAGAATAAGACTTAGAAGAAGCAGGGAGGACAGCCCGCAGGGATCAGTAGGGCAACAACATGTATCAGCACCTGTGTTCAGCCGGCCAACGCACCCGCCATTGCCGCCAATACCGCCAACTCCGCCAACTTCTACTGTTACCGCCAGATCGCACACTTCCAAAAAGTCAGCAGTGTGGGATTTTTTTAATGTGTGTGCCTCTGACAAAAGCATTGTAATTTGCAATGAATGCAGTCAGAAACTGAGCCTTGGTAAGCCCAACAGCCACATAGGTACAACTTCTATGCGAAGGCACATGAGCGGCAAGCACAAAGCACTTTGGGAGCAACACCTCAAAGGCAACAGGCAAACTAAAAGCCACACTCCTTCTGGTCCAGCATCTTACTGCTCTACCTCTGCTCTCCTTGACCCGTCTGAACCACCCTCCACTCCGCCTTCCACCTTGACCACCTGTTCCCATTCCCAGTCATCTGCCACCAGCCAAGTTTCTGTGAAGGCCATGTTTGAGCGTAAGAAGCCAATGTCTGACTGTCACCCCCTTGCCCGGCGTCTGACAGCTGGCTTGTCTGCACTCTTAGCCCGCCAGCTTTTACCATACCAGCTGGTGGACTCTGAGGCCTTCCGCAAATTTGTAGCAATTGGGACACCGCAGTGGAAGGTACCCAGCCGCAATTTTTTTCTAAAAAGGGAATACCACACCTGTACCAACATGTGCAGAGCCAAGTTACCGCATCTCTGTCACTTAGTGTTGGGCCAAAGGTCCATATGACTACTGACGCATGGTCCTCCAAGCATGGTCAGGGCAGGTATGTCACCTACACTGCCCACTGGGTGAACTTGGTAATGGCTGGGAAGCAGGGAATGGGTAGCTCAACAACAACAGTGGAGTTGGTGTCACCGCCACGGATTGCACGCGGTTCTGCCACCACCTCTACTCCTCCATCGCTCTCTACCTCGTCTTCTTCTTCTTCTTACTCTGCTGCTGGGTCCTCCTTCTCCTCCTCCACACCTGTGCACCCCCAGCTCCCCCTAGGCTATTCAACGTGCCAGGTACGCCGTTGTCACGCTGTCTTGGGGATGACGTGCCTGGAAAGCAAAAACCATACCGGATCTGTACTCCTGTCATCTCTGCAGTCACAGGCCGATCGGTGGCTGACCCCACACCAACTGCAGATCGGAAAAGTGGTGTGTGACAATGGAAGCAATCTGTTGGCAGCGTTGAGACTAGGCAATTTAACACATGTGCCCTGCATGGCACATGTGTTAAATTTAATAGTCCAACGTTTTGTCTCCAAGTACCCAGGATTCCAGGACGTTCTCACCCAGTCCAGAAAGGTGTCGGCCCATTTCAGACGTTCCTACACAGCCATGGCACGCCTTGCTGACATTCAGCAGCGCTACAACATGCCAGTCAGGCGTTTGATTTCTGACAGCCAGACTCGCTGGAATTCAACGCTCCTTATGTTGGAACGTCTGCTGCAACAACAAAGGGCCGTCAACGAGTACCTTTTTGAACTGGGTGGTAGGACTGGATCTGCACAGCTGGGGATTTTTTTCCCCCGTTACTGGGTGCTTATGCGCGATGCCTGCAGGCTCATGCGACCTTTTGAAGAGGTGACAAATATGGTCAGTCGCACCGAAGGCACCATCAGCGACCTAATACCCTTCGCTTTCTTCCTGGAGCGTGCCGTGCGACGAGTGACAGATGAGGCTGTAGACCAGCGTGACGAGGAGCTGGAAGCGCACGATTTCTGGTCGGAATCACCAGAACGAACCCAGGCACCTGCTGCAACGCAGGGAGAGGTGCCAGAAGTGGAGTCAGAGGAGGAAGGTGGCTTTGTGGAGGAGGAGGAGGAGGACCAACAGGAGCAGGCTTCCCAGGGGGCTAGTGGTGACCTTTTGGGGACCCCTGGTCTTGTACGTGGCTGGGGGGAGGAGACCGTGGATGATGCAGTCCTTGATAATGAGGAAGCGGAGATGGATAGCTCTGCATCCAACCTTGTGAGAATGGGGTCTTTCATGCTGTCATGCCTGTTGAAGGACCCCCGTATCAAGAGGCTTAAGGAGAAGGACCTGTACTGGGTCGCAACGCTACTAGACCCTCGGTACAAGCATAAAGTGTCAGAAATGTTACCAACATACCACAAGTCCGAAAAGATGCGGCATTTACAAACCAGCCTGCAAAACATGTTGTACAATGCTTTTAAGGGTGATGTCACTTCAGGAACTCATCAACATTCCAGGGGCAGAGGTGCCAGTAATCCTGCCACGAGCACACCTGCAAGGACAAAGCCCTTTGGCCAGTCTGTAACGTCAGACATGCAAATGTTTTTCTGTCCAAGGCAGCGCCACAACCCTTCTGGATCCACCCTCAAAGAACGCCTCAACCGGCAGGTAGCGGACTACCTGGCATTAACTGCAGATATCGACACTCTGAGGAGCGATGAACCCCTGGACTACTGGGTGCGCAGGCTTGATCTGTGGCCAGAGCTGTCACAATTTGCCATGAACCTCTTGTCTTGCCCAGCCTCAAGTGTGCTCTCAGAAAGGACCTTCAGTGCAGCAGGAGGGATTGTAACTGAGAAGAGAACTCGCCTAGGTCACAAAAGTGTCGATTACCTGACCTTTATTAAAATGAATGAGGGGTGGATCTCGGAGGGTTACTGCACGCCGGAAGACTTGTTCTGACTTCTATGCAGCTGTCCTTCTCTTCAAGCCTCATGACTCCACACACAGCTGTCCTTTAGCGTCCTCCTCCTCCCTCCGCCACCGTTACAAACTAGGGTGCAAACCCTACTGGTTTAATTTTTTCTGGCCTCTGTGCTTCAGTGGCTGCGACCAAAAAAATGCCTATTTTCTGCATTTATATGACATAATTTTTCTGGCCTCTGTGCTTCAGTGGCTGCAACCAAAAAAATTTATATTTTCAGCATTTATATGGCATAATTTTTCTGTCAACTGTGCTTCAGTGGCTGCGACCAAACAAATGCATATTTTCAGCATTTATATGGCATAATTTTTCTGGCCTCTGTGCTTCAGTGGCTGCAACCAAAAAAATTACTATTTTCAGCATTTATATGGCATAATTTTTCTGGCAACTGTGCTTCAGTGGCTGCGACCAAAAAAATGCATATTTTCTGCATTTATATGGCATAATTTTTCTGGCCTCTGTGCTTCAGTGGCTGCAACCAAAAAAATTTATATTTTCAGCATTTATATGGCATAATTTTTCTGTCAACTGTGCTTCAGTGGCTGCGACCAAAAAAATGCATATTTTCTGCATTTATATGGCATAATTTTTCTGGCCTCTGTGCTTCAGTGGCTGCAACCAAAAAAATTTATATTTTCAGCATTTATATGGCATAATTTTTCTGGCAACTGTGCTTCAGTGGCTGCGACCAAAAAAATTACTATTTTCAGCATTTATATGGCATATTTTTTCTGGCCTCTGTGCTTCAGTGGCTGTGGCCAAAAAAACTGGGCAAACAATGCCTACAAGGTCAACGACGTTGACCTTGTAGGCATTGTTTGCCCAGTTTTTTTGGCCACAGCCACTGAAGCACAGAGGCCAGAAAAAATATGCCATATAAATGCTGAAAATAGTGATTTTTTGCCATACGTTGACTCAACGTATATGGCAAAAAATGACTATTTTCAGCATTTATGTGGCATATTTTTTCTGGCAACTGTGCTTCAGTGGCTGCAACCAAAAAAACTGGGCAAACAATGTCTACAAGGTCAACGTATGGCGAAAAATTACTATTTTCAGCATTTATATGGCATATTTTTTCTGGCAACTGTGCTTCAGTGGCTGCGTCCAAAAAAACTGGGCAAACAATGTCTACAAGGTCAACGTATGGCGAAAAATGACTATTTTCAGCATTTATATGGCATATTTTTTCTGGCAACTGTGCTTCAGTGGCTGCGTCCAAAAAAACTGGGCAAACAATGCCTACAAGGTCAACGTATGGCAGTTGTTTAAAGAGAACAGTAGATTACTAGCCAGCAAAGCTACCTAAGCTAAAATGTCCCTCAAATCCCTGCAGACTTCTGTCCCTCCAATACAGAGCAGTATCAAGCAGATTACTAGCCAGCAAACTTACTATCATCTGTCCCTGAAATCACTAACAGCTCTCCCCCTACACTATCTCTTCCAAGCACACACAGGCAGATTTTTCAGATACATTTTTGCCCTTGATCCCCCTCTGGCATGCCACTGTCCAGGTCGTTGCACCCTTTAAACAACTTTAAAATCATTTTTCTGGCCAGAAATGTCTTTTCTAGATGTTAAAGTTCGCCTTCCCATTGAAGTCTATGGGGTTCGCGAACCGTTCGCGAACCGCTCGCATTTTTGCGCAAGTTCGCGAATATGTTCGCGAACTTTTTTTCCGACGTTCGCTACATCCCTATTTATTGGCAGGATTTAAGACAGATCTGAGTGTTGACTTAAGATTGGACTATTCTCCCTCTCATTTATTTCAAATAATAAGGTTTCCTCTAATTGCCTTTTAAATGTTACAGTTTGTATGTGCAAAAAAGATTTTCTTCTAGGTGACTGGGACAGAACACCAACCCTGTGGGCCAAATATAAAATAAGTACCCTTTATTGTAAAATGCCACTTGTTGTTCACCACCAAGCCCCTGTTAATGTCCTCTCTTTCCAAATTGGTCACACTAGCAGACCAGATTCAATCCGTGAAAAATAATAAAGTAGGGTGGAGCACTCAAGCCACAGGCTCTGCTGCAGGAAAGTTTTATTCTATCATGTACCCTATTTTATGTACCCTTTATTGGTTATGTAAAGATGCAGGGCATGTACACAATTCACACAACAATATAAGCTACCAAAAACTGTGTGCATCAGGTATGTCCTAAGTGCACAATGCAAAGGACTTCAACTGGATAACATGTGCTCAGACTTGAATGTCACCTTTTGATGAATAATGTATTAAAAAGTATGCATTTTCACACACAAATACACTATGGGGCATATTTATCAAGAGTTGAATTTTGAATTCAAAAAACGTCGAAATCAGAATTCAAAAAGACCAATCGAAATTAAGTCGCAGATTCAGGCCCGAATTCGAAACATACGAATCGAAAGAATAGCGCATTCGATCGAATTCGATTCAGCGTTTTTCCCAAAAAAACCTTAAATTTTTCAAAGTCCACCAATTGATTCCAAATAGGTTCTAGGAGGTCCCCTATAGGCTAAAACAGCAATTAGGCAGGTTTTAGATGGCGAATGGTCGAAGTCAAATTTTTAAATAGACAGTACATGATAAATTTCGATATTCAACTTTTTTTCAAATTCATATCAAATTTGGACTATTCCCAGGTACACAAAAAATAGCTCAAAATTTGAATTTGTTTCATTCGACAATTCACCTCGATCTTTCATAAATCTGCCCCTCAGTGTGCTGTGCCTGTGAGTATATTAAACATGGGACAGAATGCTGCAGAATGGCCTTTCTCTACTGATAGAGAAATTGGTGACTGTGTCACTAGCCTTTAAATTTTAAATTTCTTAACCAGAGTCCTGTTCACTACATCAAGTAGCAGTCGCAATTTTGATTTACAGGACACCTATTATCCAGAAAAAACGGGAGCTGGTATTTTCCATAATTTGAATCTATACAATCTTAGGCCTTCTAAAGAATCATTAAAGCATTAAATAAACTCAATAGACTTGTTTTGCCTCCAATAGGAATTAATGATATCTTAGTTAGGATCAAGTAAAATAAAAAGTTGATTTGAGTTGCCATAGGTTACTATCCAGGTGAAAATGTACTCAATATATCTATGATTAAATGTGTTAATCCTCTAAGGTTATATAAAATACAGCTTGATAAAAAGTCAATTACTGCCCTGGGAAGTATGAATCATTGTAAGGAGACCTTTTCAATTACATCAGTAGTTTACTTAATGTTTCCCAAAGTCCAGTTTTATAACATGAAATGCAAATTCTTGTCTATATTCTTTAAAGAGGCAATACAACATATATACCACATGGAATAGTAAATGAAACATGCTAAATAATGTAAATATGAATGGGCAAGTGTCATGTATTTGGTATACAGGCTATGAATTCACCTTGTGTGTTAACAAATATATAAACACAAATTTGGCAGAAAATGGAATCTACAGATGTATCAATCAGTGATGTAAGCCAGAGAACAAGTGCAACATTTAAGATCTTTCAAGTTTGCCATAAATGTAATCACTTACAATGGGAACCCACAATATAGTTGTCAATTTTTGTTATATAGTTACATAGTAACGTTGGGCTGGAAAAAGAACATCAAGTTCAACTCCTCCAAACAAACCACAGTTCACCTATATGTTCTATGAGACATCTGTACGTGGAAAGATCACAGGCACACAGGAGTTTGTTCAGCAGGGCAAGCCCTTGCAATTTTAATAATGCACTGCATTATTAAAATTGCAAGGGCTTGCCCTGCTGAACAAACTCCTGTGTGCCTGTGATCTTTCCACGTACCTTGACTGGGTGGTTGCCAATTCCCCTACTACCGAGCATCAGGAAGCTCTGCTCAGGTTTTGTGAGGTGTGCGGTTTCTCTAAATTGGCTTGGAACTATGAGACATCTGATAAGATTTAGATAAAAGTTAGGAAATCACATTAAAGGGGTTGTTCACATATGTGTTAACTTTTAGGATGATGCAGAAAATTATATTCTGAGACAATTTGCAACTGGTTTTATTTCTTTAGTATTTGTGGCTTTTGAGTTATTTCGTTTTTTTTTAGTCAGCAGCTCTCCTGTTTCAGCAATCTGGATGCTAGGGTCCAAATTACCCTAGTAACCATGCATTGATTTGAATAAGAGACTGGACATTGAATAGGAGAGGGGCCTGAATAGAAAGATGAGTAATAAGAAGTAGCAATAACAATACATTTGTGGCCTTAAAGAGCATTTGTTTTTAGATGGGATTAATGCCCCCCCTATTTGAAAGCTGGAAGGAGTCATATGAACTAAATATAAAAAAAGAAGTAATGAAATTGGCAATTCTATAACATACTAAGGGGCCCATTCATTAAGTTCAAGTGAAGGAATAGAGGAAAAATAGTTCGAATTTCAAATGTTTTTTTTTGGCTACTTCGACCATCGAATTGGCTACTTCGACCTTCAACTACGACTTTCGACTTCTAATCGAACGATTCGAACTAAAAATCTTTAGAATATTCGACCATTCGATAATCGAAGTACTGTCTCTTTAAAAATTTCTTCGACCCCCTAGTTCGCCACCTAAAACCTACCGAGGTCAATGTTAGCCTATGGGGAAGGTCCCCATAGGCTTGCTAACAATTTTCTGATGGAAGGATAATCCTTCGATTGATGGATTAAAATCCTTCGAATCATTCGATTCGAAGGATTTAATCGTTCGATCGAACAATTATTCCTTCGATCGTTCGATCTAACGAATTGCGCAAAATTTTCAAAGTCGATCGATATTCGAAGTCGAAGGATTTTAATTCGGCAGTCATATTTGTAACATCACAGAAACGAAACTGCTAATTAGAATATCACTACCAGCATCACAAAAAAATGTTTTAAAAAGTGCATAGCACATATAAGCATAATGATTTGTAAATAATCTCTCCATTTAAACAATATAACACTATTACTGCTAAAATAACCTTATAATGTAACACTGTTTCAACATGCTATTATAACTGTCACATATCACTTCATTGTTAAAGGAAGGTCCCCATAGGCTTGCTAACAATTTTCTGATCGCAGGATAATCCTTCGATCGATGGATTAAAATCCTTCGAATCGTTCGATTTGAAGGATTTAATCGTTCGAACGATTATTCCTTAGATCGTTCGATCTTACGAATTGCGCAAAATCCTTATATTCAAAGTCGATCGATATTAGAAGTCGAAGGGTTTTAATTCGACAGCGTTCTTGACAACTTTAATGCATTTCCGGCATACAGGATATGATGTCACTGACATAAAATTAAGGAAGATGTAGCTACGTTTTATCAGATTGCCTGGTCTGAGGTAGTGGAGTAATCTCTGGTGAAAGAGGTAACGTTCAGTAAAATTCACACTTTACTGAATTTGCGGAGTAACGACCGTTCGCCAGAGTGAAAAGTCGCCTGGCAATAGAGTGTGAACAAACGCTAGCGACGGTCTCATTCGCTAGAGAATTTTCCTCTATGCCTGTTAGTGAATTGGTGATGTCCCTGTGAATGGGATTTCTGGCGAATTGACTACTTCTCCCTTTATTGAATCTGCCCCTTTGTTGGAATCTACCATATACCCACAGAACTTAAACCCTCACCCCAATGTTTACACTCAGCAAATGTATTGTAGCATTGAACAGTCCATGTAGTACAAGGAACTCACCATCTTATATGAGGGATTAACAAAATATTTCTTCAGGAATCTTATAGCTTCTTCTAAAATATCAAATATAACAAATTCAAAATACCTTCACTTCTAATTAATAGCAAAGTTACAATACAATTACTGCATCTAGTTTAGTGTTTCAAATAAAACAAAACATAATTAAGAGGGAAGTATATTTTGTTAATTTGTTGCTTTAAAAAAAGAAGGTTTAGCAAACAATCATCAAATTAAATCCGTTAAATTACAAATAATGAATCACATAGCATTTTTTTTATTATTCTGCGCATGAGAGCATTTTCCTCCTGCAGTCAACACTTCAGTTAACTTGTTTTCTGAAATAACTAAGCACAAACATAACCATAGCAACAGACGGTGGAAAAAAACTGTTTGCTGATTATACTTCACCAGATGAACTAAATCCTTGCAGATACAGCACTGAGATATGAAAAAAAAAACAATATGCCCAAGAAATTTTACCAATAGAAACTAAGGAAAGAAATGTTTTTTTTTTTACAAGTTTATGTGGTCCAAGACATTCAGCAACAGACTTTTCCTTGTTAATTGGAAACTGAGACTAAACAGAATTAAAAATATATATAAAATATATTTGCCATATCAGGGAGAAATCACTGTAGTTTAAAAAGTATCTATTTATAGCAAAACTTTCGCAATTCATGAATTACTATGCTAGTATTCTGTTTTGCCTTTCATGTGACAACACATGCTCCAAGAATTTCAGTATTTTGCAGTGAGCATATCCAGCTAACTTAGAAAATGGGTAGCACAATTGGTTGGGCTGCAATATAACTGATATGATAATACAGCTTGAGATGCTATATTTTATATTCTAGACTGACTTAAGCAGACCAAAGATTCAGTAGCCCAGTAAAAGTAATAATAAATGCCTTGAGGAGGGGGCACAGCAGCTCTTCTTGTGAGCCTGGGGAGTGCCTAATTTGGACATGCACCATGTCGTCAGTATATATGAATGCATAGCAACATGTGATGTGCAACCCTGTTTCATCAGTATACAAAGATTTACTATGTATATATACATTATAAAAATGTATACAAGTTGCTAGATTATTCCTTTAGATACCAAATATTTGGCACTTTTTTTCTGCAAGGAGAAGAATGATAAGTTGTGCAGCTGCAGTGTAACATCATTCTTGCCACCATGGAAACTGCAGAACAACTTGATGCTCATTTTAAGATGCTGAATATTTAATGACTAGCGATTTAAACAAATTACTTAACTTCTTGCTGGGCCAGACACTCAGGATGGTGATATACAGCTTATGTTTTTGCTTAGATGTTAAAATATTTATCTTTCTCATATCAATAATGTGCAAGCCTGTGTTTTTACATACAGTTCTAGATACAATGGTATATTCCCTGTATAGTTGTTCATGTCACGTGTACAAAAATGCCATTAATGTCTTCTTCCTGCATTTTTATAACATAGAAAAAAACATGTTTTTTTATTACAGAAACAGTGTTTTTTTCTATGCATTTGTCTTTGCAATAATTAATTGTAATAATATGTAATTAATAAAAGCTGTTTTTAGTAAAAACACCACTAAAATCACATTTTTCATATTTTCCAATATTCCAGTCCATCTGGAATTTTTTTCATATTGCAAAGATGTACTTTTCCCCTATTATAAATGAATATATGACAATATATAGATTGAACATATCCTACTGGAGCATGTCCTTTGTTTTGCCTGTTTGTGGGAACTACAGCAGCTACAAATGGAACTATTTATACAGATGACACGGCGAAACAGGGCCGGAACTAGGGGTAGGCAGAGTAGGCACGTGCCTAGGGCGCAAAGCTGGGAGGGCGCCAGGCACGTACCTCCTCTGTCGCCTACCCCCAGTCCGGTTCCCTTCTCTGGCCGACTCTACGTACTGTTTGTGCTTTATGCGCTTCTGCGCATGTGCAAATTCGCACATGCGCGCACACTAAATAGGCGCTGCGACTGCTGGGCCTGCCTAGGGCGCCTGCCCAGCATGCCCCGGCTCTGCGGCGAAACTTTAACAGTATATAGTATAAAGGATAAAAATACAACAATCAATTATTTCCAATAAATCATGGCAATCACTAATGCCATAAGGCAAGCAATTGAAAGCAAAGTAGTGTGAAAAAGTACAGTTTTAAGTTTGATATGAAAATGAATTTTCCAAAAACAGGGTGAGATGCATGCGTTATGCACGGAATATGTAAAAGAAAGTTTTTAAATGTAATTAAACAAATACCAAGTTTTTGTTCACGGTTTTATCTCACCAAAATTATTAAATAATAATAATTAAAAAGTATTATTATTATATCATTATCAAAGCTTAATGGATTGGATGCTCCTGATTTGACCCGTCACATTGGTTGCCAAATCAAGCAAAGATACGCTGTTTTGATTTGTATTTTCAGGTTTTGTAGGGTGAATTCATAAGTGCAGTAAAGTAGGTTTACTTGGCTAAGCAGAGGATGGTATCTTTTATAAGAGAAGTACAGCTCTATAACTGCAAGAGTTTGATTCTAAAAATGATTTGCCTTAGTGTTCTGGTTGGAGCTTTATGCAAAGGTGGGAGTTGTGTGTTGTGACCTGGTATAAACTAGCTCATTAAAATGGTTCTCCATGCAAAATCTATTTTTTACATAGTTCTAAGCAACTTTCCAATACACATTAAAATTCATTTTTCAAAAATTCAATTGTGTATTGTTAAAGTTACTTGTACATGTCATTTCTATTAAAAGCAAACTGTCTGGCTGTTTACATTATCTGCCCTTGTTGCTCTTAAAATAATGTTGCAAGCCAGCTGGTTAAAATCTTACTGCTGTTATATTGTTTGAAAATAAGACCCACCCAACTGCAATTACATATAAAAATAACTTTTTTTATTACAGTTATGGAACCTGTTATCCAAAATGTTTGGAACCTTGGGTTTTCCGGATAAGAAATCTTTCCGTAATTTAGATCTCCATACCTTTAAATCTGCTGAAAAATAATATAAACATGAAATAAACCTAACTGGATTGTTTTGCTTGCAGTAAGAATGAGTTATATCTGAGCTAGGTTAGGTACTGTTTTATTATTACATTGAAAAAGGAAATCCTTTTTAAACATTTGAGTTATTTGATTATAATGGAGTCTATGAGGGATAGCCTTCCCGTAATTCAGAGTCTTCCCGTAATTCTGGTTAATGGGTTTCTGTATAATGGATCCCATAGCTGAACATGGCTTCTTATATGAAAAAACTTACTTAATAACGTCACCAGTGCTCTATAATCCCCTCCAACAGCAGTCATGTCCAAGCAGCACTATCATGCTGAGAAAAAAATGCAGAGTTGTGGATTCTGAATCTCCCTTGAAGCCCGTGGTTTCAGATAAGACCAAGACCCGTGATTCTGCACAGTAGTGTCTCCCAGGGAATCAAAGCGGATTAATGGGGTTGTTCGCCTTTAAATTAACTTTTAGTATGATGTAGAGAGTGATCTGAGACAATTTGCAATTGGTTTTCATTTGTTATTATTTGTGGTTTTTGTGTTATTTAGCTTTTTAATCAGTAGCTCTCACGTTTACAGTTTCAACAATCTGGTTAATAGGGTGCAAATTACCTTAGCAGCCATGCATTGATTTGAATAAGAGACTGGAAAATGAATAGGAGAGGCCTGAATAGAAAGATGAGTAATAAAAAGTAGCAATAACAATAAATGTGTAGCCTTATAGAACATTTATTTATTTGTATGGGGTCAGTGACCCCCATTTGAAAGCTGTTAAGAGTCAAAAGAAATAATTCATAATTTTTTATTTTTTTTTAAAAAAGACCAATTGAGAAGTTGCTTAGAATTAGCCATTCTATAACATACTAAAAGTTAGCTTAAAGGTTATCCACCCCTTTAAATGGAATAGTAGAACAAATAAGTAACCACCCTAGTGTCTGCCAGCAGCCAATAGCAACCTTCGTGTCTGGTTACCATGGCAATGAGCCCATTCAAATTACACATTACAGTGCAGGAGAGAGGATGGGTTATGATGGCACATGCACAAAAACAGCAAACATGCCATATTGAGGATGTCGGCAAATAAATCATGGCAGAAGCGAAAGGAAAAGAATAGACATTGACAAATCAGCATTCTGTAAGTGAAGGAGGTGATTTTCAGGAATCAAATGAAACAAACTATTATGTGCAGTAAAGGGGTCTATAACTGATGGGCAAAATGATTAATACAGCATTCCTTGTCCTTTAAATTTTATTAAATGTATCCTGGAAAGTTGCTACACATTTCTTGTGCAGGGATGTGAAAATCTTAGACACCCTTACACTTTACAGACAGGCACATCCCTAGTAATATGGACACCTTAGTGGGTCCTTATGGGGACCTTGTGCTTATGTAACCCCTGCAGTTCACACAGTGTACACCAGATGGCACTGTGCCAGAGTATAAAAGGTTTAGGAACCATGTGCTCTGGGTCCATTGCTTTAGCCCAACCTAGCAGGCTGGAAGGGAATGGGTAGTGCTGACCCTAGACGCCTTGGCCCTAGTAATTAGACAGCTATACTCGTTTATAGATCGCTCTAGGAGTGATAGAGAGGTTATTTAGTTGAGCAGCTCAAGGATCCACCGAGGAGATTAGAGGGATTAAGATCCCAGGGTATTACTGACCAGGAGTAAGGAACCAAGTGTTGAGATAGGGATGGTAGGATTTCCCCTAGTCTGCCACTGGAAGATGTCCTGAAAACTGGGCAATAACCATCACATGCTGTCAACTTACTCTCTGCTGTATATTCCCTAGCCTGTGGGGATTCAGCCTATACGTGCTGTGAGTATATGCTTCCTTTATGCTGCTGTGTATGTTCTATGCTCCATTGTGGATCAATGTGCTGAATGATCTATGTGCTATTGTTCAATAAACACAGTTATATGTTCAACCGTTATCGCACCTAGTTACAGTTACACTACACCCTTGCCTCCACCGCATTGCGAGGGCTTACCCCTGAGAAAGAGAGCTCATCTGTGGTCTCAGCCCACAAAGGAACGTAGCTAAAACTGTCCTTGCACAAGTCAGTTTACTATAGCGCTACACTTGCATTATAGAAAAAACAGTTTTTAGGCTGCTTGTTCTAATTAATAATTAAATTAGTACATGAGATGTACAACTGTTAGAGTAAAAGGAGTCAAAAGAAGGGAAGAAACTTGACGAAATCTAGGAGCACAGTACCATTAGTGATCGTCAATTTCTTCTGCTGTTAGGGATTCATGCAAAATTTTGCCTACAGCAATATTTTTGTCAAATTTCCCCCTAAAAAATTTTTTTCAAAAATTGCAAATCCCCCGTCCCCCACAATATTAATGTCATAAAGTTCTGACACTCAAACAGCATCATCTAGTATAATGGTGCCTGGCTTGCAGTCTTGAATGCTTAAGTCCAGGATTTACTTCGCTCATATGCAAAAGCAAAAAAGCAGACTTTAGGTTTGATTTTTATGTACTTTATTTTGGGACAGGAAGTGCTGGTTCAGGGGGGGATCAAGGGATATGACAGCTATAGAATAACTTTACATGAGAAGAGAAGGAATCCTACCACAGTTTCTACTCCAACAACTGGTAACAGTCTCTCTATAAGTCAGGTTTTATAGTTATAGCAAACAGACTTGATAAATACCACAGGGTAAAAGAAAAAGGAACAGAGACTTTGGGAAAGAGGGGAATAGGAAAAATCATTTGTTGTGTTTCTTTTTTGTTGGAGGTGATGAGAAAAGGACCTTGCACACTTGGTTAGGTAAGGGCCTGTTCCTAGGTGGCAATATTACAACGCAGGAGGGAGAAGAAAGCTATATCATAGTGGGATTTGAAGGTGCTCAATTTCTTCGAAGAGTAAAGACTTGCTGGAGAAATTTAAAAAATCACTTTTAAAACGAGTAGAGAATTAAGCTAAGGAAAGTAGAGATTCATCCTCTCTACTTCCCTCAACTTAATTCTCTACTTGCTACATTATTGTTTACTGTTGGTAGGATGCGGCAGAGATTGCTTTAGGAAGGATGAAAGTCAAAAGAGGAGAAGGAAGAATAAATATGCTTATGAAAATAATAGGTAGGTATGCAAATGTAAATAGATGTAACAGGTTGCTTTCATTGTTTTGCAGCTTGTTTTGTGTAGACGGAAGGTAGTCCTGTGACTGTCCAAATGTAACATTTGTGAAATATTAGCACTTACAAATACATACAAATATATATTAAACCCTTACAAGCTGAATAGGTTGTCTGTAAACTGATTGTAGAGAAATGCCACCTCCAGTAAAAATGCTCAGTTCTCCTCTACTGCCTAAGATAAACTACACAAGGGTACACATTCATTAGGTTGTCCATTTACTGTGCCATATATTGCCTATACCCTATTTCATATAAGCTAAAAGGATTTCTTTAATTAAAGCAGGTTCAGTGTAGTTTCAGCTTGCAAATGAAATGCTGTTGGAACAGAAATATAGTAAGATAGAAACATAGATTTTGACATCATAAAATAAACAGGTAGTCTATCCAAGCTGCCCGTTAAATGGTTAGTTCTATTTCTGCCATATATATAATTTTATACAGACAAGCAAGTGCTCTAATCATGATATGTATGTTTAATATTCTGACTACAGGAGACAGTTTTATTGAACAGGCTGCTAATATACTAAATAAAATGATGTATCCTTGTACATTTTATTTTTAAATCCAGGTTTAGTAACTTGGTCCATGATTTGCATTCACAGTGATTAAAATCATTATGTCAAACTGAAATAAACAATACTTAATAACTGCTATGGAAAACAAAGAAATCATCAAACTTAACTTCTGAGTAAATATACAACAATATACTTATGTACACAAGGTAAGGGCGAGTTATGGTCAAGGTAAGGGCAAGGTGCTTGATGGAGAACTCCAGCCTTAAGCAACTACCTTGGTAGCTTAGAAGGTTAGCAGGCCAGACATGGAACCGACCCCAAGCAAATGCAAATTTGGGTCAAAAGGGCCAACCCCTGTAAGAAGAAAGCCAGTCACATACAGTTTTATTCAGCAAGAGCAACTTGCCAACCATCATTTTTTTCAACAAGACTCCCACATTCCATCACAGGCAGGCCACCTCTGCCCCCACCTTGATTCTTCCATTAGCTGAGGCCTCCCTCAACAGGCAGCGCGTTCTATTGATCCATGCAGCGCTCGTATCATCAGACAGCAACTTTCACTGATCCATGCGGTGCTTTTTCCCCAGGCAGCAGGGTAGTGGGTGTTTGCAATAAGATGAACCCCCACCCCAAGTTGGTGTAAGGTACGGGCAAGTTATGGTCAAGGTACAGGCAAAGTGCTAGATGGGGAACCATAGACCAGAAGCGAATGCTTGGGTAGTTTAGAAGGGTAGGAGGCCAGATGAGGGAAGCCACCCAAAGCAGATACCTGGGTGGATTAAAAGGGGCACTCCCCTGTAAAAAGATAACCAGCCAAACACAATTTCATTCAGCAAGATCCCCAGCCAACCACTTTTTTTTCAGCAAGACCCCCTCAGTCCATCACAGGCAGGCCACCTCCAGCCCTACCTTGCCAGAATTCCATCGTCTGCTTAACAGAGTCAATACGAACCAGAGGTAATGCGCCCTCGAATGGATGAGTGGTTAGAGTGCATGCCCCCGGTCCAAAAGGTTGTGAGCTCAATTCCCACTTCTGCTAAGTGCCAAAGCAACTCCAGTTGATTGTGGTTCAATCAACTCTGAAGAGAAATTGAAGGGCAAGTGCCTGAAGACCATCACCAGCCTTCCATTTGGCTGCCCCTTTTTCTTACAGGGGTTGCACTTGTAAGCTTCCCAGGTCTTCTACTTCAGGCCATGGGTTCCCCATCTAGCCCTTTTCTTGCCCTTACCTTGCCTTTGCATCAACTTGGGTCTTTTTGCCCCATACAAAACACTTTTTGGGGTTTGCCTAGCATCAGCCTGAAGTTGACCATGGCAAATTGCTTAATGAGAACAGTGTTCTGTACCAAGCTTTAAAAAAAAGGATTTGAGAAGCTGATTAGCAAAGGTTGGTTACTCATTAATGTAGCCTGAGGAAAATGCAGCTTTTGCGCTTTACCAAGCCCTAAGTATCTGTCACTCGTTAATGTAGCCTGAGGAGAATGCAACCAATGCCTTTGTGTTCAACAGACATGTAACAGGCCTGGAGCTAGGCGCAGGAAACAGGTGATTTGCAACATGCTCCAAATAGCAGATAGGTCATCTTGGGGCATGGGGGGAGCGATTCTGCCTAATTGAAAGTAGAGGTCACTCTTGAATGCAGCATGCAGAACATGGCACAGATGAACTGGCAAGGTTGGGGTGAAGCTAGCCTGCCTGTGATGGAAGGAGGGGCCTTGCTGAAAAACAACATAGCTGTTGGCAGCATCATTTGCTGAAGGGCTGTCTTGACAAAACTCCATTTGGCTGCCCTTTTTCTTACAGGAGTTGCCTGTAAAAAAAAAACCTGCTGCCCTTTTTGGAGTGTGCCTCGCATAAGGCGCAGTTGACCTTGGCAAATTAACAAAAACAGAGTTTTGTTTACAGAACCCTAAATATTGGTTACTCATTTTTAATGCAGTCTGAAGAAAAGGCAACTTCCGCTGAAAAGTACCCCCTGGGGTTCTAACCCTGGTCCCTTTGGGGGACAAAACCAAGTGATTTTCTGTATGCGACATAGAACATCCACGTGTGGTAGTTGGTTTTGCAGACTCCAAAGTGGCAATCGCCTTTGACTGCAGCCTGAAGAAAATGCAATTGCAGAGCCTGCATAGAAGAGAGGGTTCTATACAGGCATAAACAACCCAGAAAGGTCTGCAAAATCACCCACCCGGGATTTAAACACAGGACTCCACAGGCAGACGACTGGTGCTTTAGCTGCCGCACCACAGAGCCTAATCCTGCTTGGAGCTGTTCCAGATGACCGTAATAAGCAATTGTCCCCTTGTGGCTCTGCATTGACTGGCCGTACTGAAAGTACATCTTCTGGCTAATAGAGTCAATACGAACTCGAGATACCTCGCTAAAGGAGCCTCCTGTTCCTTGCATCAGCTCGCAGTTGACCTTGGTAATGGATCAGTGAAAGTTGCTGCCTAAAGAAATGAGCGCCACATGGATTGATAGAACATGCTGCCTGTAGAAAGAATGACTGAGGGAGGGCTCAGCTAATGGAATAGTTAAGGTGGAGGTGGATGCAGAGACAGCCTGCCTGTGATGGAATGAGGGAGTCTTATGTGGTTGTTGAATAAAACTTTGAATAAAAATTTGACTGGCTTTCTTCTTACAGGGGTTGCTCCTTTTAACCCAACTTTGCATCTGCTTGGGGTCGGTTCCCCATCTGGCTTCCTACCTTTCTAAGCTACCCAGGTAGTTGCTTCAAGCTGGGATTCTCTGTCTAGCACCTTGCCTATACCTTGACCATACCTCGCCCTTACCTTTCGCATACTTTGTACTTACATCAACTTGAGGGGGTTCACCAAACACCCACCACCTCCAACCCCTGCTGTGGTGTTGTGGGGGTTGTCTAGCATCAGCTTGCAGTTAACCTTTGTATGCATGTGCAAAACTTGAAGCAGAAATAACTGATGCCCAAGAATTAGATGCAAAGAAAGCCACTGTGTCATAAGATAACACCTACATGAATTTGCAAAACAGCTTCAAACAAACTGTGGTTTTTGGAAATAGCTGAAATAAATGTTGCCAGAATTATAATTTTGCAATCTGTTGTAAATCACTGAAATAGGAAAATAAAAAGCAAGCAGATGAAATTAAAAATGCATCATAGATATTTTACAGTACAGTGGTGGGTTGAGACGTTTAACAGAAAGTCTTTGAATTCATTAGACTAGACTGTTTTTAAAAGAAATTTAGTTTTATACAGATTTATAATTGAACACACAGATGGATAGATAGAGAGATAGAGAGATAGAGAGATAGAGAGATAGAGAGATAGAGAGATAGAGAGATGATAGATAGATAGATAGATTATTTTATAAGGAAAACAAACAACAAAAGACCATAAGACAAGATAAACAAACTAAGTTAGGACATGTGCTCGATGCTTATTGTATTAATTATTGATAACCTCTAATGTATGGTGTGGGCTAATTATATGCATGTATGACTTTATACAATCTTACAATATGGTTAATGGTTATGCCATTAATAGTAATGGTAAAAGGACATGGTTTGGGTGGGAAGACCATGAGCTTAGTTTTATCTGGGTCTGAACATCAGTGGTTAGTGAAAGGGTGTCTAAATATATCTGGATGTAATTGGCATGTAGGGTATATTTAAGTGCAAATGAACATATAAGGTCTTATTAGATGCTTTGCTTTCATAGTCTATCGCCATTGCCAAAAGGGACATAGAGATAAAAATGTTCTGGGCTACCTTGATTTGGCTTTCATAATATAAATTCTATCTTCATATTAAGAATTTAGAATTTACTTTTTTTATGAAGGTTGTACTATAATAGGTATTTGCAAATTTACATATTACTTGGAATACTTACTAATACATTGAATTTCTAATTTTATTATACCAATGGTGGTAATCATCAGTATATATATATATTAGGTTGAAAAATACACACATCCATCAAGTAATTCATCAGCAGCA
The DNA here is from genome assembly GCF_017654675.1 of Xenopus laevis. NCBI lineage: Eukaryota > Metazoa > Chordata > Amphibia > Anura > Pipidae > Xenopus > Xenopus laevis. The sequence goes on from NC_054375.1 coordinate 67,800,391, forward strand.
GGAAACCATAGGTTTTTATTAATAATAGGCATCCCTACAGATTTTCCATAAAAAGTACAGTGCATTCATTCTGTTATTGCTTGGCAATGTACTGGCTTAATTAAACGTGGAAGTCAGCATTTGAGGTCAGAGATTGCTCACTGCATAAAGAAAGGAATCTGTAATAACTTACATCAATGCATCAGTGACTGACACCTACTTTAAATAGAGTGGTATGTTTTTGTTTAGTTGAATGTGAGGGTTTTAATTGGTAAAGTGTCCCAAGTCAACAACTTGTTTCTCAAAACACTTTGAAATTTGTATTATTACTTCCAGTATATATAGTCTTGCATTTACATAATTTATAGTATAATTTTAGAAGCTGTGGTACTTCCAGGCGTGCTGGTAATGAGAAAAAGTTTATTAAAACCATATATTGTTTGGTTTTTTATGTCGTTTAGGAATGCATAACTGTCTGTTGAAGCTAATACTGTACTAAAATACTGCTGTACTGTCTATATGTGGTCATATAATCTAATAAAAAACACAGAAGTTAGATACAGGTAATTACATGTTAAACAGGCAAGTAACAGCCAGCAGATTTGGAACTATTTATTTAGAAACCCAAAACCACCTTTAGCCAAAGCTCTATTTAAGGGGTTTTGACAACTAGAGTAAGTTGGAAGAAATAGGTAAACTCTGCGTTACATTCAGCTCAAATTAAGTAATGTTACTAGGGGATTACAATGTATAGCACTGTTATTTATGAAGTACAAGTGAAAAACAAAAAAGTTTATTTAAACCGGCCAAAAATAGAAATGTGGTAAACTTACAAGAGAATGAAAGATAGAAACATGGGGGGGTGCCATATTGTTTTGGCACCCCCTTCAGTGATTCTGGTTCCTTTCTTCCTACCAGTGTTCCTCTTCTTAAAAATGTAAATATATATATATATATATATATATATATATATATAAAATAAATACTGGGGTATTTTTCCTATTAACACCTGCATAATGTTTAAATGTCACAGGAATCCCCTGTGCCACCCTGGGTATAGAACTTCTTTGCCAATTTCTGTAGTGGGCATGCACCCAGTTCAATAGGCACAAGGGATGCCTGGGACCCTAGAACAAAATGGTTGTATGGTTTTCAGGTATACTACCATAGGCTGGTGTATTATTTAAAGAAGAGTAGTGTGGGTAGCAAGTAGCAAGTAACTAGAGTTATTTTAAGGGCACCAAAAAATGTCTCATCCCCTAAGTGATTTTACATTTTATTTTGCTTGCAACTTTATGGTCATAGTTACCAGCAAGTTGTGTTATTTCTTGCATATACAATTGCCACCACTCAGCGACTCTACCTTTAATTCTCATTTCAGAAGTATAAATTATAAGTTGTTTAAAGTATCCACACTTTAACCAAGAAGCAAAGCATAAACTACACTACACAGTCTGACCTAGTCTCTAGCATAGTTAATGCCCATTAGACACCATGATGCATTATCTCCTAGCCATGATACAGGAGAGGAAAACGACTTATTTTGCTACTGTTCCACACGAAAAAGATGTCCCCTATGTACATGTACTGCAGAAAGAACTTGATTCTAAGGTCCATTTAACCCTTTAAGTGCCAGCAGAATTTCACATTTTGGTTACGCGAAATGCCAGCCGTTTTTGAAACATTTTGTGCTCTCTCACTTTAGGGGCATTTTCTGAGGGGAAACCTATAGTTTACCTAGGAAAACTATACATTGTTTTTTTCGGTAGAAACTGAGCTTTCTAAATCTGCCTGAGTTTTCATGTATTTCCACCTGTGCAAAAAAATTTATAGTGCTAAATACCAAAAAAAAATGAAAAATTACCATTTTTCATCGTATATCAATTTATACCAGAAAAATATTTCATTTTAGGGATGAAAATCCAACTGATTTGGAAAGCCTTATGTCTCTCGAACGTGCCAATACCAGATATGTATAGTTTTAGGGAGATTTAGGATTTCTGTACAGCAAAAACTCCTGGCAGTATATTACCGAATTTTGAAAGCACTAAGGCAGAAAACGGCATGCTTTAGATTCCAAGGCAAAAAATCCTGAAACCGTAGGTTTACCCCAGAAAACCATACATTTTTGAAAAGTACACATTCTGCCGATTACAAAATGGGTAACTATGTCTCTCTACTCCCAACTACCAAACATAAAAGCTTGTCTGAAAATAGCGGTTTTTCAAAAAAAATTCAAAATTCTGAAAAATCATTTCAAAGGTTTTATTTTGCTGCTCCGCATATCCCAAACTATATTAGGTACCAAGAAAAAGCACCTGAAATATGATTGCCAGGGGTCCACTGAACAGTTTGATACCCATTATGCATAGGTTTACCAAAGTATCTGGCATTTAGAGACACCAATATGAAGTTAGCACATCCAAATTGATCAGGACTTTACTTCAGCTACTGAGAAATCAACACATTGACTGCATTTTTTGTGGGGTAAAAACACAGAAATATATGTTTACCCCCCAAACCCATATATTTTTGGAAAGTACACATTCTACTGAATCTAAAATGGGTACCCATGCCTTTCTGCTCCAAACTACTGAGTCGCAAGGCTTTCCCAAAATTGTCGGTTTTGGTGAAATATCTGAAAATTGCCTCAAACCTTCAACTTCCCAGCACCATATCGCCCATGTATCATTACGTACTAAGAAAAAGCACCCTAAATATGATTGCCAGGGTTCCTCTGAACATTTTGGTGGTCATTGTTCATAAGTTTACCAAAGTATCTGGCATTTAGAGGCCCCAAAATGAAGTTAACGCATACAAACAGTCCCGTGGGTAACTTCAGCTAATGAAAGATCAACACATTGACTGCATTTTTGTGGGGTAAAAACACAGAAATATATGTTTACCCCCCAAAACCCATATATTTTTGGAAAGTACACATTCTACCGAATCTAAAATGGGTACCCATGCCTTTCTGCTCCAAACTACTGAGTTGCAAGGCTTTCCCAAAATTGTCGGTTTTGGTGAAATATCTGAAAATTGCCTCAAAGCTTCAACTTCCCAGCACCATATCACCCATGTATCGTTACGCACCAAGAAAAAGCACCCTAAATATGATTGCCAGGGTTCCTCCAAACAATTTGGTGGCCATTGTTCATAGGTTTACCAAAGTATCTGGCATTTAGAGGCCTCAAAATGAAGTTAGCGCATACAAATAGTCCTGTGGGTAACTTCATCTAATGAAAAATCAACACATTGACTGCATTTTTGTGGGGTAAAAACACAGAAATATATGTTTACACCCCAAACCCATATATTTTTGGAAAGTACACATTCTACTGAATCTAAAATGGGTACCCATGCCTTTCTGCTCCAAACTACTGAGTCGCAAGGCTTTCCCAAAGTTGTCGGTTTTGCTGAAATATCTGAAAATTGCCTCAAAGCTTCAACTTCCCAGCACCATATCACCCATGTGTCATTACGTACTAAGAAAAAGCACCCTAAATATGATTGCCAGGGTTCCTCTGAACATTTTGGTGGCCATTTTTCATAAGTTTACCAAAGTATCTGGCATTTAGAGGCCCCAAAATGAAGTTAGCGCATACAAACAGTCCCGTGGGTAACTTCAGCTAATGAAAGATCAACACAGACTGCATTTTGTGGGGTAAAAACACAGAAATATATGTTTACCCCCCAAAACCCATATATTTTGGAAAGTACACATTCTACAGAATCTAAAATGGGTACCCATGCCTTTCTGCTCCAAACTACTGAGTCGCAAGGCTTTGCCACAATTGTCGGTTTTGGTGAAATATCTGAAAATTGCCTCAAAGCTTCAACTTCTCAGCACCATATCACCCATGTATCGTTATGCACCAAGAAAAAGCACCCTAAATATGATTGCCAGGGTTCCTCCGAACAGTTTGGTGGCCATTGTTCATAGGTTTACCAAAGTATCTGGCATTTAGAGGCCCCAAAATGAAGTTAGCGCATACAAATAGTCCTGTGGGTAACTTCAGCTAATGAAAGATCAACACATTGACTGCATTTTTGTGGGGTAAAAACACAGAAATATATGTTTACCCCCCAAACCCATACATTTTTGGAAAGTACACATTCTACAGAATCTAAAATGGGTACCCATGCCTTATTGCTCCAAACTACCGAGTCGCAAGGCTTTCCCAAAGTTGCCGGTTTTGGTGAAATATCTGAAAATTGCCTCAAAGCTTCAACTTCCCAGCACCATATCACCCATGTGTCATTACGTACTAAGAAAAAGCACCCTAAATATGATTGCCAGGGTTCCTCTGAACATTTTGGTGGCCATTGTTCATAAGTTTACCAAAGTATCTGGCATTTAGAGGCCCCAAAATGAAGTTAGCGCATACAAACAGTCCCGTGGGTAACTTCAGCTAATGAAAAATCAACACATTGACTGCATTTTTGCGGGGTAAAAACACAGAAATATATGTTTACCCCCCAAACCCATATATTTTTGGAAAGTACACATTCTACGGAATCTAAAATGGGTACCCATGCCTTTCTGCTCCAAACTACTGAGTCGCAAGGCTTTGCCAAATTTGGCGGTTTTGGTGAAATATCTGGAAATTGCCTCAAAGCTTCAACTTTCCAGCATCGTATTGTCCATGTATCATTACCAGCATAAAGCATCCTAAATATAAACATAGGGGTCTACTAAACAGTTTGATGCCCAATATGCATAGATATACCAAACTATGTGGCGCACAGAGACCCCCAAATGACAATATGTATAGACATTTTCACGGCTGACGCGCTGGCTGCTGCAATATAACCACTCGGTGTGTGTATTATGCGACATTAGACCACCTAACAGTACAGAGACCCCAGAAAACCATATATTTTCAGAAAGTACACATTCTGACGAATCCAATATGGGTAAATATGTGTTTCTACTGCAAACTGCCAAACTGCAAAGCAATGCTGAACATAACGGTTTTTTATCAAATTTCTGAAAATTGTCACAAAGCTTGAATTTTACCCCATTATATGCCCCACATTTCGTAACTTATCAGCATAAAACATCCTAAATATGAACGCCAGGGGTCTACTAAACACTTTGATGCCCAATATGCATAGATAAACCAAACTATGTGGCGCACAGAGACCCCCAAATGACAATAGTGTATATACATTTTCACGGCTGACGCGCGCTGGCTGCTGCAATATGAGCACCTGGTGTGTGTAATATGCGACATTAGACCCCCCTAACAGTACAGAGACCCCAGAAAACCATATATTTTCAGAAAGTACACATTCTGACGAATCCAATATGGGTAAATATGTGTTCCTACTGCAAACTGCCAAACTGCAAAGCAATGCTGAACGTAACGGTTTTTATCAAATTTCTGAAAATCGTCACAAAGCTTGAATTTTACCCCATTATATGCCCCACATTTCGTAACTTATCAGCATAAAACATCCTAAATATGAACGCCAGGGGTCTACTGAACACTTTGATGCCCAGTATGCATAGATATACCAAACTATGTGGCGCACAGAGACCCCCAAATGACAATAGTGTATATACATTTTCACGGCTGACGCGCTGGCTGCTGCAATATGAGCACCTGGTGTGTGTATTATGCGACATTAGACCCCCCTAAAAGTACAGAGACCCCAGAAAACCATATATTTTCAGAAAGTACACATTCTGACGAATCCAATATGGGTAAATAAGTGTTTCTACTGCAAACTGCCAGACTGCAAATCAATGCTGAACGTAACCGTTTTTATCAAATTTCTGAAAATCGTCACAAAGCTTGAATTTTACCCCATTATATGCCCCACATTTCATAACTTATCAGCATAAAACATCCTAAATATGAACGCCAGGGGTCTACTGAACACTTTGATGCCCAATATGCATAGATATACCAAACTATGTGGCGCACAGAGACCCCCAAATGACAATAGTGTATATACATTTTCACGGCTGACGCGCTGGCTGCTGCAATATAAGCACCTGGTGTGTGTATTATGCGACATTAGACCCCCCTAACAGTACAGAGACCCCAGAAAACCATATATTTTCAGAAAGTACACATTCTGACGAATCCAATATGGGTAAATGTGTGTTTCTACTGCAAACTGCCAAACTGCAAAGCAATGCTGAACATAACGGTTTTTATCAAATTTTTGAAAATCGTCAGAAAGATTGAATTTTACCCCATTATATGCCCCACATTTCGTAACATATCAGCATAAAACATCCTAAATATGAACGCCAGAGGTCTACTGAACACTTTGATGCCCAATATGCATAGATATACCAAACTATGTGGCGCACAGAGATCCCCAAATGACAATAGTGTATATACATTTTCACAGCGGACGCGCTGGCTGCTGCAATATAAGCACCTGGTGTGTGTATTATGCGACATTAGACCCCCCTAACAGTACAGAGACCCCAGAAAACCATATATTTTCAGAAAGTACACATTCTGACGAATCCAATATGGGTAAATAAGTGTTTCTACTGCAAACTGCCAAACTGCAAAGCAATGCTGAACATAACGGTTTTTATCAAATTTCTGAAAATTGTCAGAAAGCTTGAATTTTACCCCATTATATGCCCCACATTTCGTAACGTATCAGCATAAAACATCCTAAATATGAACGCCAGGGGTCTACTGAACACTTTGATGCCCAATATGCATAGATATACCAAACTATGTGGCGCACAGAGACCCCCAAATGGATATATAGTAGATAAAATTTACAAGGCAAAACAAAATAAGGCAGTAAAGGGTGAAATGCAAAAAAATCCAATAAAACCACAAAAATCAATGTTTTTTTTCCAGACTAGTGTTATCGGCCGTCAGAATCACAGTTTGAATATTTTAGATGGGCCAAACAGGTTATACGGCTAGAAAAAAGTGAACACAATATATGCAGAGCTGAAAATGCAATAAAATGGCTAAAAATTCAATAAAATAGCTAAAAATGCACCAAAATACCCAAAATTGCAATATAATCACCGAAATAACATACAAAAGGTATTGCACAGTACGGTTAGCGAATACGCTATGCGTAATGGCAATAAAACATTTTTTTCAGCCAAAAAAAGAAACGATGCGATAAGAAAAAAAAAAAAAAAGCCACAATGCCATGTATGTGCGTGTGCGTGTGTACAAATGGTAAATTACATGTTATGTGCGCGTGTGTGCGTGTGCACATGTGTGTAAGTGCAGTGAGTGTAAGTGACCCCCCCCAATCCCCAAAAATGTATGTGTAAGTGTGTGTAAGTGTGAATCTAAGTGTGTATTACTGTAATAAGTGTGTGTTGGTGTGTTTGTGTGTGTAATTGTTGCACTAACCTGAAAAAGTCGTTGGAGACTGTTGCAGGCGATCAGGAAGAGCCCCTGGAAGACATCTGCCTCGTGGTTCCTGTCTGTGTGCTGTGGGGGCGGAGATCGTCGATCCGGTGTAGGCTGCAGCAGCAGGACACGTAAGTAACACGTGCCTGCTGCTGTTTTTGGGCCCCTGGGTGATCGCGCCCCAGGGGCCACTCGATCCCCTGCTCTGCTCGTTGCCTAGGGGCAGGGGATCGAGCAGGAACGGAGCGAGCGGCTCTAACAGCCGCTCCTCCGCTCCTGAACCAGGAAATGCTGCAGAACGTAGAATCTACGTTCTGTGGCATTTCAAGTACCTTTGCCACAGAACGTAGATTCTACGATCTGTGGCATTTAAAAGGTTAAGGTTTGCATAGTGGTAATATAACAAGATAAATGCAGCCTTAGAATTACCAATATCTAATCCATATCATCTGCGTGCCTTGGGAAAGGGGGTACTCCAGTGAAAGATAAACTAACATTTTTCATTAACTTATGGTCTACTATCCTCTTCTTCACAGCACTGTGTTGGAGTCAGTAATTGTAGTTTATCAGTATGAAACCCATACTTGCCCTAGGGCCTCCAGCTGGACACTTCTGCTGTACACCAATGCAAAAGTTTTGTTTGTTTTTTTAGAATAGTCAAAATGAAAGAGAAACTACTACTTTACTAACAATAAAAACTACATTTTATAATGCATTATAAAGAAGTTAAAGTTAAAAAAAAATATTTGATGTACATGTAAAACAACTTGAAGTTTTATAATACAACCAAAGTATCTGATTGCTCCTTACAGACTGTTTTATAGAAGACCTATGGCCAGGGGAGCACCAACCCTTGCCTCCATGCAGATATTGAGCTGTCAACAAGTCTAATTAACATTTCACAAAATGTACAACTAATGGATTGATTGCCCCTTGGTGGAGAAGCACCCAGACATGCAAGGAAAATATCAATGGTGTATTCCAAAAAAGTAACTGAACCATTTCTTCACTTGGCAAAGTAAAGACCTTGACATAGTTGCTATAAGTTTTTAATAATGCATTTTATACATCCCAGTGCCCATATAGGCACATAATTATACTAACCTGTCTATATACTCACATATATAAATGGTATATACCAATGTCTATACTAATTGTAGGTTATAGTATAGTATCACAATAGCCTTTGATATTATGTTTGTTCAAGAAATCATCAGCCATCACTGCATCACCCAGCAGGGCATTCCACAACCTCACTGCTCTCGCCATGAAGATCCACCTACTCTGCTACAAATGAAGGTGCAGTTCTTCAAGTGTATCTGGGTGGCCTCTAGTTCATATATAAACTGTATATACTGTAGCATCTATTTAACTAGACAAATAACCACTGGTATGATAGAGCATTGGCTACATGCGACTCTCTTTCAGCCAGGATGGGCTTTGGCAATAGGGAAAACAAGTGTTTATGTTGTTGAACTACAACTCACTACTGCCAAAGATGTAAAATAACAGATTGTTAGGCGCCAGGGGTTCTTTGCAAACATATTAAACAGGCTTTATTCAATACAAAGGGTTGTGAGTTGTGAGGGGGTTGGTAGGGTATTACAGGGTTGGTAATACTCACAACTGAGATAGATTATAGCACATGCCAGGTACATTCACAGATTAGCAGACACAGCATAGAAGGCACCATAGTCGAGATAGCATGGAGAGTTGATAGGATCACCTTCCAGGGTTTCAATACCTCATGTGGGCTGGATCCCATACAGCAGACGTGGATCAGGGTTAAGAACACTGCCTGAATTCCCTTGTCAGTTCTGTGATCCCTTCACTACAGGCTAGGTAGAGCCTGGGGGAGAGCTACTCCCTTTCTATTTTCCTTGGTGGAGCTTGAGCTGCTCTTGCAAGCTAAATCTCTCTGACTCACTCTCATTAGAAAGTGCTATGAGAAGAGATATCCTATACACTGGCTTCATCTCGTTCACGGGGTCCCTGTACCCCGACTTCGCTAAAGGGGATGTCCCTTTAGGGCCTAACACTTCTGGGGCCTTGTTGACTCCAGGCTAAGTGGAAAGACTGCCCAGGACAACTGCTGCAGGCCAAAGAGGAAGTGCCCCTCCCTGCAAAGCACTTTGTTACAGCACTGCAGGAAGTGGTCACAACCTAGAACCAATAGAAAGGGTATGCAAATAATGTATAAGTTTTTACATGGGTTTTAACCCAGCAACAGGGAAAGACCGGCACTGGCAGGGAATGAAGCCATAAGGGCCTTTACACTTATGGGTCCCTACAATACCAATATATAAATGTATTTAAAACTCCCATAAACTCCCATAAATCATAAATTGAACCAATCAAAATGTATTAATAAAATATAATTTTCTCAGCTCGGACGAATTGAATCAAATTCGATTCATATTCGAAAAACATGATTTGAAAACTCAGGAAGGATACAAACATCACCAAATTGATCCCTGGACCTCTACTATTAACTTATACAGCAATTCGCCAGGTTTTAAGTTGGCAAATAGTCAAATTTGAGTTCTAAAAGGCCAGAGTATGATAAATCTGGAAATCTGAATTCAAATTAAAACTCAAATCGAGTTTGGATAATTCAAAATTAGAATTTGAGAGTTTTGACCAACAAAAAAATCGAAAATTCGAATTCAGATTTTCACTTCGTCCCTTAATAAATCTGCCCCTTATTGTAGATTGTAGTATCACAGGTTCATTAGGAAAGGCTAGGAGCCCAAGTTAAGACACAATATAAACACTGCTTTTTAATGCAGCCTTGGCAAATTGGATAATTACTTGCATGATTTTGTGTACATTCTTATTCTGAATTTGCATTTACTTTATTGTTGAGTATTTTATTATCACATCACACTGAATTGTGCTTTCCTTAGGAAATACCTCTGTTTGCAAAATTATAGGAGTGAAGTATAAATAATTACGTGTTACATACATCAGCCTCTTTTCTGTCACTCTGACTTTTTATCTAATATCCCACTGTGTCTGAATTCCACTATTCTTTTTATTCTGGCATGCTGATACCCATGATGGGACTGTGACATATACCATAATTTCATCCTTTGCTCATGAACAGGTGGTATAGTATTCTTTCATAGCAGCATGTAGTTCTATAAATACAAGCAACAACACAAAAGGATATTTGTTTTCACTTTGATACCAATGCTTTTTAAATTTTCCTAGTGAACACATATAGTAAATTATTTCAAAGACAACAGATCATTCATTCTAGGATTAGTACTTCTTGTGTATTAAAATATTTACACCAACACATGTATAACGATATACTATTGGTATATTAATTTGCTTAATATTAGCTACATTGTAGGTGTGTGGGTATTTAATGTGATTTTCTATTTCTCTTTATTGTATTGCTGGTAACTCTTTGTGGCTGCCATCAGTCTTCAGAGTTCTTTGCCTGCTGGCTTCTTGGAAAGCCTGAGTAATTCTGTAATGTTGCAGAACAGACTTGGGCAAGGAAATCCTTATGGCACAGTGCCTCCTCCATACAAGCAGAGTTGGCAGAATGCTTTGCACTGGGAAATAATGTAGCCAAGTCCAATTAAAAGTAGTATATACATAGTAACATTGTGACACAGTCCAAATAGTTGCTGGTTAATCCCGAGGAAGGTGAAGAACCCAATCTAAACATTTCCAATCCTCTTCAGGTGGAAATATTCCAAGATGACTCCAAGATGGCAATCGGGCCAGTCCCTGGACCTGCTATGTACTAAGAGCTACCTTTTTTGCAAACTAAAAGTCAGCCCAATACAGAACCCTGGAACCCCATAATGAACCCTATTCTAAGTAGAGAAAGTACAACTGACAGCTACTGTACTTTCAAATTCTAGCATGGATTTGCAAAATTTGTACAAAATTCATACACATTACATCTACTGCAACCCACTGTCTAACTTCCTCCATAGTTGATTATAACAAGGAATTTAATTTGTCTGACCTGATCAGTCCTTCATACAGCCATATTAATTACTGCCCATTATGCTAGTTTTCAGAACATACACTTTAATGTGATATATTTCAAACTTTCAACTTGGGCAACTTTCAAATAACTTGCCCACCACAGATGTCAAATGTATGGGCCAATAATTGTCAGGTGGAGATGGTAATCACTTTTTAAATTGCCTCAGCTTTCCTTCACTTAATAGGAACCTTACCTGATAAAATGCAGTCTGAGAAAATCAGAAAAAGAGGTCTGGCTATAACTGAGCTGTGCTCAACTCAGGTGTGTCCCATCTGGCCTTAGTGCCTTGTTTATATTAACATTGATTAAATATTTAAATACCAAATCCTTTTCTAAGACTTAATCAAGGTAATATTATAATGTATTAGGTAATTATATTGCACTTATATTGCAATAATTCTGCAATGCAGATCCGATCAATCATATAGGCAACTAACCCACCCCCTAGTCGATAAGTGACTATAAAAAAAGTACAACTATATTCCAAATCAGCTATATCATGCATAGTTTTCATTGTATTTTTTAATCCATTTCACTAGTCTGTGAAGATTTAGAAGGCCCAGTACCAACTAAGTAATTTATTTTGTGCTAATCTCTTGAAACAATATGAGGCAAAACTTCAGCTACACAAATCCCAGAGATTCTGTAACAGCGAATATTATCCTTTGTAAACTTGTAATATACTCGGTAATATATCTTGCCTAAGATATGCAAATGAAAATGTGTTTCCCTATATCAGCCACTAAAGACATAACATATCTTATTGGTTTTAATTGCCCATTATATCATAGAAACTAGATTTGATCAGCTACAGATTGCTCATTATTATTACAGCCATTTCACAACTCGTTCATCGCTTAAATTCTCAATTAATAAAGCTGGAAGAAAAAAAGACTAAGGTATTTAAATATCTTTCTTCGTCTAGTGCATTGTCATTTCAAGAGAATGGCTAAAGGCATTAGAGGTTATATCTCTCATGGGCAACTGAACAGGGAACAGTTTAAAGCTTTAAGGGCACTACTAATCAGTTGTATATGTGGAAAACTGTTTTGGAATAAATGTAATGCTAGAAAGCAAGTCACTGGCGCATGCACAGTATGCTCTACTACCAGACTGGCCACAACTGCACATGTATGAAAATGCTCGGTGTCGGTGGTCCCTTTCAGGTGAAATTCAAAGATACCTAAGATAGCGCCCATGAGCTCCGATGCACTATTTTGCATGGATATTACAGCATTACAACCATTTCCAAGTAAAGTACTATGCAGGGAGGAATTTCCTGCAGCCGGATCACAGTTTAAGTCGGGAGCAAAAATCATTCCACAGTGCTCTCTACAGCTCATCCTAGATGAGCAGCAGCCAGTGTCACAGTGTCCCTGGTTCTAGACTAGGGATATAGCAACATAGGCCAGTATATTCTTGCCAAGTTACTGGCCGACAATCACTTCAAAACTGTTGCGTGCACAAACCAGAGACCAGTGGTGAATTAAAAAGCAACCTTATTTCGCCAACATTTCTCCAACAATGTTGGAGGAAATAAGTTGCTTTTTAATTCACTGCTGGTCTCTGGTTTGTGAAAGTGCATGCAACAGTTTTGAAGTGATTGTCGACCAGGTCTCCCTAAGCTACGGGTTTGGGGCGTGGCACCCGAGCCAGAGTGCCTATGCGAGTTACAATTTAAGCAACTGGTCTGGGGCATCTGCACCTGGACCCACCCAGTTATAGGGTGAGCGATCATAAGAAGGATTTTTTTGTGTTACCTCATTGTATTAAAATTATTGGCAGAGGGGTTAGAGCACATCCTAAAAAGTCTGTATACAAATATATATGGTATTCTTACCAAGTACCTTTTTCTGGATGCATAGCTATAGTCCAGAAACCCAAATTCTTTTCCTTTACTTGCATGCACATAGTAGTCACTCATCATTTCATATAATGGTGAGATGATGATTACTGCATCAACTGGCCTAATGGCTTATGCTATACCATGGTGCACTGTTTATCTTTATTGGGTAAGAGGAGATAGTGGTTGATAGCAAACCTAGGAAAATGGAAAAGTGGAACAGGAAAAGTAGTGACATGTTTGCTTTAAACACAGGATAGTTTAAACTAGGCTTTGGACAGCTGTTACAAATTGCATTCTACCTACTGGCTGCTTCTCTTAAATACATATATTATTATGAATTTCATTGTAAAAGAAAATAAAAGGTACAGTAGGCAAGCAGCATTATATTTCTGTGCAAGGTCCATGTGACCCTGGTAAACACCATTTAAAGGACAAATGCAAATGAATGCACAGATCACTCAGTAATTTAGAGGTGTACAAGCCAAATGTGCTGTGCATATCCAGCTGTCTTATATATTATTTATTATTGCAGCAAGCTGGAGAGACACAGGATTCATATTCTAACAAATAAGTGTTTTGCACCTCAATTCATCTGCTAATCAGTATTTAGTCTAAGAGAACTTTTATTGTCAGTTAATTAGTGCCTCTGGGACAAAATGGTTGTTATATTTTGTATTGTGTATATTTTTCACCAATAGATGGCAAACAAGAGTTTTTCTGTTATTATTATCAGGTGTAATTACTACAAGTCACCACCAGAGAAAAGAGAGAAGGGCCAAGGAGTATTACAGGAAAGCAGGAAAGGGTGTGGTTTTCTTTGGCCAATGGGAATATATAAGGAAGCAAGCAGGAGCCAGTTAGCATATATTGCACATATTTGACACAGTAAATCACATGCACATTGTGGCAAATATTTCTCTTTGCTTTTGTGCAGTAATAGTGTCTCTTCCAGTGTCTGTGATTCAGTAAATGCAAGTCACTTCAATGGTTCCCATGCCTTCACTTAACCTGTACTTTGCAGTCTGTATTTTGATTTGGATGTACAATGCACTGGTTTATGAGCTGCCATGAATCAGATCTATATTTCTAAAGTATCATGATCAACTTGTGCTAGTAAAGATCAAAACACAATGGTGCAAATTTACTCAAGGGCCAAGCATGTTTTTATCCCCAATTTACTAAAAGGCAAAGAAGACATTTGCTGGAGATAAAGCTCAGAGCTAGAAAAGTTTTGTGCAGTTTCACTAGGCACATTTTTGCTCAGACGAACAGTCAATCTGCAAATTTATCAAAGTGGGAACGTTCCAATACGTTACCCTTTATTGCCAAAGTCTATTTCTCCAGGTTCTACCTGGCGAATTGATAAAATGAAGCTACATCCTCAACATTATTATTACAGTGACATCATATCCTGTATTCCAAAAACACATAAAAAAACAAAACACTGGCATTTTTTCATGCTTTAATGTAGGATTATGTTTACAGTTAAACATATGTAATTTACACTTTTTTAACTGTTTGAAGCTCATGCACGTTTGTTTTAGGGTAGGCTCATGTCTAGGACAATAGAGGATCTCGTTTGTCTTTATTTTGCTTCCTTGGACATTTTTAATAATAAGTGGCAATTTCCAGCAATTTCACCAGCATCACTAATAAATACATTTTGATGAGATGGTGCGAGCAGAAACAAATATGTGCACAGGGCCTTAAAGCAGAGTTGTTCAAACTTTTAATAAAGTGAAAATTCACCTTTTGATAAATACCCAAATGAAAAGAGAGCTGTGAAATTTCCGTCTGGCATATTGTGGCGTCTCTATTTCGCTGCTTTGCTCCTGTTCCAAAAAAAACTTAAAAGGATCTTAACCAGCTCCACTCGGAGTGTTGTACATTATTTTCTTTGCTCTCCATGGAAGGCCCTTTCTCTGGTACTTTACAATGGTCTCTCAGGTCGATAACCAGTAAGGGTTTTGAAAAACACTTTCATCCCACTAAGGCCTTTTCTTTAAAACTTGTGATTACACATTTCATTTATCCTTTACCCTTGTGGTATAATTCTGCAAGCTGATTCAGCCCTCAGTGTACAATGCCTGCTGTGTACGTCATTTCAATTATATGGCTTTACAAAACTGTTTGAAAAATTATAATTATACTAAGGCTCTAGACTGTAATTATGTTTCAGCAACTTGCATAAAGCATATCGACGTATGCAGCTGGTAAGGCAGAGCTCTGTGAGTTCAAAAGAATATCTGTTCAATTACTACACATCTTTACGCTTCTTATCACTGTTAGCAAGATCTGTTAAGAGACATTGAAAATCATTTGTAAGCAAATCAAAGTTACAGAACATCTTCATGGACTGGTATGGTAACAATGTCTTCAGAATCTGAGTTTTCTTATATGGTTACAGGCTCGCTGCCCTAAGTTTTTTGCAATTTAAGAATTGTTGGCCCAATACAAAATATAAAAATCATTATTTGTTTTGTATGGTGGTTTTAAATGTATTATCGGCAGAACAATGATGTAAGCACAATATTTATGTGAGCTGCTTGTTTTCTTCCTTCTAACTTATGTTTTATTCTCTCTGCGTCTACATCTCTTTTGTTCACATTTTATCAGCCCATTAGCACTTTAGTGGCATAATTTCTTATTTTAGTTCCCCCATCCTGCATTTTTCTGATTTTCTCCTCCTCCTGCATCTTCTTCTACATTATCGCTTTTCCTCTTCTTTTCCCAATTTCCTTTTGCATTTCACATTTCCTTTTCCCTAGGCTTCTCCTACTCCCACAGACACTTTTTCCATTCTTACCTGACAATCTACATCATCATTTTCCATCTATAATTCCTTCTCCTTCCAACAAGTAGCCTATTCATTTTTATTAGGTTTTACCATCTTCTTTCTCTTTTCCTTTTTCATCTTCAATATTAACTAGAACAGAATTAGAATGTGCATTTATAATATCGTCTTTCCCAACATTTCGAAATTCATTCAGCATCCCATTTGACATGTTTCATAACTGAATTCAAGGTTAGTGTATAACCATCTAGCATTTCATAGTGAATACCTTTTATGCCAACTTCAATTGCTGTTCCATAATCTTCCAAATGGCATTTGCTTCAGACAACAGATAAAACTACATGCTAAAAAAAATAAATAACATCTTAATTGCTATAAACACAGAACAAAATGAGTGATGTGTTTGTACCTGTTTCAACCCTATTATCCCATAATAGTTATCAATAAAAAGTACACAAGTGGATGTTTGAAAACATACTACAAAACGACACAAACAAGCAGTGTTGATGTTATTTGTTGCCTTAAATTGGCCTTAGCCATTAGAGTCTCAGAGGAAGCGATAACGTCTACATAAATCAATTTTACTACTTCACTAAATAATGCATACCTAATGTGCCTATTCCCTATGGACTGACCTGTAAATTGCAGGTTATTAAGTGTTTAAAGAGGATTACTATATCTCACTTTCATTTATTTATGACTGTTCTAACCCATCACATAATATGTAGACATTTCCAGGAAAGTAGGAAGCTTCAAAATATTATGGAAAAAAAAGAGATTTTTCAACATATTATCAAAAAAGCATCCACATTGTCTGTGCTAAAAATCTACCTTTCCCATGGCATCAAAAGCATGCAAACACCATATGGAATCTAGAGATTTATCTAGAGGTGTTTCTGTCTTCCAACTGGAAAAACCCCTGTGTTTACCTTTCCTTAGTTTGCACTATTCTACAGGAACTATAGTAGATACCAAAGCTTTTATTTCCACAGATCCAACCACATGGCATGCTTGCCTGTGTGCTAACACTTATTTTGTTGATGCTCTTCTGACACAAATCAGCAACACTGTAACATAATAACAAGCTCATTGTTTGCTCCACTCTTATAGTTTAAAGAAACTAATCAGCAGCTAGGGTTTAGTGACCTGTGGTTTAAACACAAACATTTTAATTATTTAACTCTTTGCTCTAGTCTCTTTTACTTGTCTTTACATGAAGACATGTCAAATATTGTTTTAGAATACAAAATTTTTAAACAGTTTTATGCTATTTAAAGAAAAGAGATGCCCACGTAGAAGGCGCTGTCTAGTCTTCCCTATAGATACATACATCTGCTTTGAAGGTCAAAAAAGAGAAATGAAAATACCCATTAACAGAGAAGTGAGGTAACCACAACTGCATTAACTATCCAAGCAGTATGGTGATGGATATCCAGTTAGTAAAAAGCTTGCCTGTCATTTAGGGCTTTCAAACTCCAATTCTTAGTAATCAATATATTCACTGAAGACACATTGCATAAGTATCTGCTGCAGATGTGTCCCATCCCTTTCCCCACTAAAAAAGGGTGTGTGAAACCTTTCCTAATGCATAAGTATAGTATTCTCAGAAAACCTGTTATGTTAGCTAATTCTCAGTGGCTTAACTGCATTCTGGTCTCTGTCCAGATACAAGTCTCTTTTAGCCTTTACATGATAATCAAGCTAAGCTAAACTAACTTAAATTGCCTATATGTGCCTTAACAAACCTTTATGGAAAAGTATGGAAGATTGTCCAGACCAAGAGTATATTTATGTGAAACTTTCTTATCTTATCTTTTTGTGCAGCTGAGAGACTGTGGGAAGATCGGCAAGAAAACGTTTTTTAAAGGACTTTGTTTGTTTTTCCTAAATATACCTTTTTATTTGTGAACTTAGTACTGCAGCAATCCATTCTTGAATACTGCTTCATATACTGTCCCTAAACATCTCTGCTTGCTAAACAAATGGCAGCCTAATAAAGACACTATTCATATGCCACACATCAATACCCATTTTGAGCTTTGCCCTAAAGTCTAAAATGCTATTAAGGGCTAGTCCATACGAGGAGATTTGGGCGACTATAGAAAACGCATCGCCACGTATGCATTAGCGCAGGCAACTTTGCATTGTAGTCTATGGGGAAAAACACAGGGGCAGTTCGGGGAGATAGTCGCTCAAAAGGCGAGGCGATTAGTCGACAGGTGACAAAATCTCCCCGAATCTCCTCATGTGGCCTTACCCTTAAATGTTCCAAATCTAGCAAACCTACATTGACTATTGAATATTCAATTAATCCTAAAACAGTTTTATTTGACAGAGAATATAATGCAAAAGCCAAGACAAGCCGGTGTTAAGATATTTCAAGGTGTTTTATATGCTGTATTTTAACTCTTTTTTTATTTTTTACAAAAGATATGATAGACCAAACCGAAGGATCTGTTTAGTGCACCTTTCATTGAAGCACTGAGTTTCTATGGAAACTAGATGTTACCAAACTGCAAAAGTAGTGAATAGGGGCTATGTAGGAGAGAGTGTTCTGAAAATCTAAAAAAGATCTGTAGGACAGACAAAAAAAATCCAGATTTGGAGGTGCTTTATCTGTAGAATCGACTATATTGATATATTTCTGAAAATATAAAAAGCAACAGAGACAGATAAATAGATACAGATTTTACAGACTCCAAAACTAAGGTAATTACTTATGAAAGAAGCAATTGGAAGGGCCCTCATATTTTGTTATGCTGCTATACATATGCAAAGAAAGAATGCATTAAGGGAGAGTGATCAAGAGAATAACATTTTTGCAATATGTTGTTGTTGGATCCATGGAAACATCCTTATTGGATGCAGTTGTTTACCAAATCAGATTGTAGGCATTTGTAAGGAAGAGATGGTCTAGAGCCTTGAAGCTAACAAGGATTCATGCTCTAAAAACACATACATTACCAAAAAACATTAATGACAAAATAAGTAAATTGGTAGCAACAATTAAGAATTATCTACTAAATTATACATTTCTTAAAATGAAAATAGTTTTTAAATATTAAAAACCTGTAAAACTGCCCACATTATACTAACACTGGTTATATCTGTATCTCTAAAATAAGAGAAAACTGTAGCAATATTAACAATGAAAGTGATTTCCAGCATATAGAAGCTGTACCAAATGGGGAACAGGAGTTAAATCTTGGCAAGCTCTACATTATTGCATTCATTTTTTATTATAAAATGTAGTTCTTTATGTAAAATATATTAACTATTACTAATTTGCCTTATTTTGTTACTTTGCTATTAATCTTACAGTATGTAAAGTTTCTCTTCAAATTTGAATGCTTTGTCAGGGAGAGGCTGAAAAATGTTTCTTCCACAAACTATATTATTGCCCATACAGCCCTTTCCCCAGCCAGGATGTTTGGAGCAAAGACTACATTGCCCTTTCCTGAATCAATCTGGCAGAAGCCTGATAGAAAGCAGGATGAAAGGTTAAAGTAAGAGCCTTCGCTAATAGCACAACATAGACAAATTTCAAAGTGCTACATGGTCGTACAAACTGTTCACAGGAAAAATTGTAAAGCTTTTCAAGAGAACCTTAGGGAAAAAATGCAGAGAATTTTTACGTAGCATAAAGACAGATATGTCAGAATCACTTTAGGTTGTGTACCTCACTCATGTTTAAATGTTTTTTTCTTGATTTGTTTTCTTTGATAAAAAAAATACAATGCATTCAAGAAAAGCTGTGCCAATATAAAGAGTTATGTGCTGACATAAAGGTTCATTAGCAAAGTGGAAGCCCAGTAATGCAATATCTATTGAAACTTCCAAAACATTAAGAAATATGTGGGCACAAGACAAGAAGCATTTGTCACAGCATTTGCCTATGGGAGGTTAGTACATTACTTCGCAACTTTACATTAAAAAGACAAAGGAAAACTAGTGAAAGAAATTATGGAATAAACAGTTTTATAATCTTAATAGCCTGCTGTATATATCAGACTCATCAGAATCAAAATAAAAGGGCTATTATACTGCTTCTATTGGGTGATCAATGGACAGCTTCTATCTTGTTGCCTTCAGAGATGATACCTTTGCTTTCTATAAACTGAAGTGCATTTAAATGGTGGTTAATTAGTAACCTAAGAAACCAATCTAAGTACAGGTAATTTGCCTCCAGTAAATTGTAGAAATGGATGAACTTACATTTGACAGTAGCTTACTCACAAGAACACAGCATTAGATGAGCTTTAATTCCTTGGCTTTAATTGTAGAATTGTTGCAAGCAATTGTAATCCAAAAGAAACTGTATCCTCGAGGTAAAAACAGAATACCTTCTCACCCTAAGCTGAACAGGTATGAAAGGCTGCCACTGTGAAGGGAAATAACGGCTGCCCTATGATCACATGACTCCCTTGAATCAGTGGAAGTGAGGTATTGGCTAGCAAATTTAAAGCTAGAAGCTCTGAATGAAGTAACTAAGTAACAGTAATATAATTGGGCTATCAAAATATATATAAAGAGCTATAAAAGCCCAATGGGCGGCACACTCCCCGCTTGGTATCTGTAGATACCACTATTATTTAAAAATTATATATCTAATTAAACTTTTTAGATATATCAACATAAATATGTATGTACATCTAAGAACCAATAAAACAAACAATAGTTCAATTCTGCATCTTCCACAGGAGCCTGAAAGAGAAAAAAAAAAGAGAACATGCAACAACAATCCATAAAGGGAATACTTGATAAACAGTCACTATCCCTCGTCATTCATGCCTTCTTTGATATTCCCATGGGTTGACCTTGAGTTGTCCTTATTGGGCAGCAAAAGTATTACTTCTGTGATAGGTCTGGTGAAAGTCTTTGCCGTTCCGTTTTTAACAGTCTTTACTTCAACCTTGCGTACCTTTTTATCATCACTGGGAAATACATTGTTTATTAGTCCCATTGGCCATTCATTGCGATGACTTTGCTCGTCTTTTATAAGAACTAGATCTCCTATATTTAAATTTGGTTGGTCTTTCTGCCATTTCCTGCGGTCTTGTAAAGTAGAGAGGTATTCCTTCCTCCATCTGTTCCAAAAATAATCGGCAAGATGCTGAACACGTTTCCATTGTTTTCTGTAAAGATTGTCAAAGATCTTTTTCATAAAATTCACAAAATGTTCTCTCATCTCTGGATTTTTCTTCAGGGAACGTTGTAGTGAAACAAATCTCAAGAGTGCTTGTTCTCAATTGTTTGGCAACCTTTGTCTTGGGACACGGAATGGTAGAGGAGCTACCCAGCTGTTAGAATCATCTCTAAAGAATTCTTTGTCCATTATCTTAATAAACTCTTTATCTTCGATAGATGGAGCTGGTTTGTTGTCATCCACTGTAACTTGGAATATTGTGTTTTCAAGCTGGTCATCGAAATACGTTGAGGACATTAACCGTTCCTGAGTGAAGAGGGATGACTCAAAGCCAGTTTTAGGTTTTTCCTTCACATAATAATGATTTTTACATGGCTTGAAAAAAGAAGTGCGACCATTCTCTAGCACGTTAGTCTTCCATGTACTGATTCTATCTGGTGGGTGTACCTTACTAATGCACACTTTTCCAACTATCACCCATCCAAGATCGAGTCTCTGGGCATAAGGGGCATTTCCAGGACCATTGCAATACTGACGAACCTTGTGGACCCGCAAGATGTCTCTGCCCAGAAGAAGTAGTATGTTTGCATTTTTGTCTACTGCTGGTATCTGGTCAGCTATGTGCATCAGGTGGGGATGAAGACTTGCAGCTTCACGTGTTGGAATCTCATCTCTATTGTTTGGTAATTGATTACACTCTATCAAAGTTGGCAGTGGTAACTTCAAAGTGTTGTAAAGTGATGCTATTTTGAAGCCATTTGCTCTTCTTCCGATTGATTCTGTTACACCAGCACATGTTCCAAGTGTGTAGGGTTCAGTGTTCCCATTAATATTGAACAGTTCAAAGAATTCAGATCTAGCTAGTGATCGATTGCTTTGATCATCCAAGATAGCGTACATTCTGACAGTTTTCTCAGGATGCCCTTTAGGATGCACATTAACAAGACATATTTTAGCACATGACTTGCTATGAAGGCGATCTCCACAAACTTGTGTGCATTTAGAAGAAACCATGGGAGATTTAGTGGTTAACACTGCGTCCTCCCCGCCATTCTCTGCTGCAGGGGTTATCTGTTGCCCAGACGAAGGATTGAGAGGCTCTGGATGAAGGGCAGAAACATGCTTAATACTTTCACACTCTGAACATTTGATGACAGCCTTACACTCTTTAGCAAAGTGTTCTGTTGATGCACAGCACCTGTAGCAAATGCCATATTTTTGAAGAAGCTCTTTGCGTTCCTTGAGGGTTTTGTCCCTGAATCCTCTACACTTCTTAAGAGCATGAGGTTTTTTATGAAGAGGACATTGTCTGTCTGGATTCTCAACCTTTTCTCTTTGAATAACATCTGTTTTCTGAACAAATACTGGCCCAGTTTTCTCTTTGTACCTGGAATCTGGCTTCTGTGACTTAGAAGAAGGAGACGTAGGTACTCTTGAGTCAGTGTATATGAAGCTTGGGTCATTCTTGGCTCTGGCTATATCCTTGATGAATAGGGATGTAGCGAACCGCCGAGTATGTGTTCGCGAACGCCGTTCGCGAACACCGGCAAAAAATGCGAACAGTTCGCGAACAGTTCGCGAACTTCGAACATCCGAAAATCGTTCGATTTGAACGATCGAAGGATTTTTAATCGTTCGATCGAACGATTTTCGTTCGAATCGAACGAAAATCGTTCGATTTTAGCGACCGAATGGTCGAATGGTCGAACGATTTTGACGCGAACGCCTATTGGCGAACGTCGCGCGACGTTCGCGAACTTGCGGCGGACGCGAACAGCCGATGTTCGCGCGAACAAGTTCGCCGCAGAACAGTTCGCTACATCCCTATTGATGAACTTACAGAAGTAAGAGAAAGGTGGAAAGGAGACATGGTGCTCCTGTTTGTATTTTGAACCTAAAAATGTCCACTTATCTTGAAGGTTGAAAGGCAGTTTCTCAACCACTGGATTAACTCCATGTGCAGTATCAAGATAACTGAGGCCTGGTAAGCAAGGGTCTTCTTTAGCAAGTTGTAATTCCTGAAGAAGATGACTCAGTTCTTGAAATTTAAGATTTTCCCTGTTGGAGATTTTTGGGAAATCCTGTATTCTCTTGAACAGGGCATTTTCTATAACTTCTGAGCTGCCATATGTCTGCTCTAAAATTTCCCAAGCAGCACTGAGGGCTGCTGTAGAATTGTGCACATGCACTCTTCTGATCTGAACAACATGTTTAGAAGACTCTGAGCCTAACCATTTTACCAGTAGGTCAAGTTCTTCTTTTGCAGAGATTCCCAAATCCTCTATTGTTGTTTTGAAAGTTGACTTCCAAGATCTGTAGTTTTCAGGATAATCATCAAAGTTTGTAAGACCAGTGCTTATAAGCTCACGTCGGATCATATACTTGGCAAATTCAGACATCTCTGACCTTTCCGTCTTAATGATCTGAGGAGCGTGTTCTAGCCTGGTATCTGTATTTGTTACACTTGAGGTTGCAGGAATGTATGGAGGTGCAAAGGTGTTCAGTCCTGAAGGAGGTTCAATGAGTGTTGTTCTCGCTTGTCTCTGTGAGAGAGCCATATCACTTAGAAGTGTTTGTCCCAGGGAAAAGGCCTTTGTGTCATGCGGTGTATCCAAACTTGTGATGCCAACCTGTTGTAGTGCACCCATCTGTAGCTGCATGGATTGAGCACTGTAGAGGCTTCTAGCATTAATATTTGTATCTGCAGTAATTTGACCTTTGTTACTGGACAAAATGTATGCTTCTTGTTGGGACTGCTCCTGAACTTTATGTGTAAATTCATGCTCCTCTGAGGCATTGTCTACTGCTTGCCTACTGCTGAGACTTGCAAGATAGTCTCTAGTACGCTTCAGTGGGTCCTCTGAGGCAAGTGAAGCAGCAATACTTATTGGTTCCTCCCCACTTTGTCCTTTTACAGCCTCCTCATACACCCTCAGCCTTGCTAAAGCTGCAGCCTCATCTCTTTCCCGTTGAAGAATTTCTGCTTCAGCTTGTTTAAATGCAAGATCTGCTTTCATTTGTGTTTGAGAAGCTTTAAGCATAGCCTCTTTTACAGAGAACTTTGATAATAATTTTGCTACTTCCGCATCTGCACGTGCTTGAATAAGCCTTTCACTGACTGTGGAATGGTGTGAATAGGCGGATCTGGAAGATTTAGAGGACCTGGATGTGTGTTTTGAAGATACACTCCTATGTGATCTAACTTCATGTAAATCTGCAATCCTATGTTCAATCTTCATTATTACCTCAAGAACAGTGTTACACCGTTGCTCTTTAATGAGATAAATTCTATTCTTCTCCTCAGATAAACCTTTAATACCTGATCTGTTTAAAAATGCAAGATATCTCTCAGACAGTGTTTGAAAACAGTCAAAGGCATTTCTTAAACGTTTTAGAACATCATTCAGCTCACTGGAATTATCAGAATTGGCATTAAAAAGTGACATACAATGAACATTCTTCTTCCAAATATCATCCAGCTTCCCTAAAATAAGATCTTTTTCGGTCTCATAGTTTTCTATCACCTTTTGGGAAGGTTTGGTTGCACGCTTTGGCATAACAGACATTTGATTTAATTCTTTTGCAGATGCCATTTCTTGAATATTTCGGCTCTACTGCGCATGCGCCGAATGTCACGAAGTGAAATCGGAAAACTTCGTGACATTCGGCGCATGCGCAGTAGAGCCGTACCGGTACCTGTTCCTACTGCGCATGCGCCAGAAAACGCCGATCAGAGCAGGAAGAAGACGCGCGTGGGAGAAGATGGCGACTGCGTACTCCGTGGACAGGACCTGCGCAGAGGGGTGAGTAAAAAGTTAGGGGCATTTGCCCAGGGGGACAGGTAGGCCAGGGGGTATCCAAAATACCAAGTCATTAGGAAAAAAATATCCTTCTTTCTGTCCTTTCTCACTTCACAACTAAATATGTTTTTTAATATTAATGCGTCAAAGAAATCCCATGGGATTCAAGCAGAAATGCTGCTTCCATATAATGAAGCTTGTTGAACTTCAAAGGAACTCCCAGTTGAAAAGAGAATATATAGAGTGCCAATACCATAGTACATTATGTTTAAAAAATTTACATTATAACCACAGTTCAGTCTGAGTTGAACACTACATTTTTACATGAATGCACAGTGATTTAATGTCCACCAATGAGGCCATGCTTGTATTTTTACTAGATTGCATAGAGCTTGTTGTTATATTTATATATTGAACCAATAACCGCACTAACAGGTCTTTCATAATCATTCAAAAAAGCAAAAGTTTATTCAATGTTTCGGCCCCTGAATGCGGGCCTTCTTCGGGAATCTAAAATTTTAGGGGGCAAAACGTCTTTTTTGCATGATAATGAAAGACCTGTGAGTGCGGTTATTTGTTCATTATACATATGTGATTTATACCAGCACCCAGGCACATCTATTGGATGATCGTTGTGCACCAGTGTGGGACAATATATATATATATTATTTTTTTTTTTTTTTATATATATATATATATATATACTGTATATATTCCCAGCTCCCAATATTCCCAATCCCCACCCATTCTCTATCCCTGATCTGCACAATTCACAGGTTTGATGACCAGTCAATGCTGTCCACTTGATATCACCATTTTAACATACAGTAAAGGTGGCAACTTTACATAAGGGGATGACTGAAAATGCAATCTACATATCTGGAAAACCTGTTATCCAGAAAGTTCCATAATACGTCAAATACCTCAAGGAGCTGGTCACTGCTCCTGTTTAACTATAACAAAGGGAAAGTTGTGCTCACCACTAATTCTCACCACTCACCACACCTTGTTGTAGCTCCCACCCTTCCCAACTATAGTCAGGTGATCCCACTGGTGTCTAATAAAAGGGCACCCAAGTTTGGGAGTTTACTTTGAAAGCAGCTAGTAAGTTGCAGGTAAAACGTAGTCCCTTTGTAAAATGTATAATGAAGCAATAGAATTCTTAATGAATCAAATGAAAATTGAGCGTAGGATTGGCCAGATATGGGATGACTTTGACGTAGTTGGCCAACTTAAATATATTGCAATATATGGACAAACAATCCCTGTTTTGTTTAAAGGGTAAGGCATTTTTCAGTAGCAGTATGCACAAAATGTCTCTGTCTTAAATATATTGATAATGGGTTGAGTGCAGAGGACCTCTTGTATTTGTATATATTTATGTTGTCATTCACTCTTTAGATGAGAATAATCAAATCACAAATCCATTTTCTTGTGGCTATAATTAACTCACAATAAAAGTTTTGATCACTGTCCAGAAACACTTAAATGAGGAGTGATGAACGAGTACATATTCCAGGTATCATTATCAGTAACTATGAAAATAGGTCCTGGGGGTTAGGGATCTGTGATGGTTCATTGTATATTGTGAGGAATGTACCCAAATAAAAAAATTAAAATTTTTTACTGTTAATCTACATGAGCAGCATAGAGCAATCTAGCAAATTACAGGCTGTCTGAATAGGCACAAGATATACAAACTAATGTTACAGAAAAAGGGCAATACGTATTCATCTAGGACAAGAAAATAGTTTTGACTAAGAAAGGTAAACATAAACTCTGTAGGACCAGTACATCCTATTATTATGAAATGAGTCAGGAAATGCGTTGGTGTCTGTCAGCACACACAGCCACAAGTTTTGGATAGAAAAATTATTTTTTACTCACACACTTAACTTTACTAAGCTATGATAACAATAAAAGTACTTGGGGCTGCTGATTTATTGTCCGTCGGCTTTTAGGTTCTGTTGATTTAATGTAGAAAAAACAAGTGTAATTTGCTTAACCTGCTTATGTATTCTTACATCAATTTTTTTTCTCATACAGAGAAATGTTTTTACAAAAAAAAAAAAAAAAATATCCAACATTGTGTCACCTGAACCCAATGCTGAATGCATTTTGTAAACAAGACAAACAGGGAAATTAAAGTTACTCCATAGTTACTCCATGTCTGGTCCCTGGGACATAGATAATTAGACTACCAGTATACACATCCATTATTCAGTGATGCATCAGTGATTTACATAGTAACATAGTAAGTAAGGTTGAAAAAAGACACGCATCCATCAAGTTCAACCTTTTAGTTTTTTTTTAATCTGACTAACTGCTAGTTGATCCAGAGGAAGACAAAAAACCAATCCTCTCCAATTTGCCTCAGAGGGGGAAAAAATTCCTTCCTGACTCCAAAATGGCAATCGGACTAGTCCCTGGATCAACTTGTACTATGAGCTATCTCCCATAACCCTGTATTCCCTCACTTGCTAAATAGCCATCCAACCCCCTACTTAAAGCTATCTAATGTATCGGCTCGTACGACTGATTCAGTGAGAGAATTCCACATCTTCACAGCTCTCACTGTAAAAAACCCCTTCCGAATATTTAGGCAGAATGTCTTTTCTTCTAATTGGAATGGGTGACCTTGTGTCAGCTTGAAAGACCTACTGGTAAATAAAGCATTAGAGAGATTATTATATGATCCCCTTATATATTTATACATAGTTATCATATCACCCCTTAAGCGCCTCTTCTCCAGCGTGAACATTACCAATTTGGCCAGTCTTTCCTCATTGCTAAGATTTTCCATACCTTTCACCAGCTTAGTTGCCCTTCTCTGTACTGTCTCTAATACAATAATGTCCTGTTTGAGTGATGGAGACCAAAACTGTACGGCATATTCTAGATGGGGCCTTACAAGTGCTCTATACAGTGGAAGACTGACCCCCTCCTCCCGTGACTCTATGCCCCTTTTAATACAGCTCAAGACCTTATTTGCCCTTGATGCTGCCGACTGACATTGCTTGCTACAGCCAAGTTTATCATCTACAAGGACTCCAAGGTCCTTTTCCATAATGGATTTGCCTAGTGGAGTCCCATTAAGGGTATAAGTGGCTTGGATATTTTTACATCCCAGGTGCATGTCTTTACATTTATCAACATTGAATCTCATTTGCCACTTAGCTGCCCAGATTGCCAGTTTGTCAAGATCGTGTTGCAAGGATGCCACATACTGGATGGAATTAATTGGGCTGGATAGTTTTGTGTCATCTGCAAACACTGATACATTACTTACAACACCCTCCCCTAAGTCCTTAATGAACAAGTAAATAAAAGTGGACCCAATACCGAGCCCTGAGGGACCCCACTAAGAACCTTACTCCAAGTAGAGAATGTACCATTAACAACCACTCTCTGTACCCAATCCTGTAGCCAGTTTTCTAACCATATTTAATTATCTACTTTGCAAGGACCAAACATGGAGTAGCTTCAATTTCCCTTTTTGCCAAATTTAGCTCAAGAAATAGCAGAGAGCAGAGAAAAAAATGTGTTTGTCACAAGCCTTATCCTAATAAAGAATTTAACTGCTCAAAGCTGTAAATGATTTAATAAATATGTCAATTCAAACTACTGGGAAAAGAGCAGGATTCACATTCTAATAATTCTGCTATCTAATCTTCAAGTCAGTAGCATATTGAAATTGAAATATTCTTGAGCTTGTGACTTGTATTGCCATACCAGTGTAAAACACAGTGTATAGGCCTAACAAATCCCAATTAATATCATTGTATGAAGAAAACTTGCCCGTTACCTTCAGGGTAGTCTGATGTAAACCTATGTCAGTGTTTCATATGTGAATGGCAATCAGATGTGAAATATGATAATGCCCCTTACTTACTAGGCTGAAATTTCACCCAAATACAGCAACCCAAAGCAGATAATCAAGCATTTACTTTTAATATTGCAAGCATTCTGGTGCTAAGTTGCACCTACTGTATATGAAGAAGTCAGAGACCAAACAACTTGATATAGCAAATCTTTACTGATATTGACTCCAACAAGTTTTGCATTGCTTTGATTAAGTACTTTAACAGTAGCCAAGTGTTTATTTAAATCTTGATGATAAATTGGGCTAACCCAGATTCTAGATTTAGCACTATTCAATAGCCTCAGCATCTTCTTGTGATGAAAACTCACCCTGGTGGTCCAGTGGGGCGGCGGGGATACCCGCCACTTGGTGCTGCTTTATCTGCTGGCCAAAATCCTCCAGCTTAGAGTCGCACGCGGTGCACAATTCCGGATTTACTGTGTGCACTGACGCTGGCGTGCTATGTCAGCGCGCAATGACGCGAAATTTGTATATATTTAAAGGGATCTTTGCCCTGTGTTCCTTGCCCGTTATAGGTTTCCCCATTGAGAGTTCCTGGTGCCTCTGTGCTGTTTAAAGCTTCTGTATCTTGTGATTTGACTACCTGTTGTGACCCCTGTCTGCTTCTGACGATCCTGACTTCCAAAATCCTGACCCTGTCTGGTAACAGACTTCTCTATTCCGTATCCCGCCTGCTTGATCTCCTGGTTTGACCTTAGCCTGTTTGACTCCGCTTGCACTCTGCCTGCCCCGACCCAGCCTGATCTGACTTTGCTTTCTGTCTACGCCTTGTACTGCAAACTTCTGCCCAAAAGACTTCTGCTTTACTGTTGTGCCCCTTTGCTCGTTCAGAACCCCTCGCTTTGCACCTCTCTTAATAAGACCTGGCCGCATCTGATTAGCCGAGGGCTCCTCCCGAGGTGAAAGGCGGCTCTTAAAGGCGGAAGCAAGAGCCGAGAACAGGGTGCTTAGCATCGGTTCTGAATTTAGGGTGCGAACGTGACACTTCTTTATTTAATGAAGCCAGAAATACAGTGCATATAAAGATCCAATAGTGACAGCACTCCATGGACAATAAGCGAAAAAATAAATAAAAAAGTTGAATTAAAGCAGGTTTATTATCTCCCTGGAGATAATAAACCTGCTTTAATTCAACCTTTTTTAATTTTTTTGCTTATTGTCCGTGGAGTGCTGTCACTATTGGATCTTTATATATATATATATATATATATATATATATATATATATATATATATATATATATATATATATATATATATATATATATATATATATATATATATATATATATATATATATATATAAAATACAAATACACAAAAGCCTTGAATATCTTGTAAATTATATCCTTATAAACGGTGAGTTCTGATGTCATCAATTATAAACGGTGAGTTCTGATGTCATTTCTGTCACATGACTCACTGAAACTTGTGTATTATATTAAATAAAGTACCCCCTGTTGCAAAATATGAGGATATTAGAAGTTACCTTCGGCCTCGTGTTTTTATATGGTCATGAAACTCCTCGGTGACTTATAATATCCTTATATTTTACAAGAGGGGGTACTTTATTCACTATATATTTGCGTTTGTGAATGTGCACTGTATTTCTGGCTTCATTACATAAAGAAGTGTCACGGTTGGCACCCTAAATTCAGAACCGATGCTAAGCACCCTGGAGTGCTATCACTATTGGATCTATATACTATTTGAATCAGACTGGCACCCAGGCATTTTCTTGACTTGTGGTTGTGAGTTCCATTCAAGCAGATCTATATATATATATATATATATATATATATATATATATATATATATATATATATATATATATATATATATATATATATATATATATATATATATATAGACAAATACAAGATTCCTCTGCACTCAACCCATTATCAATATATTTAAGACAGAGACATTTTGTGCATACTGCTACTGAAAAATGCCTTACCCTTTAAACAAAACAGGGATTGTTTGTCCATATATTGCAATATATTTAAGCTGGCCAACTACGTCAAAGTCATCCCATATCTGGCCAGTCCTATGCTCAATTTTCATTTGATTCATTAAGAATTCTATGGTTTCATTATACATTTTATAAAAGGGACGAATACGTTTTACCTTCAACTTACTAGCTGCTTTCAAAGTAAAACTCCCAAACTTGGCTGCCCTTTTATTAGACACCAGTGGGATCACCTGACTATAATTGGAGAGGGTGGGAGCTACAATATGGAGCTGGTCACTGCTCTTGTAGAACTATAACAAACAAGGGAAAGTTGTGCTCACCACTAGTTTTTAAAATCATTAGGCGGGGGTGCAATGAGGCTGTGACCACAAAATACATATAGACAAATACAAGATTCCTCTGCACTCAACCCATTATCAATATATTTAAGACAGAGACATTTTGTGCATACTGCTACTGGAAAAATGCCTTACCCTTTAAACAAAACAGGGATTGTTTGTCCATATATTGCAATATATTGCACCCCCGCCTAATGATTTTAAAAACTAGTGGTGAGCACAACTTTCCCTTGTTTGTTATATATATATATATATATATATATATATATATATATATATATATATATATTTTTCACCTATTTTGTATACAGGCTTACTGTATACGTATGCACATAAACTTTTGAAATGCAGCACAGATTTGAAACCAATAAATGATACACAGCAATTGATAGTAACCTCTTAAAATCAAAGACATAAAAAGCTGAAGGGTTCTGGCTTTATACAAAAATAGACATTTTACTAAACAGCCCACTGAACACAAGATACTTTATACCCCTATGTGCTAAATCACATTTTTGTAAAAAAAAAAAAATATTTAATTGACTATTTTATGATGAAGCTTTTGACAAACTTGATTATGACCTTAATGTGTCACTGAGGATGTGTTCATTGTTAAATATAGTTACTTACTAGAGACAATCTCTAGAATGTCCTCAATTGAGTGTGACATATTAAGGTCACAGATAGGGCACAGGCAGAGACACTACAGAGGAACCAAACAATTATCTGTAAAGGTGGAGGTTACAGACTGATAGCCCAAGGGAATCTCAACTCTGTAAAGGTTATTTTTCCTTAAAATTAGCTTGATTTTCTCAGAACGTTCTGGTACTCTTGAATGGATATTAAAATTGAGATCAAATATTCGTCCCTCGGTGTAAATAGCTATATGATTTTTTTTTTCAAGACAAACAAGAAGAAAATGAGATCAGAATTGCTGCTAGAAATGTATAGCTTAAATGGTCTAAGGAGAAGGAGATTTGTTTCACTGCATTGTTATAAATAAGTCTAAGCTGAAGGACCACATTTTCAGACCACTGATTTGAATGCATTATTTATTACTGTTAAGAGCCCCACTGGTAAATGGAGCTCTATTATCTCTGAGAAATCTCCTTTACGGACAGCCGTTTGTACTGTATTACTACACAGGACTCTTACTACCCTTGATGAAGGTCTTCCCTTTGTCCCTCTGGGCCAGCACATATTTGTCTGTTAGACATACCTAGCTCCCTCTTTCCTAATCAAGTTTCATCACAAATATGCATTTTAATGGTAACAATGTTTGATACACTGATTTGCGCAGTAGCCGGTAATAAAGGGACAGTTTTCACAAACAGTTTCCAGCCTCTGCAATGGCATCTTTCAAGAGATTAGGGTTGTAATATGAGATTCTGCAGTGAAGCCTTTGATTTCTTTGTGTTGACTGCCTGCTCCTATTAAAAAGGAGAAGAAAAGCAAGTGCCTTATATGCTGAATGTATATATTAATGAATAAAAACTGTAATACATTAAAACCACGTAAATAATGCACTCTAATATCACTGCTGAATTATTTGTGTATGTTAGTGGACTGAAATATCATATATACAGTATACTGTAAGCTTACAATACATACTAACAATCAACAATAGTTTTTAGTGCCCCTGCTTGCTACAGCATGCTTCTATTCACCATCTATATATTGCATTTTACTGGTCTACATTTCTCAGCAATCCCATATCCAAATCTAATCACAGTGAGATGACTTTTGCTGTCAACACAATGTGACCCACAAGTGATGGAAGAGAAAGCTTTTTGGTTCATATTGGCATGTCAGCTATATGCAAATAGTCAATGTGGTCTTCATTCTTAATTTATCCCACATCTGTACTGATTTTCCTTTTATTCAGAGATTGATCTGAAAATGGTAAAGAGCATTAACTTTGAAGGAGAAACAAACCCTTTACCAAAAAAACACTACCCCCACCCCATGTAGACCCCCTCCCTCCTCCCCCCAGCCTAGCTGCCCCCCCCTCCCAGGGAAATACCCCTATTTTTTTACTTACCCCTCAGTGCAGAGTCACAGCATTGGAGTTCACTGCAGCCATCTTCTGGGTCTTCATTAATCTGAGATGGAGACCGGTGAAACGGAGCATACACAGTTGGAGCGATTTAGCGGTTTGCCACAACTGCGCATGCACCGAAAAGGACAGAAATTGCCGAAGCGCCGAAAGAAGACACAAAGACCCAGAAGATGGCTGTGGTGAACTCTTATACTGTGACTCTGCACCGAGGGGTAATTAAAATGATAGGGGCATTTCCCCTGAGGGGCAGTTAGGCTGGGGGGCGGAGGGAGGGGGGTCTACGTGGGGTGAGGGTAGGGGTCTTTTTGGTAAAGGGTTTGTTTCTCCTTTAAGGCTACATAACTGCTACATTTTACTATAGTATTGACCATTGCTTCACCACTAATATACTTATTTCTATTTGTGCAACTTTGTCATTGGGACCATTTTAATAGCAAAAACCTGGTAGGACCATTATTCATCCCTGCAACATTCCGCTGCTGATTGTGAAACATTTCAGATATATATATATATAACAGTGTTGTAGCATTAATAATCATTAAATATGGGGGCATAGTTACAGGTTTGGACTGAAGCATTTGGGGCCTATTGGAGCTGAACTCAAGGCTGGCCCTCCTCTTAGCATTCATGCAGGGGAGCAGGGTCTGGGTTGGGGAGCAAGCATGAGGTCTAGGTGGGGGAACTGGCCTGGGCTGGCGGGGCCCATGAAGGTTGGGGCCCATCAAGTTTTTTTCCAGTGTCCCGCTTGCCCTGCCCAACACTGTAAATTTACCATACTGAGGAGGCTTGCTAAGATGTTTACAAGATGCATCATAAAGAACAACACAGTTTTTACTGGGAATTTTAAATTAGCTTTAAATTCATCAGCTGCAACCTACTTCCATTTCCAGTACTACTAACACAGAGCTTTCATTAAAATATTTAGTGTATGCATTATGATAGCTATTTTCCTTTATCCTATACTGGATTTGTTTACTTGTTGTAAACCAACTTCTCTAAAAGGCTGTGTTGCAAAAAACAGAGAAGCTCAAACAGCCTAATGAGTCATGCTATTTTAAACTTGGTAAAGGACGTATATACAGTGTTGCATTATAGACATTTAAATTAATTTTGACTTTAAAAAAAACATCATCCAGTAATGATTTTGTTTCAAACATTGTTTTCTGTTTTAAAAAATCGTTTTTGGAAACATTGTTTCCTTATATTAATTAATATATAAATATATTAATTTTACTTATATTCAATCTATACATTTTCATTTTGCAAATGATGTTCTACCCAAGTGCTGTAAACAAGGTATCATCACAATTTGAATTACCCTCTCACATAAACACACACACAAAGAAAGATGGGCACACATATTTACCATTTTCATGCCCAGATTTACGATGTGGGTGCCCCTAGACCAGGGGACTGCTCCTCAAATCTGACAAATTCCCACAAATCCAGGCATGACCACTTTCCTGCAGTTTACAAACAGCAGTCTGCATCAAGCAAATAATCCAATAATGCACAACTTGGGTTATCACTACTGGCAGTGCAAGTGAAGTCTAATCAGTGAAACTCACAGTGATTCAAAATCTGTAGAATTTTTCCCTTTCCTGGCCACATTCCAGTGGTATTCTGACCTTGTCGGTAAATGTAAAGGCAATGCTCACACAAAATAAAGAGGTGACTCCTGATTGATAGTTTAGACATGATATTTACCTATTGATGAGTTCAAATGTACAGTTCATAAAGTTTGAGTACATAGAGGTTGTCCTTTCCTTGTTTTTTCAATGAATAGCACCCATTTATCTATACATAATTTATATTTATCTTATATAGATCGAGTCTCTCATATAATCTGTGACCCCAGATCAACATCTGTTCATACCAGCTTGCTTTCAGGTCTCCAGTATCAGCAGATTTTTATTTTAGCACAAATATTTGCTATCAAAGTTTATTTACTCTATAATATGCACAATATATTTATTGAACAGTGTTTTGAATAAGCTGTGAACATCTGGTGGTCAACATTACATAATCAAGGTCTTCAGAGTAAAGCATATCACCAAGTATGGGATAGGGAAAACTTTTAATTTAGCCCCTATGACTATAGACCCCAGTGGTCTATAGTCATAGGGGCTAAATTAAAAGTTTTCCCTATCCCATATTTGGTACCATGTATTTGAACTGAATTGCCCAACTATCTTTAGCAGGTTCATAGTCAGTTATAGTCGCTGCCTGCTGACACCAGAATAGTGCAAAGAGAATTCACCAGCTCTTTTCATGCATCTAGTACCATATCATGGTGTATTTTCCAGTAATAATGCAGCTTGATGCATCATTAAATAGATACATTCTAATATCAAACTGAGGGAAATCATTTTTTTCAATGGGTTACTAAATACTAGAGATATGTGGGTCGAGAAATTCTCAACCTGCACCCGACTCTAACCCGCCCCCTCCCAATCCACACCTGTCCCGCCTTTCCCCCTTTATTTATAGACCCGTGCCCACTCCACCCCACAGTTACATCACAAAAGGGGCAGGAAAAGGTCTATACATGTACAGACTGGAAGCCGAAAGCCTGAAGATTTTGTGCAGGAGCCAACCCAAACCCGCCCAACCCTCAGGCTTTGGGCCTGCCCACCATCACTACTAAATACTATCTTAGGTTTGCAAAAGCTATAATAAATTTGTGCAAAATACAAATTATTTAAAAGGAAACATTAATTTAATTGCATATAATATACACATTAACCACATTTATTAATGACCTCCATTTCTGACGTAAAGCAACAGTTCAGTGTAAAAATAAAAAATGGGTTAAATAGTTATGCAAAATAAAAAATAATTCTAATATAGTTAGTTAGGCAAAAACGAAACCTATAAAAGCTGGAGTGACTGGATGTCTAATATAAAAGCCAGAATCCAACTTCCTGCTTTTCAGTTCTCTAACTGAGTTAGTCAGTAACTTGAAGGGGAGCCGCATGGGACATAACTGTTCAGTGAGTTTGCAATTGATCCTCAGCACTCAACTCAGATTCAAAAGCAACAGTTATGGCCCATGTGGCCCCCTTCAAATCACTGATTGATTACTGATTGGTCACCAGGGTAACCAGTCAATGTAAACCAAGAGAGCTGAAAAGCAGGAAGTAGTGTTCTGGCTATTATGTTAGACATCCAGTCACTCCAGCCTTTATACATTACATTTTTGGCTAACTAACTATATTAGGAACATTTTTTTATTTTGCACACCTATCTACAGTATTTAGCAAGTTTTTATTTTTATACTGAACAATTACTTTAAAGGAAATGTTGCCAACGGCATTTAGTTATAGTCTGCAAGCAATTGAGGTTTTGCTATATTTTTTGGCCACAGAATGCCCCCTTTAGCACTGCCCATCCTAGTGTAATGGATCAATTTTACAATGTACTCTGCATTCATGGGTCATATTATATAATAAGAGTTATTATGATATACAAATAAAACTTTGAATCTCCTGGGCAGTATGAGATCCATTAAAAAATAATGCGGGCCTCCATTTGCACAGAATTACTCTGTATTTATGGAAAAAATATGTATTACTTAGTAATAGGGTATACTTTACTTAATTTATGATAAAAAAGCAGTTGGAACAATGTGATATACCAGGCATGTCATGAAAAGTCATTGCAATTATAATGTAGATTACTATGCTACATTTGTGTATGCATGATGTATATAAATGAAAATGATTTCAGAAGGATAATTGAGCTGTTTGCCATGATGACGAAAACCTTTAAACTGCTTTTCATGGCACACTGACCAGGCAAAACAGAAAACATCATTCATTCCAGCAATTTCAACTGACCTTGAAACAGCTTCTCACTCCAGATGGGAAAAGAAGGAATGATAAATTTCATTGTTACTCCCTAAGCATTTTATCCTTTATTTATAACCTTTTATAAATCACTCTTCTCCTGTGTTAGCCCTTGCAAATTATGGCATTTATTATTTTTAGTCAGTGCTCCATTTTTAACAAAAGTCCATGTTTACTTTTTCAAATATAAGTGAAAGTGAATATCAAGTAATATATTTCATTTCGAATCAATGTTTATTTAGTTTTTTTTCATCAAAAGGAAAGGGGAGGGGGTACAGAAAGGAAAAAAGGGGAGGTAAGGGAGAAGGCAACAGTCAAGTAATATATTTCAAACCAGTCTCTGCAATGACTCAGTAAGGACAAATAAGAATGACCAATAGCCCACAGACAGAGCGGGCACAATACTGGCAGAATAATTGCAAACTCTCTTTTTGTTATATGGCACAAATTCTGCAACCACACCTAGGAAACACTCGCCGTGTG
Source organism: Xenopus laevis (assembly GCF_017654675.1). Classification (NCBI taxonomy): domain Eukaryota; kingdom Metazoa; phylum Chordata; class Amphibia; order Anura; family Pipidae; genus Xenopus; species Xenopus laevis. The sequence continues at coordinate 67,837,911 of NC_054375.1, forward strand.
CCATATAAAGCAGCAGATTATGAACTAATATTACATCACTGACCAAAGGCTTTAAGCTTCTTCCAGCACAGCTAAAGAAAAGTATGCCTGCAAAATAAAGGTATGATATCTGTCTATTGTACAAATCCACACTATATGCAGCTGTACTACCCATTTTTACAGTCAAGTTGGGTCTTGATTGTGTGCAGATCAACAATAATCAAATGTTGGCTAAGGCCTGAAGATATGGAGAATGTTTGGTGCCATTTAATCTATGCAGTGGTCAAGATGCAGCAAATTACCCCTGGTCTTAAAGTCTATGACAAGGACAATACTGGACTAGACCCTAGTAAGAAGTCGAAGAGCAGCCCAAAGAGTTACCATTAGCAGCATGTCAGTTCATACCAGAAAGTCACAAATAATATATATATATATCTGGGAAGGGGTATGTTATATAGTGATCGGTAAGCACTGAGTCAAATGTAATTGGTGAATGACTACTCAATTATATATTTTCAAACCATTACTTACAAGATATACGGTGTCTAGAGTGACTGCATAGTTTATAAATTAGATTCATACCAGAGCTTCTGTATGTAAAATAAAACATTCCGACAGAACAGGCAGACTTCATTATGTGATTATCTAATACACTTTCTATTTTTGTCTTTGGCTGAAGGAAAGTGCAGCTGGTCTGTTCCTGAGAAAGTATTGTCTGTCTCACCCCATTTCAAACGACAGAAACACAAATGTACTTGTTGAATATTTAATTTGTGGCTTAGACTGGAAATTGGTAAATGTTTGAAAGTAGCTACTGGAATTTGCATATCCCTAAAGAAATTCTACTCCTCTGGAACAAAGAAATGCTTCTTACTATGTATATTTCATACTAGTGATTTCATTGCATTTATGTAAACACATAAAATCTGTATTAGAAAAAAAACATCTCCTGAATAGAAACAGGTCATGGAGGTAGGTCACATTGACACATGCAAATATGCAGCAGAATCTAAATGCAAATTGATATAGGACCCAGGGTGCAAGGAGGTACATGTTTGATCAGGTTAATGAAATAAAATCTGTTGCAGAAACAAAAGTACTGTTATCCCTCCCCCCTTTGGAGAGTCCACAGAATTTAAAGAACAATAACTTTGTCATTAAATAATTGTTTTAATTTAGGGCTATATTCCCCTGTAAATATAAATGTCTGATGAGGGTGATTAATGACTTAAATAATGACTAAAAGTAATAATTAAAAAAGCAGGATGACTGAATACAATTTACAAGACGAATTAAGCAATGGATACAATAAATTGATTGACAGGAAAGGTTTAGAATGATATTGATTATAAAGGGCAAGTGTACCTGGAAGGCAAGGTGCCTTTGTATTTTTATTGGATTAAAGAGGCAAAGCCTCCCTTTACTGACTTGGAGGACATGTGCTCTAAAATGATTTTAAATCATTTCAAAGATGGTTCAACGGAAAATGTAACATCAGCTGGAGAGTACTTGAAGGTTACTCTACATATTATTGTTTATCTAATAAGAAAAAATAAATACAAAATGCATGGAAATGTTCCATAAATAACTATATTGCCTAGATAATCCATAAATCTCCTTCAGTTTGTGGGGATGCCAGGAAACATATGCTTCATCATAATACAGTATATACAGTTTTGCTTCTAATGCTGTGACTTAAGCCACACTTACTATATAAGTCCCAACCTATTTGTCCCTCTTTTTCCTGCCTGTAGTATATTGTATACAAAGCACCTGGACTGGGAAAACTATATAAGTGAATAATTCAGCTTGCTGGGCATTCAGGAAAAAAGACCTATAATATAAAAGGGTAGGGGCCAGATAAAAAAAGAATAATGAAGCAGCTTATAGAGTACACAAAAACCTGCAAACAAATGTTCACATATTTATGTGTATCTAAACATTTATTGGTGGTTGCTAGTAACGATCTGTGCATTCGCCTTAGTATCAAAAGACACTGTAACATATCAGGTGCTTAAATAAATATAACAAATTTACTGACACAGTTGTTAAATCAGATTGCTGTTTTCTAATTTATCTTAGGCTAAACTAATTGCAGACTGGCTGCTCTGGGTAATCACTTTAGTGCAATTTAGCACCTTTTTTACTAAATGAGCCCTAGGGGCAGATTTACTAAGGGTCGAATATCGAGGGTTAATTAACCCTCGATATTCGACTAGGAACTAAAATCGTTCGACTTCGAATATCGAAGTCGAATGATTTAGCGCAAATCCTGCGATCGATCGATCGAAGGA